>NW_020664499.1:7946457-8099392 GCF_002925995.2 Terrapene triunguis
TTTTTTTTTTTTTTTTTTTTTTTTTTTTTTTTGGTTTTGGCTGCTTGAGCCGGCCCTGAACACAAGTATCCTGTATGTTGGAAAATGGTAGCTGTAGAATTTTCAGTGGGGAAGACTGTACTTCAGATGTTCATAAGCCAGAAAAAGCTAAAAGGGGTTTTCAAAAATAATTCACCATATTCCAGGAACAGACAACAGATGATGATAAAGATAGTTTTTGCAAGTTTAACTATGATGGTTGCTCTGTGACCAATATAATAGTACTAATACAGATTGTTCAGAGTAGTTTGCATGTGCAGGGATAGATTGTCTTATTTATTATTGGTATTATGGTAGCACCAGGAGGCCCCAGCCATGAACATTCCCCTGTTTTGCTTGGTGTTGTACAAACACATACCCAGTCAGTCCCAGCCATGGAGAGCTCACTGTCTAAATAGCCAAGACAACTAAAATGGGGGAAAAGAGAGAATTATTCTCCTCATTTTACATATGGGGAACTGAGGCCCAGAGGGATTTAAGTGACTTGCCCAGGGTCACACACGGGGTTCGTGTCTCTGCTGGAAACCTTATGCTGAAAGGTCGTAAAAAATTCAGTGCCACTGATGCATTTCCTTTAGATGTTAGAATTCAGGTTCTCCATAGCAGTTCATTCTTTTTTACTAACTCACAGAATTCCGGTTGTATTAATTTTAACAGGCCCTGTTTGCAATTGTTGTTTAGGTTGAGTCTTCTTCGATATAACGCCAACTTAACCAAGATGAAAAACAATATGGTGTCCGCATCTCAGCAACTGAAAGCAAAGCTGGAATTCTTTCATCAGAGCATTCATCTTGATCTGGAGAGATACAGTGACCAGATGGCTTATGGAATATGTAAGTATTTTTGCAATAGTTGAAGGCCCCAATGAAGGTCATGGTGGGTAGACAGTTCCTGCTGCAGATAATTTGTAATGTAAAAGATACAGATAGAGGTTTGAGGATGAAGACTCTCATACAAGCAAATGAACTTATTGGGGGATCAGCACAGTTTTGTTAGTGTTTTGTATTTTTTTAACTGGGGACAGAGGTCAGGGGACCTAAGACCTGGAAGAAAACACAAAATCATCACTAATAAAGTTTGCAGATAGACAAGGTAGGTGAGTGATGTCTTTTATCGGACCTAATTCTGTTGGTGGACGGTACAAGCTTTTGTGTTACACAGAGCTCTTCTTCAGGTCTGGGCTCTCCAATCCTGAAGAACTCTGTAGTTCAAAAGTTTGTACCTTCCACCAACAGATTTTGGTCTGATACGAGACGTCACCTTCCTTGTGTTTCTCATATCTTGGGACCAATACTGCTGCAACACCACTGCAAACAAAGTTTGCAGATGACATACAGATTGAGCGAGTGGTAGATAATGAAGAGGAGGTTACTGATACGGAGTGATCTGGATCACTTTGTAAGCTGGGCACAGGCAAATAATATACATTTTAATATGGCTAAATGTATGCAGGGAGTCCTCGACTTACGACCCAATTCATTCCTCAGAATTACGTTGTAAGTCGAAACGTTGCAAGTTGAAGCCGCTTTTCCCATAGGTATAAAGGGGGGATTAATTCCTGAACCAAGGCTTGATACACTATTTTCACCACAAGAACCCAGATTTTTGTACTAAATTAATTATAGATGACTAACGTAGCAATGTCAATGTATTTATTTAGTAAACAGCATTCAAATAAACATATACAAATCACATATGCTTTGATTTCCCAGAACTTTTTGAAGGGCTCTTGGCTGGGGGCTTCTCTGCAGTCTTCTCTGCAATCTTAAAGAAAGTGTCCAAGGAAGTTTGGACACACGTTCTCCTCTTCTCCTTGTAAATTTCTCTGTAGCAGCTGTTACAATGAATGGAGCTGGAAGGGGGATCCTTGCAGTTGCTTGTCTGATTGGCTTCCAGGGCCAAGGTTGCTTGTTGCCGGGTAGCCTTGCCGCTTGTTTTTGATTGGCTGAGCCTGGGGCTGGGAGCCAATGAGAGAGCTTGAACAGTGAAATCAGTGATTGGCTGAGGCTCAGCATGTGATATGTGCTGTTCTCCCTGCCAGCTTTTGTCATAAGGGTGAAACAAGCGTCATAAGGGTGAAACGGGCAGTCAATTGAAAAGTGTCATAAGTGGTGTCCGACATAAGTCCGGCACTGTAAGTCCAAGGACTACTCGTACATCTAGGAACAAAGAATGTAGGCCATGCTTACGGGATGAGGGACTCTATCCTGGGAACCAGTGACTCTGAAAAAGATTTGGTGGGAGAGGTGGATAATCAGCTGAACATGAGTTCCCAGTGTGATGCTGTGGACACAAGGGCTAATGCGATCCTAGGATGTGTAAATGGACATCTTGAGTTGGAGTAGAGAAGATTTTAAGGCTATATTTGGCACTGGAATGCTGCATCCAGTTCTGGTGTCCGTGGTTCAAAGAAGGATGTTGAACAATTGGAGAGGGTTCAGAGACGAGCCCTGAGAATGATTTAAAAGCATTGAAAACATATCTTAGAGTGATAGACTCAAGGAGCATAATCTATTTTAACTTAACAAAAAGAAGGTTAAGGGGTGACTTGATTGCAGTTGCTAAGTACCTATACGGGGAACAAATACTTAATAATGAGGTCTTCAGTCTAGCAGAGAAAGGTATAACATGATCCAATGGCTGGAAGTTGAAGCTAGACAAATTCAGACTGGAAATAAGGTGTACATTTTTAATAGTGAGGGTAATTAACCATTGGAACTATTTACCCAAGGTTGTGGTGGATTCTCCATCACTATTTTTAAATCAAGATTCGATATTTTGCTAAAAGACAGGCTCTAAGAATTATTTTGGGAAGCTTCTATGGTCTGTGTTATACAGCAGGTCCAAGTAGATGATCACAATGATCCCTTCTGACCTTGGAATCTATGAATGGCAGAAGTGAGGGAGTTGGTGAGAATAAGGGAGTAGGAAAAGGAAGAAACAGAAGGACAGTCCCATTTCCGTGCACGCCTTGTCATGGTAGGGTTTTGTAGGCATCATGGTGGGCATGTCCTAAAGAGGGGTTTCTAGGAGATACGGGACGGGTGTGGCTCTATGAATTTAGTTATGGAATTTTCCTAGGTAGAAGAACTGTGGGAGGAGATGGCTGGTGGGGAGGGAAGTTGAGAATGTTGGCAGAGTGAAAGTGGGGTCAACATTGCAATAAACTAGTAGAGCAGCTAGGTAGGGCAGGACTAAGTTGTCAAGGACCTTAAAGGTGAAGACAAGATGACTGGTGCTTGATGCAAAGTGAAGGAAGAGCCAAGGGGTTAATGTGGTCAGTAACAAGCCAGAAAGGTGAATGTAGCATCAGCAATTTGATTAGATTTGAATAGGTAAGTCTGCCGTAATTGAGGCCAGAAAGGTTGCAGTAGTCAGAACGGGAAATGATGAAATCCTGGATGAGCATTTTGGTGGCATAAACAGAAGATAGGCTGTTACATATGGAGAAATAGCAAGATTTATACATGGTCGGTATGTGTAGCCATAGAAAGGGCTGAGTCAAAGAAATGCCACCTGAATGCCTGTTAGGATAGTCATGGTGTCAACAGATATGGGAGAAAGAAGGGAGAGAGGGCTTGAGGGAATGATTAAAAGATCAATTTTTCCATGTTGTGTTTAATCTGCGAACAGGACATAATCCATGAAGCGATATCAGAGACAGGATGAGATGCTGGGTTGGATGGAGGTAGATTTGTGAGTCATCAGCAATGACGGTGGTGGTTGAAGCCATGCTTGTTAGCTATGTGCACCTAGACAGGACATAGAGGGTGTCAATGATTGTGCCAATCAAGAGGGTGGGTAAAGAGCCTGCTATAGGAGCGGTCAGAGAAGCAGGAGGAGGACCCTGAGAGAATGGAGCTATGAAAGTCATTGGAAAAGAGTTAAAAAATTAGGGAGTGGTCAGTGGTGTAAGAAGCTATCCAAAGGTCGAGGAGGAAGACTGATATACGAGCCGTGAGATTTGGCCTGGAAGAGGTTGTTAGAGGTTTGGTGTGAGCAGCTTCCATGGAACAGAAAGGGTAAAAGCTGGATTGAAGAGTTAGTGTGAGAGGTGTGGGATCTTGGGTTCAGAAAGGCAGTTAAGTAAAGGACTACATTTTTTTTAAGATGGGGAGACTCATATTGGGAGGCGAACGAACCTGAAGTGAAGAGTGAGTTGAGGGGGTAGCGAGGAAGCTGTTCTAAGCATGCTCTGCTAGGCCTCCAAAAAATCTAGTTGCTATTGTGTTGAGCTGCCTTTATCTCAGTTCATTTCCTTCTCAAACCTCAGTTTGTACTTTCCGGAACCTGTTCTCTTAATCGTAATCCGTGGGGCTGTCAAGATGTGTGGCACATGTTCATTCCATGACCTGCCCTCCTTCCCCTGTAAATCAAAATCTATTCATTCTGGATTCTGGTGTGAAGGAACTGAAGGGGGATCAGGGCAGCTCTGCCTTTTATACTTTGGCCTGGGAGCAAAAGCATATGGAGGATGCAAGTGCCACCCTGATGGGTACTGCATTGGGAAAAAGTCTTTGACTTTAGAGTGTGCATGCCCAAAACGCCAAAGTGGAATGGATATGTGGAACACATCTTGAAGAACAACTTACAGAAGAGGTGAATAGCTATCTTTAAAAAATCTGCCACATATTCATTTCCTTCCCTGGAGTTCCTGCCCGTTCCAAAGTTTGAATTCACTGAATGAAGCAAGACTCCCTTGCCCCTTTGGCATAAAGTTTTTTACATTTGAAGCAATGGGCAATTGGCATTGTTGACAACTTTATACATAGTGCAGTTTTGCTGATCATTTCTCACTTTTGCCATTCTGGTGGCACATGTTGTTGTTTTTTCTGTTGGAAATCCATCTGTATATGTTCCCCATTACCATAGTATCTGAGTGCCTTGCTGTCTGTAATATATTTAGTCTCACAACAATCCTATGAGGTAGAAAAGTGCTGTTACCTGCATTTTAGATTCATAGATGTTAAGGCCAGAAGGGACTATTCTGATCATCTAGTCCTGACCTACTGTTTGGCACAGACCAGAGAACCTCATCCAATGATTCCTGCCTCAAGTTCATAACTTCTGGTTGAGCTATTTTTAATAGTGAGTGTGATTAAATGTAGTTACAACTGACATAGGGATGTGGTGAATTCTCCATCATTTGGAGTCTTAGAATCAAAATAGGATGTCTCTTTTTAAGAGACCTGCTCTAGCTCAACCAGAAGATATAAGTTTGATGCTGGAATGACAGGATGAAGTTCTTTGGCCTGTGTTATACAGGCCACGAAAATTTCCAAAAGTGGGAACCTAAAGTTATGAGATAAAGTTTATAGGCTTGATTTTCAAAAAGTGGCTGAACTCAAGATAACTGAAGCCATTGCAAGCTGTTTGGGTTCTCAGTATTCTTGAAGTTCAGGACACTTACTTAGGTGCCTAACTGTGGACTTCAGTGTGTTTCTTTAGGCACCCATTTTCTTAAATTTTTATCTGTATATGTATGCATTTATCTAGGTTCGTTTCCAATTCATTTGATATCTGTGCCTTTTTGTGTATTAATCAGACTTCATTTCTTTTAAGCCTCAGAAAAGATGCTCAAAGCCTGGAAGGAAATGGAAGTAAAGGCCATCCAGTGTGCTGAGGTATGGGAGTGAAAGAAGGATGCTTGATGTCTGGGGGAGGGGAACTTGGCAGGCCGAGATACTGATAATTTTTGCATTTGGGTCAGTTTCCCCTCTGAAGCTTTACTGAGGAATAACTTATGCAACCACAGGACCTGTGTATGGTGTAGAAAACTCAAGGGATTCCCTCAGGCAATTATAGCATTTTTAAAGGAACTGAATCATTGAGTCTGACAGATGAAATACATTCACTTACATAAATGTTAAATCATGACTTATTAAACTTAAGCTATAGTGTGTGTCATAGCTGAAGCAGTTGTTCAAGATGCCTCATGTACTGAGCGAAGTAGCAATAACAAAATTACTGTTTCAGCCAGAGAATCTTCCTCAAGAAACAATCCAACTGTCACCATGTTGTTCAAATGTAACAATTTTTCTCCATTCTACTCTTTCCATTGTCATCTTAGGCCTGGTCTACACTAGGACTTTAATTCGGATTTAGCTGCCTTAATCCGAATTAACCCTTCACCCGTCCACACTACAGAGCCAGTTAATTCGAATTAAAGGGCCCTTTAAATCGATTTCTGTACTCCACCTCGACGAACGGAGTAGAGCCTAAATCGATTTTGTTAATTCGAATTAGGGTTAGTGTGGACGCACACCACCGAATTACTGTGTTTAAGTTAATGGGGTAGTGTGGCCGCACACCACCGAATTAATGTGGTTTAAAACCGAATTAAGGTGCTTAGTGTGGCCGCGCACAATCGAATTTATACAACCTGTTTCCCAAATTCGAATTATCTAAATTCGGATTAATCCTGTAGTGTAGACATACCCTTAGAGTCCATATTAGAGAAACAAGATCATAGAAAACTATTATTCATTTCTAGAGTGAGGTGATTCGGGAGTAAATGAGATTTTGTAGTTGTTCCCACTCCCACCCCTCACACAGATATTTTTGGTTTACCAAGCTTGACAGGGAACCAGTCACTTAACATTTTACCACTTTATTTTAAACTTGTCTTGACATCAGAGTAATTGAAATACCTAAACCATCCACTTTGACATTTTCTTTATAAAGCTCACTTCTCATTATGGAAGCATCTCTTATGATGCGGTTCGTAGCTTCCAAGGCCAGAAGGGACAACTGTGATCATCTAGTCTGACCTCCTGTGTAACACAGGCCACAGGACTTCCCTGAATTAACTCCTGCTTGAACTAGAGCATCTCTTTTAGAAAAATATCTAATCTTGATTTTAAAATTTCTGGAGATGGCAAATCCACCACAACCCTTGGTAAGTGTCACGGATCCCCAGGTTTGGTGCTACATCCTTAGCTTTTGAACAGTCTCTTGGAGAACCCCCTTAGTATGCCAGACCCTCGAGGGGTCTCATTCTTCCTTCAAGGAAGACAATGCAGACTCACTGCATCCTTAATTGGAGGCTCCAGCATTCCTGCTTCACACCATGAATTCTGGTCAGCAAGTCCAACTGAGAAAGACTCCTGGTAGAGACTTGTACACTTCAGGGACTAATGCACCCTAGCCAGTATTTCCAATGACACCCTAAACAGTGTTTTCAAAACATAGTAGGATTTATTAGAGACGCGGTGGGTGAAGTAATATATATATTTTTTTTTTTTTTTCTCAGTCCAGTAAAAGATATTACCTTACCTACCTTATCTCTCTAATATCCTGGGACCGACATGGCTACAACTACATGGCATACAACAATGTAGGATTTATTAGTCAATTGGAACACCGTGTTGGAAGTCCTTAGATTAGCAAAGAGAAATAAAGGTTAAAGCACAGTCCATTCAGGTCAGCCTAGAACATTTTCACCAGCTGAGCCTAAATTTACTTATGGCCAGTTTATCGCCCTTTGCTCTTATGCTAACATAGTCCTTTAACTTAAATAGCTCTTCTCCCTCCCTGGTGTTTATTCCCCTCATGTGTTTATAGAGAGCAATTAGATCCCTTCCCAGCCTTCATTTTGCTAGGCTAAGAAAGCCAACCTCTTTGTCTCCTCTCATAAGAGAGCCTCTCCATTCCCCTGATCATCCTCACAGCCTTAAACTGCACCTCTTGCAGTTTTAATTCATCTTTCTTGAACATGGGTGACCAGAAATGTATACAATATTCCAGATTCCTTGTATAATGGTATTAATACTTCCCTATCTCTGCTGGAAATGCATCATCTTATACATCCTAGGATCGCCTTTATCTTTTTCATGGCCTTGGTACATTTGTGGCTTATAGTCATCTTGTGATCAATACACCCAGGTCTTTCTCCTCTGTCATTTTCAACTATGAGCTCCCAGTTTATAGCAGAAATTCTTGTTTTTAGCCCCTAAGTACATGACCTTGCACGCTGTAGTATAACACGTCATCCCATTTCTATTAATCCAGTCCTCTAGGTTATTCAGTTCTTACTGGATAATATTTCATTCCTCCGCTGTGTTGATGCCTCCCAACTTTGTGTCGTCAGTGAATTTCATTAGTACATTCCTACTTTTTGTCCCCAGATCACTAATTAAAATATTAAATAAGAACTGTCCCAAGACTGATAGTTGGGAGACTCCACTAATACTTCCCTCCAGGCACAACCCATTGTCATATCCCTTTTAGCCAGTTCATATTCTCGAATTCAACTAATAATTTCCCATGTGGAACTGTATCAAATGCTTTACTTGAAATCCAGGTAGATTTGATTGACTGTATTTTCCTGGTCTAGACAATCATTTATCTTATCTAAGAAAGATATCTGGTTAGTCTGGTGTGATCTGCCTTTTGTAAACCCATGTTTCATTTTGTCCTATTTTCCATTTACCTCCATGTCTTTAATTAATCCTTTCATTAAAGTTTTTTCCAAAGTCTTGCATGCTATTGAAATCATAGAATCATAGAATATCAGGGCTGGAAGGGACCTCAGGAGGTCATCTAGTCCAACCCCCTGCTCAAAGCAGGACCAATTCCAAGTAAATCATCCCAGCCAGGGCTTTGTCAAGCCTGACCTTAAAAACCTCTAAGGAAGGAGATTCCACCACCTCCCTAGGTAACCCATTCCAATTCTTCACCACCCTCCTAGTGAAAAAGTTTTTCCTAATATCCAACCTAAACCTCCCCCACTGCAACTTGAGACCATTACTCCTTGTTCTGTCATCTGGTACCACTGAGAACAGTGTAGATCCATCCTCTTTGGAAACCCCTTTCAGGTAGTTGAAAGCAGCTATCAAATTCCCCCCCCCCCGCCCAATTCTTCTCTTCTGCAGACTAAACAATCCCAGTTCCCTCAGCCTCTCCTCATAAGTCGTGTGCTCCAGCCCCCTAATCATTTTTGTTGCCCTCCGCTGGACTCTTTCCAGTTTTTCCACATCCTTCTTGTAGTGTGGGGCCCAAAACTGGACACACTACTCCAGATGAGGCCTCACCAGTGTCGAATAGAGGGGAATGACTAATAGGTCTATAGTTACTTGGAACCTTTTTTCCTTTTCTTAAACTACTTTTGATATTCTCCAGTCTATATGGTACTACTATCAATTTACTAGATTTATTAAAAATCCTTGCTGCTTAATTTGTAATGTCGTGTCCCAATTGCTCCAATATTCTGGGATGGAGATTATCCAGTTCCTCCACTTTGAATTTAAAGATGTTAAGTTTTTAAATCAAGATTGGATAGCTCTTTCTAGAAGATAAGCTCCAGCTCAACTACAAGATGTGGGTTTAATGCAGGTCTGTTTTCAGGTCTGTGTTGTGCAGGAGCTCAGACTGGATGATCTAATGGTCCCTTCTAGCCTTAACATCTATGAAACCTTTACTCCACCACAGTGTTGTTTTTTTGCCTTGGAATTCTACTGTTTTTTCCCAAAAACAATGAAGCATCACTTCATGTGTTCTAGTAGTAGTTGTGGGCCAGTCAGATAAATATATTGAAGCTGCTTTTACATAGTGCATTCAGATGGTGGAGGTGATTCCTATATTAGTGTTGCCTAACACTTTGCATTTTATTTTTTTAAATAAAGTGTGTCTTGTGGAAGTGGGATGTTATATAGAGTCCCGTCCCTTTCCACAAATTGCTCAACCTTTTTTTCTAGCAGGGGCCAGTTAGGAAAGGCTCAGTTTAAAGGCTTTAGGATTGGTCATCCATAATCCTGTTCCTCTGGGTAGGGGAGTTTAAGGTCCTACCTCTGATTTTTCTGGATGTCCATGAGATGCGGAGGATTCCCTCTTGATCGTTGTGCTTGCATGAAACAGGAAATGTGTACTTGTTGCTGCTGCCAGCAAACTATCTAAATTATGGTCTTTACTACAGCTTCCCCTGTTGACCATTCTTTGTTCAAGTGTCCAGGATGATTAGAAAATGCTACATCTAGTGTTTGCTCTGGTTCTGACTCAAGGAGGATGCTGATGTGTTTCCTTGGTGTTTTTTCCCCACCAGCCTAGGTATGCTATTGCAATGTCCAGTGTCTGGGTCCCGGCAGATTTAGTTTGATGACTTGGACCTCGAGGTCCATCTCCCAGAGTAATTGGTAGATATTATCTTCTCTGTCTATAGCTAGTACTGGAAGTCTTCTAATCATTGCACTCTCAGGATAGCTTTAATGCTAAGTTAGCATCTAACAGAACTTGTCTTTGGGTCATATTGGGTGGCTTGACTAATAGGGCTTAGTCTCAGCACTCTGTTACATGTTCCTGCCTTGAGCACCCTGAAGATGGAGCAGTGCTTTGATCCAAGTGCTGCCTCCACCTGGATTCTTTTCTTAAGAATTAAGAAGTTAAGGTTGTCTTGTCAAACTCCACTTGTTTCTCTTAGAAGGATAAGTGACATTTTTATTTTGTCCTCAGGGTTTTTTCACCCAGAGTACTTCTTGGAACTACTTCCAGGTTTCTTGAACTAGTATAGTTGCTCTGTATCATCTCTGTCAGGGGACAAGTTTCCTTTCTTATGGCCTTAACTTCATGTATTTCCAAGGAAACAGATGCAATCACCTGGATGTCAGCAGAACAATCCAATTCCATTTGATTAGGACACAGGACCCATCTGGAATTCAGATACCTAATTCATATCCTTGCTGGCAAAATCAAAGATCTAAAAGATTCAAAATCTACCATCTCCTGATGACTCCGTTCAGCTATCTTAAAAGCATTAGGAAAAAAATCTGAACATTTACAAATCTCAGAGCATGGTCAACTCAGTTTGATTCCACAACCTGGGTAGAAAGAAATAGAACCTCTTATGAGAAGAATTGCAGATCTCTGGCAATCAAAGTGTACATTGATCAGATGCAAGGAGATACAACATCTTCTTCCAATGCTGTCTTTGGTCAGAGTCCTTCAGTCTGCCATTCTCCCTACATGTGTCTCCTCATCTCATCCTGGTCTCTTTTATACCCCCCACTTGGGGATTAACAATATGTTAACCTATCAATCATGACTCCAGACTAGTAGATTCCTTCTACGTGTGAGAACAGACCATTTGGACTTACCACAAGTTTGTCTTCTCTTAACAGAGGGATCACTACAGTGGCATTTTCCTATTCAGGTACATAGTTTATCTATTTATAGCTTTTTAAGTTTTCAAGTTCTGGAAGCATCTCAACTTGGACTGTAATACAGTTCCACAGCTTATATATAGGAGCAGTTTCAGCACCAAAATTGAGACTATCTGCTGATTCTGGCTGTGGTTAACCCAACAATGCTGACTCTAGAGGAATCCTTTGTTATAAGAAGATATGTTTGCTGTTTGTTCGTATTGTCTGTGTCTATCCAAGGTTGTTGAGGGTATTGTACATTGTGTGGAAATTGGTCTGAAATCCGTAGAACTATAGCAGCAACTAGTTGATTTAGTGAATGATTATTGTCCCTCAATAACAGCAAGACTCGCACTTTCAGAATGTTGTTAATTCCACTCAGGTTCACTTGTCTATTGAACAAAGTAACTTGGAGAATCTTTTTGTTGATTTTTATGTATTTCTGCTCCTGAAATTGCTTAATACATGGACTATCACTTTCCAGTAAAAACTTGAGATCTATGGCGAGTTATTTTTTTTCATTAGGCTGGAGATATTGGATACCTAGACGAACAGATTATGGCTCTGCACACAGAGATTGTGGAACTGCAGAGGAGTCCATATGCAAGGCGCCAGGGAGATGTCATGGAGAGTCTGTAAGGAAAAGAGCTATTCTCTCATACTTGTTGAAATCATTTTACATTGTAACAGGTTTTTTTATATATACTTCCCCCCCCCCCCCCCACACTTACTTTCATCTCTTCAAAATGGAGAATTTAAATAAATTATATATATATATATATATAATTTTGAAGAGGTGAAAGTAAGTGTGTGTGTGTGTGTGTGTGTGTGTGTGTGTGTGTGTGTGGAGGGGGGGAAGTAAGTGTGTGTGTGTTTTTCCTTCAGTGCTTTAGAATTATATACCCAGACTCTTTGAAAACTGGGTACTTGAGAGAGCTAAGGTTTTTCTTGCTTTGTTCTCAGCCCAAAGAGGGAAGTAAACTTCATTGAGCCATTATTGTGTGAAAATGACAATATTTTCTCAAACATTATTAAGTGTTTCAGATGTGGTTTTGGAGCAATAATAACATTTAAAAAAAAACCTTGAAAATGGTTAGTTATATTCCATTTACAGCCTGCTTTAAAAGAACATTGGGGTTGCAAAGTGCAGCACTCAAGTTAGGAAGTGCCAAAGTAAAGTTTGCACATGCAGTCTTAACTTTGTCCCTTTGTGCATATGTGTAACTATATAGCCTATAGTTACTGGATCTGTTATTTCCAAAGAAACTCTATTCTATACTGTGCTCAGTGAATGTGTGCTAACTGAGGTAGGTGTCTTCCTGATCTCTGCTTTATTCACTGTGCATCCCTGAATGATTCCCTACACACTGTCCATCCTGGCCATTCTGGGGCCATATCTGGTCTAAGTTACACTGCTGTCAATTCAGAGTAAGTGGACACATTTCAGTATATTTACTTTGGAGTGAAAGCAGCCAACGGGGGCAGGATGAGGGGTGCTGGATACTCACTGATAATGGTAGTGGGTCCAACTAGCTTGGTGTGCAGTCTCCAGCAGTGCCACAGGCCTGATCAAGGCTTCAGCCTACTGCCTGATGTGCTGATGAGTAATTTGTATTGTGAAATTGCTGGCTTGGAATTGGGGTTCAGAGTGAGTGGAGTAAGCCTACTAGAAACAGATAAGGAAAAAGTGTGCTGCTGAGTATGTAACCAATTATCACGTAAACAACAGATAGGCAGAGGGCAGGAAGAAATGTCCCTTCCCTTCCTGAGTAAGTGAATGTTTAGAGCCAGGAAATGAGAAGAAAGGATGATCTTGTGGCTAAAGCACTGGACAGAGGCACAGGAGATCTCATTTTTCCCCCCAGCTGTGTTAGATTCCCTGTATGACTTTGGGCAAGTCACTGAACTGCTGAATCTCAGGCTTCCCCATCTGTTAAATGGGGATAATAATCTTTTCCTCCTCCTACACTGTGTCTATTGACATTGTGAGGCCTTCGGGGTAGGGACTGTCTATACCCAGCACAAAGGGGCCCCAGTTTTGGCTAGGGCCTTTGGGCACTCCCGTAATACAAATGCTTTTCCCGGTGGTAACTGTAAAATAGGACTTGCCTCAGTGAGAGACCTAGATCTACAGGACCCTTGTCCCAGTTACTGTGTGCCATCCAATCCAACTGGAAGTGACAGCATGTGATCTTGTACCAAAGGTGGCAAATGCTGCTCTAAAGTACTGTCCTTTTTAGCTGAGTGTTTCATATTAGCACCCGTCACCATAGTGTCACAGCGCTTCCATAGGAACAGCCTTTCTTGGCAATTCCTAAAGTCCAAATCTCTGTCACCAGCAGCAACTTCACCCCTCAGTAACAGAGGGATATAAGCTGCTCACAATGTCTGAAAACATACCAAACCAGGTTACTTCTTCAGTTGCAGGGGGATTGCATATCAGGTTCTACTATACCCCTTCCTTGTTGGGGAGTGAGGAGCAAACGGGGTGCCTGGTCCTTTGGTGAGTGAGGGATGAGGGGAGTAAGGAGCAGGCTGAGTGCCTGGCCCTTCAGAGGTTGGGGGTCATAGGGAGTGAAGAGCAGGCTGGGTGCCTGGCCTCTTGGCGGTTGGGGGCTGGCAGGGGTGAGAAGCAGACTGGGGTATGATGGGGTGGGGATTTTCTCTCCATCCTTGTCTCAGATTTTCTCTCCTCTGTGTATTTATTTTTCAAGCACCAGTGCACACCAAGAAGCACCGGACTGGGATTAGGGCACAAGAGAGACTGCTGGATCTTCAGACCTGTTTGCACAGCATCTAAAACTTAATTGAGGGAGTTGAATGCTATTAAGCTCTCCTCCCCCTACATTACAGGTGCAGTGTAGTGGTCTGCTGTCTGGCTTGGGGGTGCCAAAAGGAAGGTGTCTCTTAGCTATTCCCAGTACTCTGAAAGCTCAGGTGCATTATCATGGTGTCGTTTTTGACCATGCTCTATTCATGTGTTGGATGTGGTTTTCAGCTATGCACATTTGCATAGGTTTTGTCCTCATTTAACTCATGATGAACTGGCAATGGCTGCATAAGCCCTTGTGATCTTGAGAAATCAGCTGTTGTAATTCCCTCTTGTGGGGCTACCACCAAGGCTGATGCACCACTTGCAGCTCGTTCAGATTCAGTCACATGACAGCTTGCAAGTTTGAGCTGTTGGGAGCATATTCAGCCTGCATTGTGTTCTTTACATTAGCTGCCTGTTAAGTGGCAGATTCAGTCAGTTATCTTTTCTGGTTTATAAAGTTCTGAATGGGACTGGCCCTGGTTATATTTAAGATTCCCTCCTTGAGCCTCTATCTAATGGAATTTTGCTCTCCCACACCACCTGGTGCTTAGGGGTTCTACCATCATGCCTGAAGTAGGCCTGCGGTCGAGCCTTGGCTGTGGCCATGTGGAACTCCCTCCTTCCTGAAATCTGTCCATTTCATCTTCCCACTCAAAAAACACCAAAACTTGTTTTTTTCAGAGGTGTTTTTAAATTACTCCTGCTGTTGCTGCTGTTCTGTTGGTTTTTTTTCTTACTGTTTTTGTTTACCCACCCTGTCTAATTTTGTTGAGGTTGGGGTATTTTCTGGTAGTTAACAAGAAAATGCTGTTATGGTTGCTCAGCAACCCCAGCATTTTTGTGGAGGAGGGTGCTCTATACATATATTATTATTGGGACAAAGCACAGGACATTTGACTGGAATATGTGATTCCCTTGAAACTCCTCTGGGGGTGAGTAAGGGTGGTTGGGCGGGCTGGCCAGCCAGGGAATGGGAGGTTCCAGGTTTATGAATGGTCTGGGTGATGGGAGAAACTAGTCAGTATAATCTTTCACAGCAGAACTTTTTGAAATAGGAAAGTGAGGATTTGTCACGGAGTTGGAAGCTTCCACATGTAGCTGCTTTTGAGTTATTTGAGTTATGCCGAGTAGCAAAACTTACTTTAAAGGGAGAAAGAAATGTACCTTTTTAGTGCTCTCTTCCTCATACTCTTCCCAAATGTCCACTATGGAACTGAGAGCAAGCAAGTAAATGTGAGTGCAAATGGGGAATTTGTCAGGCAGTTATACAGAAGAAAAGCTAACAAAGTTACTAAATCAAACCTTCAATGTTTAAATGTTATATGGGAACAAAATCCTGGTAGATTTTATAGAAATAATAAATAATATCTTCAAAATAATTGAAGAAAGCATAGAATTAATGCCATTTAGTCTGAATATCCACAAGGTAAATACAGAATCATGAAGAAAAGGGGACAGCTTTCTAGGAAATGTGGACTTCTATCATGGAATGAATTGACATGGATTCCTAATGTTGAAGAGGCAGGGTATCTATTAGTAACATTTAAAAATGAGCTCCATCTTAATAAAAACTTGAATATGAAGTCTTTTTACTCTTGAATATTACAGATGATCAGTTTCTTCTGTGTGTGTGAATACATGTATGAAGTGATTTCTTCTTTTTGCAGTGAACAAAAAGCCATAGAACTATACAAGCAATTAAAACCAAGACCTCCAGGTATGGAACAGGTTTATTCTATGACCTACATAAAACTCAAACCCTGCAAGTAATCTTTGCTTTCAACAGTAAGATCAGATTTTTTACATTATCATTTGCAGCATGGCAGAGGGAATGCTGGGCAGGGAGGGGTGGAGATACACTTAGAGTGTTGGGGTGGGGAAGATCTCAAGGTTTTGGTGGGAGCTGAGGGGAGTGGTTTGATGATGTGCATGTCCAAAGACATAGGTGGTGAGTGGAGAAAATGTCGGCAATGTCTGTGAGTTGTGTAAATAACATCATATATAAATTTCACTACCAAAAAATTATATGGCCCGTAAAACGTAACTTGTTTAGTGATCCTTTTCATTACACCTTCTTTTATATAGTGTCAGAACTGCCACACCCCTTCAGTTTGGCCTGGCCCTGACCAGGTGGGTCTGGGGTAGAGGAGGTAGGTGTCATGACGTATAAATCAGTCCGGTGTTACATAGCATCAGCTATAGGGTAAAAAGTGTTAGGATTCTGGTCTTGTGGTTTAAGGCTTAATTGCTCCAGGGCTATGCATGCTGTTAACCCTTCTCAGTCAGTTATTAAGATGTTTAGAAAATCATGTAGGTCACCAACCCAGCCTTGTTGCTTAGCTCTTATCTTAGTGTGGGATGGTGCCGTCAAAACCTTCTGTGTTACTTACAGAGCTTTCAGTTTGTCAGGTCACTGTCACTGGCCAAACCCAAGCAGACACACAGATGAGAGGGGAGAGAGGAAGAACAGACGCTCTAATGTGACCGTGGTGCCTTGATGGGCCACACTGAGAATGTTTCACTCAGGGCAGACTGCAAGAAATAGGACAGACAATCTCCCAAACTGGTGGTTTATTCTATAATAAGCCCTGGTCTACTCTAGGGGCGGGGTCAACCTAAGGTACGCAACTTCAGCTACAGCGTATCTTAGGTCGACTTACCTGGCGGTGAGGACGGCAGCGAGTCAACCGCTGCTGCTCCCCTGTTGACTCTGCTTCCGCCTCTCGCGAGCTGGAGTTCCGGAGTCGACGGGGAGCGCGTTCGGGGATCGATTTAGCTGCATCTAGACGAGACGCGATAAATCGATCCCTGATAGATTGAGCGAGTAGTGAAGACCTGCCCTTAGATTCACCAAGCCAGTAACAAAATAGCTTCTGAAGTAGCGCGCTGGTTTACAAGAAGCCAGATACAGCCCCCGTTAGGCATTCCAGCCTTTGGCTCCCATCTAGACATCCAAGTCTAAAATAGTGAGGGGTTACTGAAAACGTTATTCACCATATTTAGGCCCCTACCAAATTCATGGTCCATTTTTGCAAATTTCATGGTCATATTTAAAAAATCTTGAATTTTATGGTTTCAGATATTTAAATCTTAAGTTTCACGGTGTTGTAACAAAACATTAATTTGTATTTAAAAATGGCAAAATATAAACATGTGAAGTCCTTGAGATTCAGCGTTTCTCAAACTGGGGTCCGGACCCAAAAGGGGATCACAAGGCTATTGTGGGGGTGGGTCACGGTATTGCCACCCTTACTTCTGTGCTACTGCTGGTGACAGCGCTGCCTTCAGAATTCGGCACCTGGCCAACAGCTGCTGCTCTCCAGCCATTCAGCTGGGAAGGCAGCACAGAAGTAAGGGTGGCAATACCGTTTTTCACAGCTGTGAATTTAATAGGTCTCTAACCATACTTAAAGTTTTACCAATCCCAAAGGATCAGATACATTGCCCACCAGGTCAATGAATATTTCAGATCTTACCCAAATGCATGCTTACAACCAATCCTTCTTAACTAAATCTAAGTTTTATTAATAAAAGGAAAGAAAGAAGAGAGATATATGGTTAAGAGATCAATATACATACAAATGTGTGTAAAGTTCTTAGGCCAGCTTTGTAGTCGAGATGGTGAGGCTGCTGATTTGTAAAAGTCTTTCTGGATATAAAAGGTTACAGTCCAATAGGTAGTCTAGGTATAGAGTCTGTTCAAGTTCTTCCATGAGAATTTCAGGGTAAACCTGGAGACCTCAGTCTTATGGATTAGAACTTCCCTGTTAAAGTTTAAGCAGACCTGAGATGAAAAGGATCAGGCCTAAAGTTTCCTTTATAGTTGAAGCAGGCAGGGCACTGACAGGTAACTCTACCACCTGGGCTTTGAGAAAAGTGAGCTGACAGTTTGTGATCTGTATTCAGTGGGTCCTTTCACAGACAATACTTCTAGTAACAGCCATTCATAAACAGTTCATAGGTGGTTTACTATGTGGAATTACAAGCTTTGAGAAGAGATGAGGACAATAATAATTTTATACCACCAGTCCCATCTAAATGATGATATCCCCTTTTGATCTCTGAGTCAATAGAATACAGTAATGAAGCATTATAAGATAGGAACAGGATTTAGCAACTATATGCGTATTAGATCACATTGTTAGATTTCTACTGGAATGCAGGCAGACATATTTAGCACTTACTCTTTGATTCTCTAACCATACAGGCAGAAAGGTTAGATATTCTAGTCTACCTAACATGGCTTTGATAACTATCTACAAGGAATGGCCCTGAGCGTTACAGACACAGAGAGGGGAGAGGAAGAACAAACGTTCTTTTTGTGAATTGGTGATGGGGGTGGTAGTTACTGTGAGCCTTCTGCTGGAGTCACACCTCTTCCCCTGAGTAGGGGAGTCCTGGCCCTGGTTAGAAGGTTGGGCTGGAGCTGGTGGATGAAGTTTCTCCCTGTGCCAAGAGCCACTAGGACAATGTCAGGGGAGCAGGCAAAAGCCACACCTTGGTCTGGTTAGGTAACCCTGAGAAACACCATGGCCTGAGGCTGACGGGGCTCCAGGCTTTGTAGAACCAGGACTTGATGCAGAAAGCAAAAGTCAGATATGGAACAAACAAAACAACCAAAAAGCAGTTGAGCCACACCCTGTCCCTCCATTTACCCTAAATGTTATGCTTTAGTTCATGGAAACTGATCAGTCGTCCTCCCAGAGCTTCCCAGAGGTGTTTTTAACCCATGCGTATGGAATTATTGAGCAAGATCATCATGATGGACACTGCTGTCTTAAAACCACACCAAGAGCTCAGCTTTTGTAACAGTGTCCTATATGGTGGAGGTGGTCCTACTGCAGTAGTACCTAGAGTTCCCAGTCAGGAATGAGGGCCCCATTGTGCTGATCACTTGACAAATAGAAAAAACAGAGGCAGCTTTTGCCCCCCGAGAAGCTCACACTCTAGTAGAAGGAGATGGAACAGATGGATAAACAGTCAAGTCCTTCTTAGCATTGTTCTGGTTCAGTGATTTTTTGGCTTTTTCTCAAAGGTCTAGAAAAATAGCTCATAGGCCTTAAATCCATTAGTCTCTCTGTGGTAACCAGTCCTTTGTCTGATTCCACTCCCATGACCTAGTCAAATGTATGTCTGCACCAGCTCTAATCAAGCTAGCATGCAAAAAATAAGTGTAGCCATGGCTCCATAAGTGATGGGAGGGGCTAGGCACCTGTGTATATACCTATGGCTTAGACAGGCACATACTCAGATGGCTAGCTGCCCCACCACCACTTACACCTATGCTTCTATTTTTATCTCTCTAGCTAAATGAGAGCTAGCACAGATATGCCTCTGAATTGGAAGTTACACCTCTAGTTCAAAAATTAGATGGACTTTTAGGGAGTGCTGTGGTGAAGGCCTGGAGTGGGAGTGCTGTGGGAATTGTCCCAACTTGTGCACATTTACACACTTTATTCACTAGTTTGTTACATTTATTATTTTGGAGGTTTGCAAACATTTATCAAGTGTTTCCTGTTTACTTAATAATTGTATCCTGGGCTAAACAAACTCTCAAAAAGGAAGTCCAAGTCATGTTAGTCCCAGGTTTCCATTATTACTGCATTGATGAGTGTCAAGTTAGTGCTACACTGAAATGCTCCCTCTACCTTTTGATTCATGCACTCTTATGGGTATTCTTCTATGCCCAATGTCCTTACAATTCCTCATTCTCATGCCCACAATAAACATGGTCACCTTCTGGCATCTTCCCTACTTTGCCATTGCATCTAACATTCTTAATCATGCCCTCTGCTCCTCCTTCCCCACTTTTTAAATTACACTGGCTGGTGTGATGGTGGGGAGGGTGGCAGAAATTCAAATGGTCCTGAATATTGTGGCTAGGATATTATAAGGGCAGTCAGAGGCGGGATTTTTGCATAGTTGTGTGATGGGTAAACAGCTGAAGTCATTATGGAAATTAGTGCTCCGGCAGAGTGCCTGGAATTGTATAGTGTGTGGAGAGATGGGTGATTAGTGTCAGCTCCCCTGTGCTCTGATTGGCTCATGATTGATGTGTAGTATAACTGCGTGCACTGGAGAAGGGTTTTTGATTTAGTAGACTTAACCCCCTTCTTTTTTAATCAGGTCATAAATGATCTGGGAAAAGGGCAAAATTTGCAGATACAAAACTACTTAAGATTGTTAAATCCCAAGCAGACTGTGAAGAGCTACAAAAGGATATCTCAAAACTGGGTGACTGGGCAACAAAATAGCAGATGAAATTCAGTGTTTATAAATGCAAAGTAATGCACATTGGAAAACATAATCCCAACTATACATCTAAAATGATGGGGTCTAAATTAGCTGTTGCCACTCAAGAAAGAGATCTTGGAGTCATTGTGGATAGTTCTCTGAAAACATCCACTCAATGTGCAGCAGCAGTCAAAAAAGCAAATGATGTTGGGAATCATTAAGAAAAAGGGATAGATCATAAGACAGAAAATATCATATTGCCTCTATATAAATCCATGATACACCCACATCTTGAATACTGTGTGCAGATGTGGTCACCCCATCTCAAAAAAGATGTATTAGAATTGGAAAAGGTTCACAAAAAGGCAACAAAAATGATTAGGGGTATGGAACGGCTTCCATATGAAGAGAGATTAATAAGACTGGGACTTTTCATCTTGGAAAAGAGACGACTAAGGAGGGATATGATAGAGGTCTATAAAATCATGACTAGTGTGGAGAAAGTAAATAAGGAAGGGTTATTTACTCCTTCTCATAACACAAGAACTAGGGGTCACCAAATGAAATTAATAGGCAGCAGGTTTAAAACGAACAAAAGGAAGTATTTTTTTCGCACAGTCAACCTGTGGAACTACTTGCCAGAGGATGTTGTGAAAGCCAAGACTATAACAGGGTTCAAAAAAGAACTAGATACGTTCATGGATGAAAGGTCCATCAATGGCTATTAGCCAGGAAGGGCAGGGATGGTGTGTCTAGCCTGTTTGCCAGAAGCTGGGACTGGGTGATGGGATGAATCACTTGATGATTACCTGTTAATTCCCTCTGGGGCACCTAGTATGGGCCACTGTCGGAAGACAGGATACTGGGCTAGATGGACCTTTGGTCTGACCCCGTATGGCCATTCCTGTATTCTTATGTAGGTCTCTATTTCTTTGGCAGAGCTTGTTAGGAGAACTCCTTCTTTGACTTGTGGGTTTGTGTCTGAAATGTTTGCTGAGGAACACTCTGCTAACCAGACAATTGGTGTCCCTTCCAGATCACGCCTACAGTGACAGCACTGACATGGTGAAGATTATCGTGCAGACTGTGCAGAGCCAGGATCGAGTTCTCAAGGAGCTCTTTGGACACCTTAGGTACCAGAAGAGCTTTCCTTTCTGGAGGAAAACAGAGACAAGATGCAGCTTCCGTCATTCTGGGCTGGGGACCTTTTAACATACTAATTCTGTTGAGCAGAGAGAGCCCTTGCATTCATATTCCAAGAGCAAAAACTTCATTCAGAGACAATTCAGATTGCTGAAGGGCACATTCCCATCACTGTCCCTAAACCTTCAAAGCTAGTAAAGGGGAAGATCTGTCTCAAACCTTGCTATACATCCCCCTCAAATTATCTGTTGTCAGTGGGGCACTGCAGCCCCCGCACCAAGAATTGCTTTCCCCTTCAAGGACATGCAGACACTCTATACTCGCATTCATCTGACTCATACTGTAACACAACCCCTTAACAATTTCCCTAAAAGCATTTCACATCTCCTCTGGGAACCTTCCCTCAAGTGAGTTCCATGTACATATGTGACTGTTGCTGAGGTGGAGGGGTCCATGGCAGGAGGTGTCTTTGTGAAGAAAGACTAAAATACAGAAAATTCTAAGTCCTGAAGCCTTCTTGCATTGAACTTTTTGTGCTGTGTACCTTGATCATTAGACCCGAAGGCTTCCAGGAGCCACCATGGTCCCAAAGAATCTTTCAGTTGTGCATCTGTGCCTTCAGCTATCAATGTAAATGCTGAGGGACAAGTACATGTTTACCCAGTTTTTCCTTAAATAGCAAGATGTAAAATCAGTGCAGCACATTGACTCTGCTAAAGCCTGTGCCCCACTGAATGGAAAAGTGATTGTGATTTCTCCTTTGTTACAGCAAGCTGTTAGGCTGTAAGCAGAAGATTATTGATTTGCTTCCAAAGATTGAAGTGGCTCTGAATAACATCAAGGAGGCTGACAGCTCGGTGATGCAGATGCAGGGAAAAAGGCAGAGGGAGATCTGGCATTTGCTGAAAATTGCTTGTGTAAGTGACTTTAGGATTGAAGTCCCTAAACGCTAACAATAACCTCTTTAGCCAGGCAGTGTGTGACCTGTCAGATCTGTGATGGTTGGTAAAGTGTTGTGGAAGGTTTGAAGTACTATGTGCTGAGTATATACAGGAATTGTTCTGTGACTTATGCATGCTGTGTATTATTTGTTACAGTGGCACTTAGAGGCCCCAACCAGAATCAGGGCCCTGTTTTGCTGGGTGCTGCACAGACACACAGAGACAGACAGATAGTCGCTACCCTGAAGAACTTAGTCTGAATAGCCAAAACAAGGAAAAAGCCTGCTGTGGAGTAGCACATCTGCTTCCTACATTGCTGCTGTTGTGCTGGGGAAGCAACGACAGACGGTGTGGCTGGAGCACCAGTCATATCAGTTTGAGTCTGTCTCTGCTCCCCCAGGCTACCCCCTCAGGTCCTGGGGAAGTGCAAGCTTTGCATCTCCTGGCCACTTGCCAGTTCAGTTCTGAAACCATATACAGCTCTCCCCAGCCAGGAGGATTACTATAGTGCATGGCCTTGGGAGGGCGAATGCCATAGGTGACTTCAGCTTAAAATATACAGTATGTGCAATTTGGGTGAGTTACTGTGGATGTAACAACCTTAAACACTGGCAATTCATCGCCCTCTGGGACTTCAATTTGTTGCCTTGATGTTTCATTGCCATAGCTTCTGCATTAATATATATTTATCTTGAATGATGCTTATAATGCACTAATCTCGGGTCTCTTGGCTTGTATACATAGTGTAAACCCAAATGAAGCAGGACTAAAATCTGTGTCCATCCACTGAATATGTGCAATGAAAATAATTGTTTTTATTCTAGACTCAGAGTTCTGCTCGATCTCTTGTGAGTTCCAGCATCGAAAGTGCAGCCACCTCTTCAACTGCTACATGGCTCCCTCCAAACTCCTCTGGCAACATACCCCATCCCCTATCTTCTATGACAGCTCCTAGAGATGGGTAAGAGCCAAGGAGGGGAGGTTAAGACCAGTCTCCTTCTTTTCTGAAGAGTATACCTATTTTATATGCAAGAGCTCTGAAAGCTTGCCCTCCCTCACTGAGTTGTAGTGTAGATAGGCTCCAACTGTGATACATTAGGACGTTGGACTTCTTGAAAAGCACACAGCTTGTGTGCTGCCTGGTACGTTTTGCTAGAGTAACTGTGACTTTAGAGATACCATTGTGATGGCCATGGTGTAAGAACCAGAATAGAATAAGGCTGGCCTATGAAACACTGTGAACCACAATCCGCCCTCTCTTCTTGCCCAAGTCCTCTTGTTGGCTGCCTGGCCTATTGTTAATCCTGATTAAAGCTGGCCGCATTTGGTGTCCATTGCAGCTGCAGTAGCCTGAATCTTCTTCAGTTCACGTGGACTCTGATTGTTCAGTTTCTCTTGACTGATCTGGAGCTGGGGTCACTGAGGTTGCCTGGGCTCAGGGCAGCAATTAGCCTGTGATCTTGAGCTCCCATTCAGTTGAGTGTTGGTGCCTTTTCCGAGTATGTGGAAGGACAGAGTCCTAATAGGTCTCGTATGTTACGACCATACTGAATATCAGAATCAGAAACTGGGCTGAAGTCTTGTTCTTTTATGAAACTTGCTGGCCCTGATTGCTGCTCTTGTGATGCTATGGGGGTTCAACCAGACTAGTAAGGGGTTCTGGCACTGCCTGCTGCTGTGCTGCTTTGGCTTAGAGCCCACATAGCAGCAACCTACTCAGTGCACAGTGATCTCACCCTGGTTTTCACCAGCCTGGTTACTCCTTGCAGGGGGACACCAACAGCTCTTTCAATTCTGAGTCTCCCCAAAACAGTGTCCAGTCGCTCTCGGATACCCAGAAGTTGTATGTGCTGCCCCCAAAGAGACAGAACACGCACCAACCTGTTCGTTTAGCTGAGGACTTCACCCTTCAGTTTAGTACACAGCACTGAGATGGTTTTATAGTAAAACAAGAGCAAGTTCTATAACAAAGAACACATTTAAGTGATAAGTAAGAATAGAAGACATAGATGTGGTTATAAGTAAAACAAAACATGCTTTCTAGTGACTAAAACTTAACTTCAGCAAGTTCCCAGAGACTCAACCCACTTGGCTAAAGGATCCACCTTTTTCAGATTACCAGAGCTCTAGCCTGTTTTGTCTGCCCAGTGGTGGATGCCAAAATGGCTTTATGCTTCTGCTTGTATTTCCCAAAGTCTGTTGTCCATTTCAAGAGCTAGGAAGGCTTCCTGGAGTGCGGGCTCCATCCTCTATCATGATAGCTAAGTGGTCTTCCCCTTCACTCATTTAGCTTGATGGCTTTGTTAACTTTATATGTAGATGTACTTTTCCTCTGAGCTATTACCTGGCTCAATTTACCCTGGAGACGCAGGAAAGCGGGTGAAATGACATTTCTTTGTCTAGGACAGGCTGGATTTATGCACTCCTTGCAAAACACCTTCTTCCAGCACACATCTATCATTCTTTATACACCACCTGTTACATACATCGTGAGAGAATATTAAAGACCAGCATGTTACTGATTTGCGTACCTTACATGATGCCTTGTAGTTAAAGATTATGACAACACTGTGTTGAGGCAATGAATGTCAGGCCTGATGTGAGTTATGGTTTGGTATGCCCTCTGCCAGTTGGCGTTGAGGGACTTCCTGGGTCGCACCTAACAGCTGTAAAAGTTGTTGGCTTAGCTCAGAGCAGTGTGCTTCTTTGCAGGCACTTTACAATGCCGAGAGCATATCTTTAAAAGTGGGTAGCTGCTCTGTCCTATTTGTTGAGTCTGTGGTTGGATCTGGTGCACCTGCTTTCTCACCAGAACTAGCTTTTTCTTTACTTTAACTAATTTATGTTCAATGAATCTAGTCAAGTTGTATACTGGCAGAGGAAAAGCAATGGTGCACCTCAGAGTTACTCTTAGGGCACTGGAAGTTGGATTAGGAATCTCTTAAGTCTGTGTTAAAAAGATTCGTGTGATGTCATTCACACTAGAGCGCAGGACAAGTTATTTTCTGTGTTTGGGACATGGCTACTCACTGAGTGGTGCAGACTTTGTCTGCTTGCCCCATTTGGAATAAGAGAGAAGAATATATTGGCACCAGATATCACCATCTTCATTCTGTCTTCAGAGTGAAGATGCTTGCTAGCAGTCATACAAGTTGCCCAGCACTGACATCTGCTCTGTCTGAAGCATCATGAAAGAGAATAAATCAAAGGGCAGTTCACAGAGTTAAAGGCCGGTGGGGGCTCGCTCGGTGGCTGGAGCCTCAGAAGGACCATCGGCCTCCCTCTCCAGACGTCTGAGGAAGGAGTCGGTGGGACATACATCCTTGGCACTGTGCCTGGAGACTGACCAGGTGGTGGACCCTCCGGTGCCGGTGGACACCCAAGTACTGCGCCGGCCTCCTCGACCTCCCCGTATGAGGCGATTACGGCCCTGTCTCCCTCCGTTCTGCAAGAGCACTTTAGGGCCCACCAGGAACTCTGAAAAAGGGTGGCATCAAGCCTCCACCTCCAAGCAGAGGAGATGGAGGAGCCCTTGGACTCCCTGTTTAACATGCTGTCCTCCTCGGCACCGGGCAGGGTGGCCTTGCCTTTCCATGAAGGAGTGGCAAAAATTTCAAATGCCCTGTGGCAAACACCAGCCTCATTGGCCCCCATCTCCAAGAGAGTGGAACGCAAGTATTTTGTACCCGCCAAGGGGCATGAATACTTATACACCCACCCTGCTCCTAACTCCCTGGTGGTCGAGTTAGTCAACCACAGGGAGCGGCAAGGCCAGCCAGCCCCTACCCCGAAAAATAAAGATTCGCGGAGGCTGAACTCTTTTGGAAGGAAAATTTATTCGTCCTCGAGCTTATAGTTACGGGTGGTGAACCACAAAGCTCTCCTGGGCCGGTATGAGTTCAATCTGTGGGGCTCCCTGCCCAAGTTCAAGGACTTCTTCCAGGAGCGCGACAGGAAGGAGTTCAAAGCGTTGGTGGAGGAGGGTACAGCGGCTGCCAGGGCAACCCTGCGGGTAGCTTCAGATGCAGCGGCCACGGCCACGTGGTCCATGGCCTTAGCAGTGTCAATGAGAAGGGCATTGTGGCTCCTGCTCTCTGGACTGTCCAGCAAGGCGCAGACCTCCCTGCAGGACCTCCCGTTTGACGGCAAAGCTCTGTTTGCGGAACAAATGGATACAAAGCTGCATGGCCTGAAAGACTCCCGCACGACTCTCCAAACTCTGGGTCTCTATGTTCCGGCTCCAGCTAAACCTAAGTTCAAGCTGCAGCAGACTCCCACTCAGGCCAACCACCCAAAATATGAGACCGCTTATAAGAAGTCGTGGGACTATAAGAGGCACCCACAGAGGCAGTCTTGCCCTGCCCCCCAGCCTGGGTCCTCAAAGGGCAAGCAAGCAAGGGAAAGGCGGTTTTGACAGGACACCCAGGGGCGCCGTGCCAGTTCTCATCAGGGATCCACCCCCAATAAAGCTTCCCTTCTCCAATCAGTTGTGTGCTTTCTTCCTAGAGTGGTTGCGGCTGACCTCGGACCAGTGGGTCCTCAACACCATCTCCCGGGGCTACAGCCTCCAGTTTACTTCCTCTCTGCCCAACCACCCCCCGTCCCTCCTGGAGAACCCCTCGCACGGGGCCCTGCTTGAGCAGGAGGTGGGGTGGCTCCTGGGCTTAGGAGTGGTGGAAGCGGTACCCGGGGAGTTAAAAGGCAAGGGGTACTTCTCCCGAAGGCCAAAGGGGGGCTCAGGCCCATCTTGGACCTGCGAGGCCTAAACCAGTACATGGTGAAGCTCAAGTTCCGCATGATTTCCCTGGCCTCCATCATTCCCTCCCTGGATCCCGGGGACTGGTACGCCACCCTTGATGTGCAGGACGTGTACTTCCACATTCATATATTCGAGGGGGCACAGATGCTTCCTTCATTTTATGGTGGGGCAGGAACACTACCAATTTACGGTTCTCCCATTTGGCCTGTCCACTGCCCCCAGGGTATTCATGAAATGTATCAAGTATCAGAGGGGTAGCCGTGTTAGTCCGGATCTGTAAAAAAACAACAGAGTCCTGTGGCACCTTTAAGACTAACAGATGTATTGGAGCATAAGCTCCAATGTATGTCGGTGGTAGCAGCCTACCTCAGGCGCCGGGGGGTCCAGATCTTCCCTTATCTGGATGCCTGGTTGATCAAGGGCAGCTCCCGGTCGCAGGTCCAGGATCACATGGCGCTTCTTCTGTCCACGTGCACCACTTTGGGCTTGTTGGTAAACAACACCAAGTCCAGGTTAGTCCCGGTTCAATGCATAGAGTTTATCGGGGCGGTCCTGGATGCCATGTCGGCCAAAGCCTCCCTCCCACCGGACAAGTTCGAGACCCTGAAGGGGCTCATTGACACGGTCACAAGGTTTCCGGTGACAACAGCCAGAGCGTGCCTGCAGCTCTTGGGTCATCTGTCGGCGTGCACGTATGTGGTCCGTCATGCCAGACTCAGGATGAGGCCCCTCCAGCTCTAGTTGGTCTCGGAGTTCTCCCAGGCCAGGGACAGGATGGACAAAGTCCTCATGGTACCTGAACCAGTAATCACCTCCCTGAGAAACACGCTCCAAGGGGTCCCATTCAGGGGCAGGGCCCCGTTGCTGGAGCTGGTGTCCGACACTTCGGTCCTGGAATGGGAGGCCCATGTGGGGAACTTTCAGACCCAAGGTCTGTAGTCGGCTCGGGATCTGACCCTCCACATAAATGTCGAGCTCAGGGCGGTACAGCTGGCGTGCATAGCCTTCCGCTTGCACCTGAAGGGCTGGGTGGTCAGGGTCCTCACGGACAACACGGCCTCAATGTTCTACATCAAGAGGCAAGGTGGGGCCCGATCCTCTGCCGCAAAGCCCTCAAGCTGTGGGACTTCCGTATAGCCCACAGCATCTGCCTACAGGCCTTCCATCTGCCAGGCGTCCGGGACGCATGGGCGGATCGCTTGAGCAGGGACTTCTCCTCTCAGCACAAGTGGTCTCTCCATCCAGATGTGGTGCACAGACTTTTCCAAGTGTGGGGAACTCCGCCGGTGGACCTGTTTGCAACTCGGCAGAACAGTCGCTGTCCCCGGTTCTGCTCTGGGCGGGGGGCGCTGGGACGGGGCGCTACCTCCGATGCCTTCCTCCTGTCCTGGTCAAGCCAGTTTTTCTATGCTTTTCCCCGTTCCCACTGATTGGCAAGGTCCTGGAAAAGATAAAGATGGACACGGCCCGGGTCCTTCTGATTGCCCTGGCATGGTCCAGACAGCATTGGTATGGGACCCTCACAGGCCTGGCGGTCGCGCCACCGTGGCCGTCCTGCCTGGACCTGCTTTTCCAAGACCAGGGCCGCCGCCTCCACCCCAATTTATCGGCACTCCACCTCACGGTGTGGCTGCTCAATGGTTAGGTAGGGAGGAAAGGACGTGCTCGGAAAGAGTTCAGTGCGTCCTCCTAGAAAGCAGGCGGCCCTCCATGTGCTGAGCCTACTTGGCAAAATGGTCTCGGTTTTCCAGATGGGCGGACGAGCGGGGCGTTTCCCCGGTGGCCGCCCCTATCCAGCTTATCCTGGACTACCTCCTTCACCATACAGCCCAGGGCCTGGCGCCCTCTTCAGTCAAGGTGCACCTGGCAGCCATATCGGCCTTCCATCTGCTGGTGCAGGGCCACACGGTATTCTCCCATGCTATGACTGGCCCATTCCTTAAGGGTTTGGATTGTCTCTTCCCACATGTTAGGCCCCCAGTCCCGCAGTGGGACCTAAACTTGGTGTTGGCCCCAGAGGCGTAGCGAGCGCCCTCCGACCGGAGGGGGCCCCGCAAGGAAGGGGGCCCCTAAAAGTGGCAAAATAAATACCGCATTCCAGTTTCTGCATTGTAAGGGGCCCCGCCCGGACATATGTTCGGAGGGGGCCACCGTTCGGAGGGGGCCACGTTCTTTGTTGCTACGGGCCTGCTTGGCCCGTCTCATGGGGCCCCCGTTTGAGCCGCTGGCCACGTGCTCCTGGTCACACCTCTCATGGAAGGTGGCCTTTCTGGTTGCGATCACGTTGGCTAGGCGGGTCTCAGAGCTCAGGGCCCTGACCTCCGAGCCCCCGAACACAGTGTTTCATAAGGATAAGGTCCAGCTCCGCCCACACCCCTCATTCCTCCCGAAGGTGGTCTCCACCTATCACATGGGTCAGGACATTTTTCTGCCGGTCCTCTGCACCAAGTCCCATGCGTCCAGTGAGGAGCGCTGCCTCCACACGCTGGATGTGAGACGGGCTCTGGCTTTCTACCTGGAGCGGACTAAGCCGTTCAGAAAGTCCTCGCAACTGTTCATTGCCTTGGCCGAGCACATGAAATGTCGGCCAATCTCCACTCAGCGGCTCTCCAACTGGATCACCTCGTGCATCCATACCTGTTATGACCTGGCGGGAATCCCTCCACCACCAATTGTGAAGGCGCACTTGACTCGGGTGCAGGCCTCGTTGGCTGCCTTTTTGGCCCACATCCCCATTCAGGCCATTTGTAGGGCTGCCATGTGGTCTTCAGTTCACACGTTCACCGCGCACTATGCGATCGTCTCCCAGACGAGGGATGACGCTGGGTTCCGCGGAGCTGTCCTCAGTCCCGAGAATTTGTGAACTCTTACCCACCTCCAACAGATATAGCTTGGAATCACCTATTGTGGAATACACATGAGCAATCACTCGAAGAAGAAAAGACAGTTACCTTTTCCGTAACTGTTGTTCAAGATGTGTTGCTCATGTCTATTCCACATCCTGCTCTCCTTCCCCTCTGTTGGAGTTGTCTGGCAAGAAGGAACTGAGGGTGGGAGGAGCGTGCAGCGCCCTTTATACCACTCCAGGGGTCGCTAGGGCGCTCCCCTAGGGGTACTGCTAGGGGAAAAACTTCTGCCATGGGTGCACATGGCGAGCACGCACACCTGTTGTGTAATAGACATGAGCAGTCACTCGAAGAAGAAAAGACAGTCACCTTTTCCGTAACTGGTGTTCTATGAGATGTGTTGCTCATGTCTATTCCACATCCTGCCCTCCTTCCCTTCTGTCAGAGTTGTCTGGCAAGAAGGAACTGAGGGTGGGGGGAGCGTGCAGTGCCCCTTATACCACGCCATGGAGGTGCCACTCCAGGGGTCGCTAGAGCGCTCCCCTAGGGGTACTGCTAGGGGGAAAACTTCCGTCACCGGTGCACATGGCGAGGACGCACACCTATTGTGGAATAGACATGAGCAACAGATCTTGAAGAACACCAGTTACGGAAAAGGTAACTGTCTTTTCCTTCACTATTTGTTCTCAAGACTTGCAGGCTACTGAGCTCAAACCAGCAGTTCTATAAATGCCTAGGTTATTGGTGTGATGTTAGCTATTCTCCAGTCATACGGTACTACCTCCCAGATAGATAGAATGATTAAAAATCCTTGCTACCAGACTAGCAATCTCATGTGCCAGTTCTTTCAATATTCTGGGATGGAATTATCCAGTCCCCTTGATTTGAGCGCATTAAATTCTTTACATTTTTCTTCTACCTCAGATGTGATAATTTCCATTTCTGTACACTCATTTCCATCAGCCAAATTGCCTTCATGCCCATCCATGTTCTCATTTTAATTGAAAACCGAGGCAGAGTGTTCATTTAGTTTTTGGGCCATACATATAATATCTTTAATCTCCTTCCCATCTGTGCTACATAGCAGCCCGACCTCATCCTTCCTTATTCTCTTTTTATTTATAAACTAAAAAAGTCATATGCAGTGTTGTTGTAGCCATGTTGGTCCCAGAATATTAGAGAGACAAAGTGGGTGAGGTAATATCTTTTATTGGACCAACTTCTGTTGGTGAGAGAGAGACAAGCTTTTGAGCTTACCTGAAGAAGAGCTCTTTGTATGTCTCTCTCACCAATAGAAGTTGGTCCAATAAAAGATATTATCTCACCTACCTTCTCTCTAAAAAATAATCGTATTTATTTTAATCTCCTTGACAAGAGCTAATTCACATTTATTCCCACATTTCCTAACCTCCAAGATGTCGCTTTCATTCCCTAAAGGTTCTCTGCTTACTACTAATAACCTTTTTGAGGTGGCTATTCATCCAGCTGGGTCTGGAGTCTTTCCCTACAAGAAATTGCAAGCCGCCTCCATCTTTAAATCTTTGAGCTCTTTAGCCCAGTTGATTTCTTTAACTAACTCCCTTAATTTTCCAAAGTTTTCTCTTTTGAAATGAAAAACCATAGTTGATGCCTGCTTTTGATTATCCTTCCATTTAATTTAAACTGAATCACTCTATCCAAGGTTCTGATCACTCGATCCAAGGTTATTTCCTATGACCAGCTCTTTTATGAAGTCCTCACTACTTATCAAAATCAAGTATAAAATTGCATCACCTCTTGTTAATTCAGTGACAAGTTGATAATGAAAACTGTCGTCTATCACGTCCAAGAATAACTGGGCCATATCAGCATTAGCAACATTTATTTTTCAATCCCTATCCAGGAAGTTAGTCTCCCATTATGACACAATTCCCCAAAGTATTTATCTCTCTAATAATATGAGCTCTCTATCCATATCTGAGTCCAGCCCTGGAGATCTGTCGCATACCCCAACCTTATCCTAATAGAACCTCTTTTACAATCCTTCCCCAAAGTGATTTTGACTCAAACAGATTCAGTTTTGTCTATACTATCATATTGTATTTAACAGTTTACTGCATCGTTGATATAGAACTCTATCCCTCCACCTTTACCTTTATTGCTATCTTTCCTAAACACCACATATTCTTCAATGCCTGTATTCCAGTCATGAGCACTATTCCACCATGATTTCTTATCCCTATAATATCCAGTTTGGCCTCCTGCACCAGTAGTTCCAGTTCCTCCGTTTTATTGTCCTGGCGCCTTGCATTCATTTTCAGGCATTTCAGTTGTTTCCCTCAAACCTCACCCAGCTTTCTAGCTGGATTAAGTATACTCCTTTCACCTGCCTGACTACTATTCCAATCAGTGTGTACTGTTTTTCTCTTTGTTATCCATATTCTTCCCTTGTAGTGTTTCATTCTTCGAGTGCTTGTCTATATGTGCTCCATATCTGGTGCCACATGCACTGGAGATCAGAATGCTTTAGTCAACCGTGTCCGTTGGCTGAAGCTGCTTCCTGCATAGCCTCAAGCTCCTCCCCTATGAGGTTATAAAAGGGGATGGAGTGACCAACTGACCCTCAGTTCCTTTCACCACATTTGGCTGTGAGATGACGCCAACTGACAGTGCCATCTCATCCACTCACACAATAGTTTATCTATAAATAGTTTAGTTAGTGATAGTTAGGGTATATTGTAGTATTTGATGGGTTTTAATTTAATAGTGTTTTTTATGTGATTTGTTTTTTTCCAAGTAGGGAGATCTCCACATGTCTGTTTAAAATTTTTGAGGTTTTAAATGTTTGTCATGTGGAACTGTTATGCACCTTAATAATGCTCACTCCAAGGCTATGTGTACACTACGAACTATGATCAATTCAAGTTACATGGGTGTACAGCTGCCAAAATTAGTATATCGCTCATGCGCATTCAAACTTGTCTGCTTGTGTCAGAGCTGTGTGTACTCACCAGCAGTGCTTGTGTCGATGCAAAGTGCAGTGGTAGGTAGGTATCCCACTGTGCCACACCCCACTGTCTGGCACAATGCCTTTTGGGAAATTTTTGCAATGTGTTGTCGGATAGAAACGACTTGACTAGAGATCTCTGGGAGCTGGGGGCTATTGTCTCTATTCTATAATGCCATCCATAGCCCATAATTTTCATACCATTTTTTAAAAATCCCACAAACCCATACAGCACTTCTTCATGTTTGCCAATTGTTTATACAGCCTGGGTGAGTGAGATGTTAGGGAACATTTAAGGATTGCAAGTCCTTATCTGAAGAGCTGCTAGATCCAGAGAAAACTGTCATAAAACTTTATCTGTTAGAGAAATCAGCGAGGCCTGCTTTAGACTGTAACATTACCCAAGGTACAATCTGGACAGTTGAACAGCTGTGTCCCCTTAACTCTCTAGCCTGGGGTGCCTTTTACGCTGTTTTGCTGTCAGAACAGCCAATTCTCGCCTGCTCATGCAGCTTTCAGCCTGCAGATTCACTCCAAGCTAAATAATGAGCACTCTGACCAGTCAATCATGAATTACATACAGAGAAACACCCGCAAGCTCTCTAGGCCCAGCCTGGTTCCTGCAGAAATGTGTGTATTGTACTGCTCAGTACCCTTCTGAACAGTACCAGCTCATAGGGAGTCCATCATTTAATCAAAGGAAAATGATACATGTACCAGCCTTGTTATCCCAAATGGCGTTTCCCACACTTCAATCCAAACACACTGGTTAAGATAAAACAATAAGTTTATTAACTACAGAAAGATAGATTTTAAGTGATTGCAAGTGATGATGCATAAACTTCAGAATTAGTTACAAAAGAAAATAAGAGTAAAGCGCAAGCTAAGTGGGGCCCACCTGGTGGGGACTTCCATCCAAGACATCTTGGAGTACCTGCTACACCTTTAGAAATCAGTCTTGGCTCCCAGTTCTCTGAGAGTGTACTTGGCAGCAATATCAGTGTTTCATCCCCCTATCCAAGGGAAGTCAATTTGTTTCAGTGCCATGGTGATAAGATTTCTGAGAGGACTTCTCCACCTACATCTTCCGGTCCAAGAGCCGGTCCCTTTATGGGACCTGAACATGATTTTAACAGCTCTATTGGGGCCTCCATTTGAGTCTCTTGCATCCTGTCCACTGCCACCTCTGTCTCAGAAAACTGCATTCTTGATAGCCATTACCTCTGCCAAGAAGGTGGGTGAGTTGCAGGCCCTGATGGTGGGGCCTCCTTACATGCAGTTCTCCAAGGACAAGGTAATGTTTCAACCACACCCAAACTTCTTATCCAAGGCAGACTCTGTTTCTGTTGCATCAGGCTGTGTATTTGCCTGTATTTTTCCCCAAGCCGCATTCTTCCCTGGAGGAGTAACACCTCCATATGTTAGACTGTGGTTCTTCGATATGTGATGCAGACATGTATTTTAGGCGGGGTGTGGTGCGCCCCACATGCCAGAGACTTTTGCCTAGCAGTACTCTTAGACGGGTAGTGCTCATGTCTCTGTATAAGACGTTACCATCTAGAGATGGTCTGCACAGAAACTTTTGTTCCTTCATGCAATCCACATACGATATGAACAGGCGAGACAAGCATGAAACTGTTCAGTCCTGCTCAGATGAAAGGCTAGACAGATGTGTATTCCACAATGGACCCTCCATCCCCTCTGCATCAGAGTCTTCCCCTGGACGTTCGGTGCAAAGGAACTGAGGGGTGTTGCTTGTGAATCACCTACCTGGTGGAATATATACATCTGCATCTACTCGAAGAAGAAATAGTTACTTATAGTAACTGTGGTTCTTCGAGATGTGATGCAGACGTGTATTCCACAACTCACCCTCTGTTCCCTCTGCATCAGTGTCTTCAATGCCAAGGAACTGAGAGGGGTTGTGGTGGTGCTGCCTCATATAGTCAAGAGAGGGGCTACAGATATAAGACATAAGTGCCACCCCTCTAAGAGTACTGATAGGCAAAGGTCTCTGGCCTGCAGGGTGCACACATCCCTACCTGGAATACATGTCTGCATCACATCTTGAAGAACCACAATTACAGTAAGCAACCATTTCTACATCATGCAGTATTAATGACCAGAGGGTCACCAGTTTTTACAAGATGCTTTTTGGATAAATATTATGACAGCACTGTTAAGATTCAGTGAGTTTGGCAGGCCCGGTAACCATTGTATTTACTGAACAGTGAGTCTTTTGCCATTTGCCATCGAGGGGCTCTTAAGGTCATACTTGGTTACTCCGAATTTTAGAAATTGGCTGCTTCAGATTAGATCCCAGGTAATTCATGGCATTTCTGTTCATCTTTGAGGTCTTCAGTATTATGGCACCTCTCTGGAACTCTGCCCTGTCCTGAGTGAAGTGCAGGACATTATTGTTCAGTGAACCATTCCTAACTTAATCTTCGCCCTGTGGATGGTGGCTGGAAGCCCTCTATGTCACTCCCTTGGCATCAGCAGAGTGGCATGCCAAATACAGTTGCAGAGTAACTTTTAGAATTGCAGATAAATTGCTGTAAATTTATCTTCTCCTCCTCCCTGTTCTGCTCCTTCCGGAGGAGTGGGTCAGTCATAGTTTAAACCTGCCCCCTTATGCCTTTTTTTTTTATAGGGAAGTTTTTGCCCGTGTGATAGAAGAGAATCTGAACTATCTGGACCGCTTTAGCACTATCATTCAAGAGGCGAAACAGGAGCAGAACAGCAGCATGATGGTAAGTCTGTTTCTATGATTCAAAGGCTTGATTTTCAAAGTTTCATTGGCTTCAGTTGGAAGCTTTTGCTTACTGAGGACTTCTTAAAATATATCTCCGGTCCTTTGTGACAAGTCAGGCTATTGCTGTCAGATATGCGTGCAGTGTCCTGGTGAGTTGATCACAAAGGATAGCAGGAGCACTGACAAAACCATCAGCTAAGGAATCCTATTCCTGGCTCTGGAAATGTGCAAGGTAGATGGGCTATTCAAGCAGGGATGTGGTAAGCAGAGGACAGTGGTGGGAGCATTATCTCTCAGGATCTTGTTATAGAATAGAAAGAACTGCCTGCAGTAAACCTTTTCTCCTGTTCCTGAGCCCTGTCCACCCTTTGACTTGACAAAAGCAGGAGGGGCAGTAGGAATGGGCTTAAGGTTCAGAGGGAGTGGAGAGTAGGAGGAACAAGTGGTGTGACTGGACAAGAATGATGTCAATCTGGGACATTGTGTCTGAGCAGAAGGATATTTCACCGTTCTCTAAATAATGAAAAACTGGAATTCATAAGTCATTGGGCTAGACAGAAACTATGGGCCAGCTAGTTCTTCTCCTCCTGTCCTTCCCCTTGAGCAGGCAAGGCCCTTACTGGTTTGAACCCATCTCTAATGGATGAAATGAAGCTGTTCCCATGAGCACTCAGTATGGTGTCCAGACTAATGATGATGATCTCCTGTGTCAGATGCCACACTCTCTCCTGGCAGCTTGTTCTGTTGTAAGCTGCTTATGCAGTTACATTTATCTAAATGTCCCTGCTGTGACCTTGGGATTAAGATTTCACTTATCTCCTCCCATTGTGATGTTAAGCTACTCTCCTAGCTGGAATGTCAGATGTTCCCCTCAATACATGTTTCCCTGAGGATGATTTCCCATGAAGCCATGCTAAAACCTACATATACAACATGCTTCCACTCCTCACCAGCCACTTGAGAACATGTTAAGAGGATCACTGCTCTGACCCCTGTAACCTTTGTGGCAGTTGTGTAAGAGACCAGTAAAGAATTTTCCCAACGCAGGAGCAGCACATGAGCAGCACAATCTGCCCTTTGCGGACACCACAAACCCTAGAGTAGGATGGGGTAGGGAGGTAGAGTAGCCAAAGTGAGCACTGGATTCTTGAACAGCTATGGGCAGCCCTGGGGAGGTTACTGTAAGTTAGAGCAGCTCCCAGGGCAGAGCCCAGTTGCCCAGAATGTGGAGGGTGAAATGTTATTGAAAGCCTCCTTAGCCTCCTCTCCTAGGCTGCACCTTTCATGGGCACAGCACAGAATCTAACCTTTAGGGTTTAATATTTGGTTTTGATGACCCTGTGTTGCTTACTACTTCTCACCTTATTTTCTGCTAATTTACAAACCAGCTGCTTATGAATAGCTCTGACACTTTATCAGGTATTGCTGCTGAGAACTCCACCAAGGTCCAATTAGTGCCAGCTAATGTGGTAGGTTTGTGACAGTAGGGACTGAGCTGACACCATTTACTCATGTCATGTGGTTACCCAATAGCCTTCAGACAGTAAGGACTTCTGGTCCCTGCAGATCTGTGTCAGATGAAACCAGTAGCTTAGAGGTCAAAGGTTAACTGTCTGCCAGTATACTTAGTTTCAGTAGCTCACAGTCCCTGGCACCAAAAATTCCTCATTTCTGGTTTTCTCAACAGTTCCTCCCCAATGCTGAAAGTAGATTCAGGGTGACTTTTCAGGCTCTTGATCCAGAAAGTATTTGCTGCTTGTGAACTGTCAGAAGCCTTTGAAATACCTTGATTAGCTGAGTTTGTTACCAGCAGGTCTTGGGTAGTTAAAACACTGCCCACTTCAATCTTATAATTCCAAGACTGCCATCAATGAGTGGTTTTGGACAATGCAGGCTCCCAGGCAGGTGGCCGTTGATTTGAAAATTGATAAACTGACTGAACTCTAGTTGCTCTTTTGCTTCTTTTTTAGAGTCTTGATTGGAGTTGGCTGAAATAATTAAGGAAGACAAGCGGGCATTGTTGCCATCCCCAATATGTCCATGTGCTCAAGGTTGGCTGACAGTCTGCGATGAGATGAAACAGCCCAGTATCAATGTTATGGTGTTGATTCCACACACTGCTGATTCAGGACTGAATAATCTTCTCTCCCACTGCATCTGGATGACAGTTAGTTCTGCAAGAGGCATTTTGTGTTTTGTAGATGTTAGCGGACTTGATTATAAAGTACATGGGCAGCAACAGAGACCCTGCCTTGTATGTTTTGCTGCTAGAGGCAAATGTTTTCCAACCTGCTGCCTCATGTCAGGGCTTTTAAATCCATATTGAGCTACCTAAAGAAGTAGCCTGATTTTCAGAGATGCTGAGTGATCCTGGCTCCCACTACATCCCTGAGCACTGCAGATGCTCAGCACATTTGAAAATTATACCCTTTATATTTAGAAGCTTTTTAGGCACCTGGGTTGGTTTGAAAATGTTTGTGATGGCCAATCTTTCTAGCAGTATGACCTGTCCATGCAGTCAGTGCCTGGCAGGCACTGCTAGGGGAGGCAGCTGTTGCTCTGACTGATGAGCTGAGATTAGGGCACTATTTGAGATGTTCTGTCTATGGAGAACCTCTCCTGGAAGGAGATACTCTGCCTCAGCATTTGGCGTTAATTTGTTTGGTGCTAGAGCAGCTGTGAGCTCTAGGGGAAGCAGAGCGGGCAGGTACCAGGGAGATGTTCTCCTCATTTCTTCTGAGTAGGGAGAAGGCAGGGAATATCTTCTAGGTGCGGACAGATCTCTGCCTTAAGTGGACAAGATGCACAGTACAGGCTACAGCAGTATCTGCAGTGTCCTGCTGGGGTGCTGGGCTACTTCACCCGGTTCTCCTGAGGCAGGCATCTCACATTCAAAATCCCTGTAACATTTTGTATCCTGTTGCAAAATGAATATTACTTATGTTATCTTGCACCCCAACCCCCCAAAATCCCAACCATCTGAGCCTTGGTCTGGGGAATGCAATTTCTGATGGATGAAAGAAAAACACTACAGCCATGGCTTTCCACCTGTGCTGTGCATTCTTGTCCACTGAGAAGCAGTTTTGACAGATGTTTCTTACTGATCAGGAAATGCTACCCAATTCCAAACAGACAGAATTTTATATCCACTGGCTACTTAAAATATTTAAGAATTCTATTTGTTAATTTGTGATAAACATTATATTATGTAGAACCTCTTTGTGATTCTTATTCTGTTCCAGATTTGCGTCATTTTAAAGATGCTACCCTCAAATGATCTGACTTGCCAATGTTCTGTTTGGGCAGGATGCAGGAGGGGAAAGGTAACAGGCTACCTGGACTTCAGTTTATGGGCAAGATTTTCAAAAATGGCTAGTGATTTTGGATGTGCAACCCAACCTCTTTAACAGAGGGCAGGTGCTCAGCACTTTCTGAAGATCACACCCTTTTATGATGTCTTAAGTTGGGCACTCGAAAGCATCAGCTGTTTTTGAAAATCTTGATCCATGCTTGTCTCTCTCCATTACTCTCCACATAAGGCTGAATTACTCTAAAACCAAAACATTTCAAAACCAGGTAGCTATGAAGCAACAAGTTCACATCACTTACCAAATCCAAGTACTGAATAGCAAGAAATAAAAAGTGAAGGAAATTGTAAATTTCATATCACCCACAAAATAACCAGTAATACACTAAGTGGGCCTCTGTTCCCTTGCCTCCTTGTGCAGTCATTTACATCTGTGCAAAGTGGGTGTACATTTTACATGCACTTTGCACCAGTACGAGTGACCAAGGATACAAGGCAATGGAGAATTGAGCCCACTAGTAAATGAAGTATAAAAAGGCATATTTCATCCCAAACCAGCAAACTGAATTCTGATCAGTGGGATTAAAATATATTTTTCTTCGAGCACTTGTCTAAATATCTTCTGTGTCTATACCTCTTCATGCGCGAGATGAAGATCTCTGAGCCAGAGATCAGAACATTTTTGCCAGCAGTGTTCATTGGTTTCATCCGTTCCCAGGGTAGCCTCAAGCCTCTACCCCACTTAGACGTTATACAAGGGGATGGCATGACCAAAGGACCCTCAGTTCGTTTCACCACTTCTGGCTGTTAGACAGAGCCAGCTGGCAGTGTTTCATCTTGTCCACTCACACATTACTTTATCTGTAAATAGTTTAGTTAGTAGTAGGTAGGATATATTGTAGTTTATTTGGTAGGTTTTTAGTTTAATAGTGTGTTTTGGTTTTGCTTTTTTCCCAGTAGGGAACCTTTCTCGTGTCTTCTCAGAATTTCCCAGGTTTTAAATATATGTGTCATTTGGGACTCTTAAGCCTGTTACTGACACTCACTCTAAGGCCTGGTCTACACTATGACTTTAATTCGGATTTAGCAGCGTTAAATCGAATTAACCCTGCACCCGTCCACACAACGAAGCCATTTATTTCGAAATAAAGGGCTCTTAAAATCGATTTCTGTACTCCACCCCGACGAGCGGAGTAGCGCCAAAATCGATGTTGTCATTTCGAATTAGAGTTAGTGTGGCGGCAATTCGATGGTATTGGCCTCCGGGAGCTATCCCACAGTGCACCATTGTGACCGCTCTGGACAGCAATCTGAACTCGGATGCACTGGCCAGGTAGACAGGAAAAGCCCCGCGAACATTTGAATTTCATTTCCTGTTTGCTCAGCGTGGAGAGCACAGGTGACCACAGATAGCTCATCAGCACAGGTAACCATGCAGGCCGATAATCGAAAAAGAGCACCAGCATGGACCGTACGGGAGGTACTGGATCTGATTGCTATATGGGGAGAGGATTCAGTGCTAGCAGAACTTCGTTCGAAAAGATGAAATGCCAAAACTTTTGAAAAAATCTCCAAGGGCATGATGGAGAGAGGCCACAATAGGGACTCAGATCAGTGCCGCGTGAAAGTCAAGGAGCTCAGACAAGCCTATCAAAAAACAAAGGAGGCAAACGGTCGCTCCGGGTCAGAGCCGCGGACATGCCGCTTCTACGCCGAGCTGCATGCAGTTCTAGGGGGGGCCGCCACCACTACCCCACCTCTGACCGTGGATTCCGAGGCGGGGATAATCTCATCAGCTACACCTGTGGATTCTGCGGACGGGGAAGAGGAGGAGGAGGAGGACGAGCTTGCAGAGAGCATCCAGCATTCCGTTCTCCCCAACAGCCAGGATCTTTTTCTCAGCCTGACTGAAGTACCCTCCCAACCCAGTATCCAAGACCACGACCCCATGGAAGGGACCTCAGGTGAGTTTACCTTTTAAAATATAAAACTTGTTTTAAAAGCAAGGGTTTTTAATGATTACTTTGCCCTGAGGACTTGGGATGCATTCGCAGCCAGTACAGCTACTGGAAAAGTCTGTTAACGTGTCTGGGGATGGAGCGGAAATCCTCCAGGGACATCTCCATGAAGCTCTCCTGGAGGTACTCCAAAAGCCTTGCCACAAGGTTTCTGGGCAGTGCAGCCTTATTCCGTCCTCCATGGTAGGACACTTGACCGCGCCATGCTTGCAGCAAGTAATCTGGTATCATTGCATGACAAAGCCTGGCAGCGTATGGTCCCGGTGTTTGCTGGCATTCAAGCAACATCCGTTCTTTATCTCACTGTGTAATCCTCAGGAGAGTGATATCGCTCATGGTAACCTGGTTGAAATACGGGAATTTAATTAAGGGGACAGAGGTGGCCGTTCCTACTGGGCTGTTTGCCTGTGGCTGAAAAGAAATCCTTCCCTGCAGTTAGCCAAGCGGTGGGGGGGAATTGGCCCAGAGCTTTTCGCGTTTGGCTAGCAGGGATCTTCCCTGATACCAGCCACGCGGTGGGCGGAGGGGTAAAGCGATCATCCCAGAGAATTCATGGCGGGGTGGGGGGTGTTAGTTTGGTTCCTGTAGGGATCTTCCCTGATACCAGCCACGCGGTGGGGGGAGGGATAAAGCGATCATCCAGAGAATTGGATGGGGTGGGGGAGGGTTAGTTTGTTTTCTGCTGCTGAAGGTTAACAGGAAAACCGCAGCACTCAACGGGCTTTGCTTGGTATGTGGGAAAGGAGGGCGCAGAAGCCGAAAGACAATGGCTTACCATGGCCGCATGCAAGCCGAATTCTGTTGCCCGGACCTGCGTCTGTGATCTCTAGCAGCAAAGCCACAGGCACTCAATATTAAGAGGCAAAATGCGACCTTGCACAGAAATCACATGTGCTATGTAATGTGAATAGTGTTGGTCACCATGAAAGAGTATAAGCATTGTTCTGCAAAATGTATCTTTTTAAAAAATTCTCTCCTTTTTCCCTCCCTCCAGCAGCTGCAAATTCTTCAAGCCTCCCTCCTCCGTCCCGAAGGCTATCACAGATAAGGCGTCAGAAAAAGAAGACGCGAGATGGTATGTTCGCAGAAATCATGGAATCCACCCGCAGTGACAGAGCTCATCTGAATGAGTGGAAGGACACGGTTTCAAAGTATAGGAAAGAAGCCAGTGAACGTGAGGACATGAGGGACCAACGTGAGGAGAGGAGAGACGCTCGAGATGAGAGGTGGCGGCAGGAAGATCAGAGGAGTCGGGATGCAACGCTGGGGCTGCTGCTTGAGCAAACAGACATGCTCGGCGTCTGGTGGAGCTTCAGGAACGGCAGCAGGATAACAGAGTGCCGCTACAGCCCCTGTATAACCTCCCTCCCCCCTCACCATGTTCCATAGCCTCCTCACCCAGACGTGTAAGAACGCGGGTGGGGAGGCTCCGTACACCTTGCCATTCCACCCCAGTGGACAGCCCAAGCAAAAGGCTGTCATTTTTTTAACCTTTTTTTAGTGGCCTTTTCATTCCCGCCGATCCTCCTCCCAAACCCCACCCGGGTTCCCTCCCTCTTTTTATAATCTATTAATAAAGAATAAATGATTTTTAAACGATAGTGACTTTATTTGGTTTGAAAGCAAGCTGGGGGAAGGGGGAGGGTGGGTTCCTTACAGAGAATGAGTCAATAAAGGGGGCGGGTTTTCATGAAGGAGAAACAAACAGATATTTCACACTGTAGCCTGGCCAGTCATGAAACTGGTTTTCAAAGCTTCTCTGATGCACAGCGCTTCCTGGTGTGCTCTTCTAATCGTCCTGGTGTCTGGCTGCGTGTAATCAGCAGCCAGGCGATTTGCCTCAGCCTCCCACCCTGCCATAAAGGTCTCCCCCTTACTTTCACAGAGATTGTGGAGCACACAGCAAGCAGAAATAACAATGGGGAGATTGGTTTGGCTGAGGTCTGAGCGAGTCAGTAACGATCGCCAGCGACCTTTTAAACGGCCAAATGCACATTCTACCACCATTCTGCACTTGCTCAGCCTGTAGTTGAACAGCTCCTGACTCCTGTCCAGGCTGCCTGTGTATGGCTTCATGAGCCATGGCATTAAGGGGTAGGCTGGGTCCCCAAGAATAACTATTGGCATTTCAACATCCCCAACGGTTATTTTCTGGTCCGGGAAGTAAGTCCCTTGCTGCAGCCCTTTAAACAGAGTAGTGTTCCTGAAGACGCGAGCGTCATGAACCCTTCCTGGCCAGCCCACGTTGATGTTGGTGAAACGTCCCTTGTGATCCACAAGTGCTTGCAGCACCATTGAAAAGTACCCCTTGCGGTTTATGTACTGGGTACCCTGGTGCTCCGGTGCCAAGATAGGGATATGGGTTCCATCTATCGCCCCACCACAGTTAGGGAATCCCATTGCAGCAAAGCCATCCACTATGACCTGCACATTTCCCAGAGTCACTACCTTTCGTAGCAGCACCTGAGTGATTGCTTTGGCTACTTGCATCACAGCAGCCCCCACAGTAGATTTGCCCACTCTAAATTGATTCCCGACTGACCGGTAGCTGTCTGGCGTTGCAAGCTTCCACAGGGCTATCGCCACTCGCTTCTCAACTGTGAGGGCTGCTCTCATCTTGGTATTCTGGCGTTTCAGGGCAGGGGACAGCAAGTCACAAAGTTCCATGAAAGTGCCCTTACGCATGCGAAAGTTCCGCAGCCACTGGGAATCATCCCACACCTGCAACACTATGCGGTCCCACCAATCTGTGCTTGTTTCCCTTGCCCAGAATCGGCGTTCCATGGATAGAACCTGCCCCATTAACATCATGATCTCCAAAGCACCGGGGCCCGCGGTTTGAGAGAATTCTGTGTCCGTGTCCATGTCCATGTCCTCATCACGCTTGTTGCTCCGTTGCCGCCGCCTCCTCGCCTCGTTTTTCTGGTCCTGGCTCAGCATAAACTCCATGAGAACGCGCGAGGTGTTTACAATGTTCATGACTGCTGTCTTGAGCTGAGCGGACTCCATGCTTGCCGTGGTATGGAGTCTGCAGTGTTCACCCAGGAAAAAAGGTGCAAAATGCTTGTCTGCCGTCTGTTGCTTTCATGCAGGGAGGGAGGGAGGGGTGAGGCTGTACCCAGAACCACCTGCGACAATGTTTTTTGTCCCATCAGGCACTGGGATCTCAACCCAGAATTCCAATGGGCGGGGGAGACTGCGGGAACTATGGGATAGCTACCCACAGTGCAACGCTCCAGAAATCGACGCTAGCCCCGGTACATGGACGCACACTGCCGAATTAATGTGCTTAGTGTGGCCGCATACATTCGACTTTATACAATCTGTTTCCCAAATTCGAATTATATAAATTCGGCTTAATCCCATAGTGTAGACATACCCTAATTGTCTTTACTCCCTGGATGAGGGAGATGTTATGGAAAAATGTAAGGGTTGTAAGTCCTTATCCAAAAAGCTGCGAGATCCAGAGAAAATAGGCTTAAAACTTTATCTGTTAGAGAAATCAGTGAAGCTTGGCTCAGACCCTAAAGGGAGGACAGGACAATTATCAGCTAAAAGTGTCTCTGCTGTGACTTCAGGGGGCTTGGTTACCTCAGCTAATGCTCAGGAAGACAGCAGTGAACACAGTTCCCAGAAGGACTTTAGGGGTCAGTCCCCTATTAAAACTGCTGAAAAAGGAAGCGGGAGAAGGTCCCCCAATTCTTGTTCTTCAAAGAGATCTGCTCCGAAAATGAACTCTAGTCTTTCCAGGTCTCATGAAGAGCGTGCCCCAAAGATCTTGAAGGTGCTGATGTCAGATTCTCAGGCAGTGAGAAAAGGGCTTTCCTCAGCAACGACAGTGCTCTCCTTGGCTCCTCCTCTTTCGTCTCCGTCGCTGTTAGCTCCAAGACCGGAGTCCTTTGGGCTGGCTTATTCAGTGCAGTACTTTTGGGTGCTGAGGTTGCAGACACTGGAGTCCATGGCGCTGAAAGTTTCAGTGTTGGTATTTCAGAAGCCGTTGCCCTTGGAACCAACTGTATCTCAGATCTTGGTACCAGTTCTGCTCTTGGCACAGCAGAAAGGAGTGGCTGACGTTTACAGCACCAAGGGAGCCACTTCAGGAACTTTGGCCACGGAGCCTGGGATTCCTGTAGGATCAGCCCCTCCACAGGGAGATGAAGCAGCACTGTCTGTCTTCCTTTTCTGACAGGGAGGATGCCTCACCTTCATACCAAGGTTGCCATGCTATGATCCCTATATATTGGGGAGGCAGACGAGGGTTAAAGGCAAACAAAAGCAGGTTAAGCCAATTGCTTACCTGGTATCCAGCCTTCTGGCCATGTTCTTTAGATCCATATGGTCAAAGCTTTTGGCCTTATACGCCCCCTTGTAACTATCCGCACTCCGCCAGATACTTTTTGGCATCTTGTAGAAACAGATCTTCTTCGCCTCAGGAACCATCTGTGCTTCAGCATCAGCAACTACTTCAGCAGGGCCCCTGCTTCCTCCCCACCTTTGTTTCTCATTGAGGACATTGCTCCGCATCAGACTGTTGATGTTATTTCAGTACATACATTGAATGATGCAGCTTTACCAGCTCAGACTTCACCTCCTGATGATTACAAATTGTACCAGGAATTATTCAGTGAATGGCAAAGGTACCTGAAATCCCGATTCAGACTGTCCCAGATAAGGGACATAAATTGTTGGACATTTCAAATACGTCCCTACCTGAGACTCCTTTTGCTCATAAACAAGGGCATTTTAGAACTAGTGCAGTTACTGTGGGAGACCCCAGCAACTTCTAAAAGGTCCAAAAAAGGTAGCAGGTCCTTTTTGTTGGGTTTGACTATTTCTACTGCCATCTTGATCTAGGGTCTCTGGACCAATCAGAACCCTTTAAAAGTATCCTTAAGAATAAAGAACCAAAGAAGTTGGATCTCCTGGGCATGAAAAGTTATTCGTCCTCAAGCGTACAATTTCGCTTAGCAAATTATCAGGCTCTTCTTTCTCACTGACTATTTTCATGGGATAAGACTGAGGAGTTTCTGGATAAATGTTCACCGTACTTTAGAAAGGACTTTAAATCTCTCATCTCAAGTCAGTTAATGGCTAAGCCCTCTGTACAAGTTACAGTTGGTGCTGCTGATACAGCATCAAGCTCTTTGAGTGCTGGTGTCTCTATGGGTACATAGTGACTCCATGCACTTGAGACTGGAAGATTATTGCAAGAAGTGTCCATTGGTCCACGTCTGCACTTTTCCACTCCTTGTGCCCCAGACGAGGGATATAAGGGGTGGTGTGGACCGTCCACCTCTCCATTTCCTTTCTACCGCTGTGTGGTCTGAGACAAAACCCTCCAGTGTCCATGAAGCTGATCATTCGATTTCATTTCTGTAAGTATTATAAAAAATAAAATTTTGTTAATAGCAGTTTAGAGTTAGTTTAGTTAGGTAGATTTTGGTGACTCCCCTGTCTGGGGCTGCCGCCGTCCTGGTAAAGGATTCAGATTATGTCCAGGATTCCAGGCTTCAAGAACGGCTTCTCCTGCCCCTGATCCTTCCTGGTCAGCGATGAACATCAGAGATGTCCATACTTCTTTGGAGAAGCTCATATCTCTGCTAAGTGAAATATCTGCCATTCCTTTCCCAGTTGAGCCCAGTAAGCTCAGAAATTCAGACTTAGGAAACATCTCATGGAATATGCTGTGAGGCCCCAGCCTAATCTGCCAATGTACATGGGGGGGGTCTGCCTGGCCCAGAAGCATTGAGGAACATACCACCCAGCTCCATTATCTCTGAGACAGGGGTGAGCAAAGATAGAGCTAAGGAATCCTTTCCCCAAGCTCACCATGAGGGTAGAAAGTCTCTCAAAAGCCTAAAGAGAAATCCTACTCCAGAACAACCTCCTAAGATGAGGGCTGCTTCCCCAGCACCTTCACGAACAAGTGACTCTTCGTGCCTGGTTCCAAGAGGCTTAAGAGCACATACGAGTTATACCATCCCACTGGCTCCAAATAGCATAAGTACCTGCATGTTGGCACTGTTGATACCAAGCAAAGATAGGCATGAGCCAAGGCTCGGATAACCATCGGTACTGGCAAAGGACGCTCAAGAACCCCATGTGCCACTGGTACCAATGTGAGCGCATAAGGTAACACCAGCTCCCCAGGGAGAAGACTCTTCAATCCCCTGATGACCGCTTCACTCCAGGGGATATCTTTGTTGTTCTGGACCCAGGATCTCCCCTTTTATTGGACCTGGTCTTTACAAGGAAGATTCTTACACTGGCAGTCCACAAACACTACTCCTTACTGGACTCATGGATCATCCTTTCAAACCTTTGGGTTCTTGTTCCCTGTTGTCTTCATGGACAAATATAGCTTTCCTTGTGGCTATTACGTCAGCATGTAAGGTGAGTGAGTTGTAAGCATCTTTGACAGGGTTGCCATATATGATTTTCTACAAAGACAAGGTTATTCTCAGACTGCACCCTAAATTTTTTCTTAAAATGCTGTCTGATTTTTCATTTAAATAAATCTGTACGTTTACCAGTGTTCCTTCTGAAACCACACTCAACCAAGGGTGAAGCTGAACTACACATATTAGATGTCATATGTGCCTTGTCCTTTTATTTCACTAAAAAATCTTCTCCAGTAGGAATAGAGAGGTTATTTTACCCGTGTATTTGGTACTGGTACGACTGCTGCAGGAAAACTCTCCCCACTTCTGGTGTTCACAGTTCAAGAAGGATATTAATAAATTGGAGAGGGTTCAGAGAAGAGCCATGAGAATTAATAAAGGATTAGAAAATGTGCCTGATAAGTTAATACCTACATGGGGAACATTTAATAATGGGCTCTCCAGTCTAGCAGTGAGAAGTGTAACATGACCCAATGGCTGTAAGCTGAAGCTAGTTTAAACTTAGACTGGAAATAAGGCGTAAATTTTTAACAGTGAGAGAAATTAACCATTGGAGCAACTTATCGGTGGCATGGTGAATTCTCCATCATTGACAATTTTTAAATCAAGATTGGATATTTTTCTAAAAGATTTGCTCCAGGAATTATTTTGGAGGAAGTTCTCTGGCCTCTGTTAGACAGGACCACAATGGTCCCTTCTGGCTTTGGAATCTATGAATTTAGGTCATCCCCTTGGCTGTTTGCTTCTGTTGCTGAAAGATCTAAGGTTCAGGCAACTTCAACCCAGAGAATTTCTAGATGGATGTCAGGTTGTATAAAGTTATGTTATGAGATGGCCAATTTACAGCTGCCTGGGAACATTAGGGCACATTCAACCAGGGCCCAGGCAGCCTCTGCAGCCTCATTTAGAGGTATTTGATAATTGTAGGGACGCTACCTGGAGTAATGTACGTTCACAAAACATTATTGTGGAGATGTCACATGCAGATGCTCACTTGGGTGGGACTCTATTAAAATCCCTATTTAATTAGACTCGCAGTAGTACCCTCTGCCTGTGTGGTATACTCCTTGTGACCCACCGGATGTGGATCATATCTAGACAAGCACACAAAGAAGAAAGGGAAGTTACTTACCTGTTCAGTAACTGGAGTTTTCAAGATGTTTTCTACATGTGTTCCACAACCCACCCTCCTTTTCCCACTACTGCCAGACCTAATACCTTGAACTGGGTAGTGGTGAAAGATCTGAGGGTCAGTTGGTCACGCTTTCCCCTTTTATACCCTTGGGGGTGGGAGGAGACAGGCTTGAGGCTATGCAGGGAGCGGGTGTGACCAATGTACGCTGCTTGCTAAATTGTTCCAATATCTGGCACGTGGAGAATATATAGACAATACATCTCAAAGAATTCTAGTTATGGACCAGGTAAGTAACTTCCCTTTGTAGTCTTGATTTTGATATCTAAATTTTCTTACAAAATATGTTATGTCAGAAATATTGTTAATACATTTGACAATTAACAGTAAAATATTTTGTACCATGCTGTTTGTAAATCTGTTTGTGTAAGTTAATAGAGGCTAGTCTACACTACACAGGCCCTGCTGATACAACTATATTGGCAGAGCCTTCTAGTGTAGGCACAGCATATGCCAACAGAAGGAGTTTTTCTGCCACCATCGTAACACTACTCCCTGACTACACTAAAGTATAGTTAGGTTAACACAAATCACCTTGCACTGACCTATGTGTGCACATGTTCACACTCAATTTGTCTGCAGCTGACATCAGGGCCGGCTCCAGGGTTTTGGCCACCCCAAGCAGCCAAAAAAAAAAAAGCCACGATCGCAATCTGCGGCGGCAATTCGGCGGAAGGTCCTTTGCTCCGAGCGGGAGTGAGGGACCATCCATCGAATTGCCGCCGAATAGCTGGACCCGCCGCCCCTCTCCGGAGTGGCCGCCCCAAGCACCTGCTTGCCAAGCTGATTCCTGGAGCCGGCCCTGGCTGACATAAGCGCCCTGTTACAGCAGTGCAGTAAAACCATATCCCCAAACAGCGTAGAGCTATGGTCAACCTACTGAGGTTGACACAGTGTGAATGCAGACACTGCATGACCTGTGTTGACCCTAATAGTCCTCCTGCAGCTGTCCCACAATGCCCCATTCCCTGTCACAGTGGCCACTCTAGTCACAATTATAAACTCCACTGCCCAGTAGTCACAGAAACTTGAAACCACTCCTCCTTCCCCTTTTAAAACTTCCTGCATGCGTCATGCTTTTGAAATGCCTTTCTCTGAATGCCCACCTTGGCAAGCACACCTATCAGCTCTCCATTGTGTGCAACTGCCTGACCATCCAGGCTGGTTCCAAGCACTAGACATGCTCCTGCCTGGAGTAGACAGAAATATTGGATTTCCTGGGCCTGAGAGAAGAGGCTGTGCAAGCACAGCTGCAGAAGAGCTATAGCAACATGCAAACAGATTGTTCCGGGGATGCAGGCAAAGGGGTTCAACAGGGATCAGCAGGAGTGCTGCGTGCACTTTGCCAGGGATACCACAAAGCTAAGGAGTGCAATAGATTTGGTGCTGTGCCACAGACCTGCCGCTTCTGCATGTCATACTTGCTGCAGACCGCACCAGCACCCAGCAGACCACTGTGAATACCTCTGAGGAGCCTAAGACAGACCCCTGCCATGAATGGTGAGGAGGAGGTGGGAGATGCGTCGGGGGACTCCTACCATGCCATGAGTCAATTTGAGACTTCAGTGTAGCCAGTCATGCCAGGTGAGTGCAGATGAGCCTGATGAAGGGGAAGGGAACTCAGGTAAGTGTGTGCATGCATTTTTCCTTACATTGCTCAAATTTAAGATGCACCCAAACCATTGCAGGCTAGCAAGACAAAGAGATTGACTTTATTGTTTTACTCATACTAGAAGAGGTAGTGGTACAAGAGACAGAGATAGACTTGGTATCTGCTTTTCATTCCCGTTAGGTTGGGCGGGGTGGTGGTGGCATGCAGAGCATTTTGTTTATATTGCATAGAGATGTCCTTTTTGTCCTGAGAGATCTCGAAACTTTCAGGGAGATGCTCTGCAATCCTCTCCCAAAGGTTCCTAGGGATTGCTGCCTTATTTCTTCCTCCATAGGAGAACACTTTCCCACACCATTCTGTGGTAAGTTCGGCTGACACCATTGCAGTAAACTGGCTAGCGTCATTCAATCCCATGTGTCTTCAGGATGCCAGTAGCAGCTGTGTTGTCTGTGCTTTTGTGACCCTTGCGTGAGATCAGCTAAAACCACCACCACTGTGGAAAACCGTTCTAATATCCAGTACTATTGTCTTATATCCATACCCATAGAACAGGGACCAAAATTTTATAGCTTCCTGGAAAAGAAAATCCTTATCCCCCTTGTCCCTGGTGGGGAATGTAGAGAGGTGCAGGGCTAAGGTACTCCAAAGCTGAAGTGTCAATAAGCATTTCTTATTAAAAGTATTTATGGGAATAAGGGAAGGCAGCTTTGAAACTTATCTTTCCCTTGTGACTGTAAATTCAGTGGTACATTTGTACTGCTTTTATAAAGCAACTGCTGGCATGGTGGCCTTGAGCGATGATCCCTTCACACCTGCAGAACTCCTGACCCTGATGGAGAGACAGAAGAAAACTAGGGAGGACATGTTCTGAGAGATGCTGTTCTGGACTGTGACGGGGCAGAGTGGCCCCGCACTGGCGCAGCAGGGGTTAATGCTTCCTTCCTGGCAGAGGAAGCCCCGCCCCGGAAGCCCTGCTGGGCACGTTCCAACTGGAGGCTAGGTATAAAAGCCTGCAAAGCTGCTCAGTTGGGGCTGACCACCGGAGGAGAAGGACGCACACAGCCAGCTCCCGAGGAGGAACAGCCCACGTTTCAGGCTCCAGGAGCCAGCCTGGCCGGCCCGAACCCCGCATCTCAGACAGAGGACCCGCCAGAGGGGAACGGACCGGAACCCACGTCTCCGGAGGAGACCGCGACATGGAGGGTAGGAAGTGACCTTGGGGAACTTTAGGGACGAGCTGCGTTACAGCAACACTGACGTTCGGTGTGCGGCGGCGGGAACCCCGCCATTAGGAGAGCCCTGGGTCGGGACCTGGTGTAGAGGGAGGGCCTGGGTCCCCCTACGCCTCTGACCATTGGGCCATGCTACCCCACTACTGAGGGGAGTTATATGGACTCTGGCCATTGGGCCATGCTACCCTGCTACTGAGGGAGAGACGACGGACGGGACACCACCAGGAGGGGGCACTCCACTGGACAGAGCTAATTCCCTGAGACAACCAGTAGGAGGCGCCAGGTGGTGAGTCCCAACCCCGTTACATGGTCCATGCAAAAAGGACTTGGAGGACCGATATGACCAACAGCATGGAAAAATTTGATAACTTTTGTGACGGGTTGGATCACAGAAACCCCCTGGGAGCTGCCACCCACTGTGCCAAGACTACTTCTACCCCTGCCTTCCTTGCCAGTTCGGGGCCCCAGCACCCTGTCCTGCTGAGCCAGACACGCCTGTCTGGTCCAACAAAGACCCAGGGTCTGAACTACTTGCCCCAAAGCTGCAGGCTTACCTGAAAGCAGCTAACAGAAGTGTTCCTGTCTTTAACACTCAGATGCCCAACTCCCAATGGGGTCTAAACCCAAATAAATCCGTTTTACCCTGTATAAAGTCTATACAGGGTAAACTCATAAATTGTTCGCCCTCTATAACACTGATGGAGAGAGATGCACAGTTGTTTGCTCCCCCAGGTATTAATATATACTCTGAGTTTTTTAATAAGTAAAAAGTGATTTTATTAAATACAGAAAGTAGGATTTAAGTGGTTCCAAGTAGTAACAGACAGAACAAAGTAAGTCACCAAGCACAATAAAATAAAATGCGCAAATCTATGTCTAATCAAACACAATACAGATAAGATCCTCACCAATTCCAGAATGCTCCCTTTTACAGACTCATCTCCTTTTTAGCCTGTTCCAATTTCTTTCAGGTGTCCTAGGGGGGTGGAGAGGCTCTCTCTTTCGCCAGCTGAAGACAAAATGGTGGGGTCTCCCAGGGGTTTAAATAGACTCTCTTGTAGGTGGAGACCCCCTTCTCACTCCTACGCAAAGTCCAGCTCCAAGATGGAATTTAGGAGTCACCTGGGCAAGTCACATGTCCATGCATGACTCACAGTTTTTTCAGGTAGCATCCATTGTTTACATACTACCTTGAATGTCCTCAGGTAGACTTCTTATGTGGATTGGAGCATTCCAAGAGCCATTGTCCTTTAAGTATTTCTTGATTAGGTACTTAATTTCAATATTCCTTTCTCCAGGAACTGACCAAATGCTCTACTAAGGTTATTTAGAAATCAAGCCAGTACACAGCCACCATTCATAACTTCGACTACAAAAATAATACTGCATACAAATAGGATTAATACATTCAGTAGATCATAACCTTAGAGATATGTTACATGGCATATGTAGCATAAAACACATTCTAAGCATATTTCCATAAAGCCTTATGGGAGGTACCGTCACAACTTCTATTGTCATTTTGCAGTTTTTGTTGTAGCTGTGTTGGTCCCAGGATACTAGAGAAACAAGGTGGGTGAGGTAGTATCTTTTTTTAGACCAACTTTGGTTGGTGAAAAAGACACAAGCTTTTAAGCTTACACTGAGCTCTTCTTCAGGTCAGATGTGAAGAACTCTAGGTAAGCTCAAAAGTTTCTCTTTCAGCAACAGAAGTTAGTCTAATAAAAGATATTTACCCCCCTCACCTCCCGTTTTTCTAGAATGGAAAAAAATCTCAGGAGTCCCATCAGGCCAAAGAGGGAAATGCCCTAAGCCATAATGCAGCAAATCCAAATGATGATCATCCTGCTTGCAGCTTTTTGAACAGCTCTGTGTTTTTAAAGAAGAAAATGTCATACACTTTTGCTGATTAGCCCACATTGGTATCTGTGAACTGTCACTTGTGAGCCACCAGTGCTTGAATAAGCATAGAAAAGTAGCCCTTTCTGGTGATGTGCTTTGTGGCAAGGTGGCCTGTTGCCAAAAGAGGAATATGCATGCTGTGTATGGCCCCACTTCAGTTTGGGTAGTCCATTACTGGAAATCTATTCACTATGTTCTGCATATTGCCAACAGTCACAGTCCTGGGTCGCAGATAACTGGCCCTACACACTTGCATGATGGTAGCCCCTCCTCCCCCTGTGGATTTTTCCAACTCTAAAATGATTTCCACTGATCAGTAGCAGTCTGGGGTTGCAAGCTTCTAGAGTGCGATTGCTACTCATTTCTCTACTGTCAATAGAGTTCTCATTCTGGTGTCCATTTACTGGAGGGCTGGGGTGAGCTTAACATGCATCCAGGAATGTGGCTTTTCACATCCGAAAGTTCTGTAGCCACTGCTCATTGTCCCAAACCTGCACTAGAATGTGATCCTACCAGTCACGTCTCATTTCTTAGGCCCAGAAGAGGCACTCTGGTGTATGCAACTGCTCCGTGAATGCCACCAACAGCCTTGAATTGTTTTTCACTGTCTTTCAGCAAACTGTCCTAGAAGTAATTGTCGTATCCCCAGTTATTGTAGAGTACTTAGTGGAGGTCTGTAACTATAGGAGAATCAGGAGTCCTGTATCTGCAATGTTCGTGAGAACAGTGCAGAGTTCTGCAGGCTCTATACTTCTGTCAGAGAGGGCAGACAGTGAAAATGGTCATAATTGAGATACCTTCTGTTGTTCTTTAGGGTGCATTGGCCTGTCCCTTTCATTCCACACCTACCCTCACCTACGACACACCTTCCTTCCTCTCCTTTATTTTTGTTTACTCTCCCCCCCCCCCCCCCCACTCCTATTTGTAACTTCAGGTCTAAATTCTAGATGGTCAATTCTTCAAGCCAGAATCCAGTATATTTTGGAGGAGAGAGTCATCACTGCCTGGTTTTTAAATGCTTGCTTGTGCCATAGGTGGGAGATCATGCTATTGGCACTTGGAAACTAAGTGTATTTTACATTTTTATCCTGTTTGTAAGGAAATGTAGACATTACTGTTGTAGTCATTTTCAGCTTTTTCTTGGCCTAGTTTGTGCTGCCTGGGTGGCACAAAACACTTCACAGCTACCCTCACAAAGCCGCTTAGAGATTCCCCTGCTGTAGAAGTTTTACTTTGTAGCCAGCTCTCTGCCAGAGGGGATGGGGCTGGAGGATCACTCCCACCACCCCACTTTAGCTGGTGGCTGTAGCTGAGGTAACTCGCTGTTGTAAAAGGAGCAGCCCTTCTGTTCCACAAATTAACAATGGGGACCAAAGATGTGGGAGAGCATTGGCTTTTCAGGTGTCACCCCACTTTTAAACAATGTTACAGAAGAATGACACAGTGACATTACCCAGCCCTGCCCCCAGCACTAAACCTCAGCGCCACTGACCCACTGAGTATTGCCCCTACCGAGTTACCCTTGCTAGCCCCAACCCTGAGCATCACCCCCATTGTGACACCTCTGCCCCCAGCATTGATCCTCATCTCAGGGAGATTGCCCAGCCCCACCTATACAGTTCAGTGCATAGTCCAACAGTATGACATTGCTGTGTAACACCCCCCCCCCCCGGCTCCCCCTCCCCCCCCCCCCCCCCAGCTGCCCAGCCCTGACCCCAGCAATGAGTGCTACCTGGTGTGACGCTACCCAGCTCTGATCCCAGCACTGCCCCATGCCACCCCAGCATTGAGCTTTGCCCCCAACCACTGAGCCCTACTCATCACTGTGACATTCACCAGTCCCAATCCTTAACACTGAGCAACACTCCCAATGTGATGCCTCTGCCCCCAGCACTAATCCTCATCCCAGCCCCGCCCACCCAGCACAGTGCATCGCCCTCACGGTGTGGTGTCCCCAGCCTTGCACCTTCTCCCTATGCAGCACTGCCCAGCTTGCCCACTCGCATTGAACATTGCCCCTAGTGCGTGTGACACTGCCAAGCCCCATCCCCCAGCACTGACCCTTGTCCCACAGTGTGACACGGCCCAGCCCTGCACTGAGCCCGCCCCGTATTGTGGCACTGCCCGGCCCCCAGTATTGAGCCCCGCCCCCCAACCCCAGCATTGAGCGCTGCCCCCCAGCTGCCCCCACCCCCCAGCGCTGCCCCTTATCCCACAGTGTGACACGGCCCAGCCCCTCCCCCAGCACTGAGCCCCGCCCCCGCGTCGGATTCGGTAGGGGGGCTCCTGGTACTACGCGGATCCGTGACGACAAGTATTTTGTTCTCGCTGCCTTACCGTACCTGAGCCCTTCTGTTCGGTGGTTGGCTGGTAGGAGGTGGAAGCGAGCGGCGTTAGCTGCGCATGCGTGGGAGCGACGTGTCCGGTGGCTCGTGAGGGGCGGCGCTGAGTAGGTACGGGGGGCGGGAGGCAGAGAGACCCCCTCACGCCACATGCCTGGCCTGGGGAGCGTGCTGTCCCCGCGGCTCGCCACGGGCCCGGGCTGCTGCTGGGGAGGCGGCAGAGCCCCCCACCGCATGCCTGGCCGGGCAGCCGCTACTCCGGGGCGGGGCCGGGGGCTCCTCGCTGCGGCCCGGAGCGTTCCCGGCGGGCCTCTGGCGAGCCCCTGGCTGGGCCTGCTGGGACACGGCTCCGGAGGAGCGAGGGGCCTGCTGCGCTGGGGAAGGGCCGCTCGGCAGCAGCCTGCTCCTGGGCTGGTGTTGAAAGCGGCAGGACCGTTTCTTTCCGCTTCAGAAAGCGAGCCCGAGGCGGAGCGGGCCGGTGTCAGGCGGGCGCTATAACGTGCTGCTGCCTCACCCGTTAGTGCTGAGGGCACGTAACGCTGCGCTGAGACCCCCGCGGCTGGCTGGGGCTGGACCCCGGGCCCAAGGACCCTGCGAGCGGGGAGCCTCCGAGCATGGACACAGCAATAAAACAGCTGCTTAGCTTGAGGTCCACGAGCCGGAGTCAGCTGGCACGGGCCAGCCGCGGGTGTCTAATCTCAGTGTAGACATGTCCTAAGAGCCCACGTAGAACAGACCCAAACAGTAGGTAAAGCAGCTCTTCCTTACAGGGCCTGGTGCATGTTTTCAGGAGAGGCTGGGTGATGTGAGGTAAATGGATGAATGTTCACGTTGCATTGCAGGATGTACAAGAGCAGTACTTGATGTTCTCCAGAGTTTTAGTAGGTCGTGTGGAGAAACTCCCAGACTCTGATTTGCAGCAGGTGGGGTGACTAAAGCAGCCATCCAGACTCCTGGCTGCTGAGGTCTGTGTTTAGGAAGTGCATCTGAGTTTATTCTCGCTGGGGCATTTTTAATCATGATGAAGAGTATGGTGGTGTGTGCTGTGTGAAAAAGTGTGAGCATATTAATCAAGCTGAAGCTGAAATGTCCTAGGGGACATGTTCTGGTATGGCTGTCTATTGGTGCTTGCTGAGACAGGCAATCATTACACCAGTTTCTTGATAGCCTCATTTGTCAGCTGTGGGTTTCTTAGGCTGACTCTTGTGAACACAGACACATTCTATCCTAAGCTGCTGTGGTTTTGGGCTCTCTTCCCCTGTGAATAATTTCACTGCTGCCTACAGTTCTGAGCAGCCACAGGGAGACTTACCCAGAAACTTGATAACTTTATTCTGCGGCTGCTTAGCAAAATTCTGAGCAGCAGCTGCAGAAGTCCTAATGCTGTCTTGTCTGCAGATACAGGAAGACAAGACTGTGCATTAGTTACACCTGAGTCTTTGCAATCTCAGCCAGTAGAAATGTCACTCTTTCAAACAAAGGAAAAGCATAGGTTCTGCAAAAATAGAGGACTAGCTTCTCCCCTTCCCACCCTAAACACTCAGAAGTGGGAAGCTTTTGGTTCTCTGCCATTCCTCTAGCGGCCCTTTGGTCTCTACCACTCTTCTGATTTGCACCAAGCTAGTCATCACAGCTAGTCAGATTTGCACCAAGCTAGTCAGTCAGGAAAGGACTAGCTTGTCCCAGATTGTTCTAGGACAGGGATCTCAAACTCAAATCACCATGAGGGCCACAGGAGGACTAGTACATTGGCCTGAGGGCCGCATCACTGAAACCTTTTCATACAATGATACAAAAGTATAGTCAAAAATGAAAAAAATGAAGAGTAATATAGTATACTATTAGAAGTCAGTGTATTAACTTTTTAAAAACTGTAATGCGAAGAGGGGTTTTAATAAAATATAAACACCTATAACTATTCCTTATGTGGTCAGTAACACTGATGATGATCTACACCAGAGGTGGGCAAACTACCAGCCACATTAACCCCCTGGGACTCTCCTGCCTGGCCCCTGAGATCCTGGCCTGGGAGGCTAGCCCCCGGCCCCTCCCCTGCTGTTCCCCCTCCCCCACAGCCTCAGCTCACTGCAGCGCTGGTGCAACACTCTGGGCGGTGGGGCTGCGAGCTCCTGGGGCAGCGCAGCTGCAGAGCTGCAGCCTGACCTGGTGCTCTGTGCTGCGTGGTGGTGTGGCTGCCTGTCCTGGTGCTCTGGGCGGCGCAGCTGTAGTGCTGCCAGCCCCCTGTGCTCCAGGCAACGCGGTAAGGGAGCAGGGTAGTTAGGGGTGGTGGTTGGGGGCGGAGGTGTGGATAGGGAGTGGGGCAGTCAGAGGGCGGGGAACATGGGATCAGGGGTCCCGGAGGGGCAGTCAGGATGGGGCAGTGGGGGGCAGGCAGGGAGAAGGGGTGGTTGGATGGGGCAGAGGTCCCGGGGGGGACAGTCAGGAATGAGAGGAAGGGTTGGATGGGGCAGTCAGGGGCAGGGTTTCCAGGTGCAGTCAGGGAGAAGGGGTGGCTGGATGGGGCAGAGGTCCCGGGGGGGCAGTCAGGAATGAGAGGAGGGGTTGGATGGGGCGGCGGGGGACGGTTGGGGGCGGGAGGGCGAGAAGCGGGAGGGGGCTGGGCCACACCTGACTGTTTGGGGAGGCACAGCTCTCCATACAATTTTGGAAACCCGATGTGGCCCCCCTCAGGCAAAAAAGTTTTCCTGCCCCGATCTACACTAAGAGTCTATCAACATAGATGTAATGGCAGGAACTTTTTAAAGTAACTATTCATACAAAATACGTTGCCACTTTTAACAAACATTCTTCCCCAGTAGACTAAGCAAGACATCAAAGAGCTGAGGCTGTACTTTCTGATCAAAGTCCTGCTCCCTACCCCAAGTAAACAAGGCTGTATCTCAGCCACTTTTGTGCCTGTTTGAGGGAAGGGCAGATTGTGTCTAGAATATTTTTTTACGATGGGAAAAAGTCTTAACAGTCCCATAACTTAGGAGCTCAAGGGAGTTTTCTCTAAGTATTAAAATCCTGTTTTGGGTAGAGATGACACATGACAAATTTCACTCCCAAATGTGGAAGTTTGGGATAGCCTAGTGTGTGAGTTCTCACCTTTTGTGCATACCCCAGTTTGTCAGTAGTTGGGTTAAGGCAGGAACTCCCTTTGCAAGATGCTTTTCCATAAGTAGCCATTCCAAGGGTTCTTGCATCTTCCTCTGAAATACCTGAACTGGCTTCTCTTGGAGATAAGATACCAGACTACAAGTCATACTCCTGGGGGAATTCTGCACCAAAAAATTAAAGATTCTGCACAAAATATTTTAAAACTGCAAAATTCTGCAAATTTTATTTGTCAAAATAACACTATATAATCACACCAGTTCCAATTATTTTGGTAATTTATTTCAAAATACCTGTCAGCAAGTATGTCTGCAACTCTCTACTCCTGGGGGAATTTTTTGTCGGTATTGTTAAAGAAACCCTTATGACGGGTGGGCAAACTATGGCCCTTGGGCCACATCCGGCCCATCAGACCATTTAATCTGGCCCTCACCTCCCACCGGGGAGCGGGGTTGGGGGCTTGCCTCGCTCCATGTAGCTTCCAGGAAGCAGTCAGCATGATCCCCCTCCGGCTCCTATGTAGTACGTGGAGGCGTGGCCAGGCGGCTCTGCACGCTGCCCCATCTTCAGATGCTGCCCCTGCAGCTCCTATTTGCCATGGTTCCCGACCAGTGGGAGCTGCAGGGGCAGTGCCTGCGGATGGAACAGCGCGCAGATCCGCCTGGCTGCGCCATGGAGCCAGAAGGGGGACATGGTTCCGGGAGCTGCTTGCTGTAGGCACCACCTGGAGCCTGCACCCCTGAGCCCGCCCTGCACCCCAGTCCCCTGCCACAGCCCTGATCCCCCTCCTGCCCTCTGAACACATTGGTCTAACCCGGAGCACCCTCCTGCACCCCAAGCCCCTCATCCCTGGCCCCATCCTGGAGCCTTCACACCCCTCAGAGCCCAGCTGTGGGGCCTTCCCCAGCCCAGACACACTCATCTCCTACCCAGGGATCCAGAGGAGAAACAGCCTGATACTGGGTCCTGGGCTTGCACAGAGTTTCCTGTGTGCCACCACCTCCTTTCTTCAGGGCATGCTGGGAACTGCAGCTGCTGGGAACCCTCCAGTCCACTCCACCTTCCCCCAGCCTTGTCTTCTATTTGTAAGCTGGGCTCTGCCGGGTCCAGCGGCCCCTGATGGCAGCCAACATCTCTGCAGCCCGTTTCTGTGGGGAAAAAAAGAAATTCTACACACACATTAATTTCTGCAAAATTCTGCCTTGCGCAGTGGTGCAGAATTCCCCCAGGAGTAAAGTCAGATCCAGTATGAAAATTGCTATGTTCCTAAAAAAAAATGTGCAATCTTAAATTTGCTGGGTGAAGAAGGAGGGGGGGGGGGAGTGTTAACCCTTTTTTAGCTGTTTAGAAGTGTTTAATTGCAAATTTTGGGTCTTTGCTATCCATTTTTATCTGGAGAGCCAGTAGGGTTGTGGTACTGTGTGAAGGAAGCAATTCCTGAGTCAACCGAGAGGAAAGGGTTTTTAGTCAGTTTATCTAAAATTGTAATTAAACTCACATTTAACTGAAATGTCTGACAAACAGTTGAGAAGGAAGATATCTGAAGATCTGCCTTTTCTGCTTAGGGCGGAGAACTCTTTTTCCAGTTCTTTGTTTGGCTCTTTAAGGAGACACCTTCATCAAAAGCAGAAAGTGAAACCTTGTGATTTCTAAAGGTAAAACAAGCACTACATCTGCCTTTTGAGGGGAGAGAAGAAAATATATGTACAGTATAAAGAAGCAAAAAAGGCATAAATTAGGTGACTTACATTTTTTGCAGATCACCTTAAATTATAGGTTTGACTGAGTGTCTGCAGTAGCAAAATAAGAACAGCTTGCTGAGGACAGCTGTACACTCTTTCTACATTCAAAGGCTTTTACTTAGCTGTTTACAGGTTTCAGAAGTTGCAGTAAAATTAATGGCCAAGTTCATTTAATGAGGAGGCCAAGATACTTGACAAACCAATTAAGTACTGAACCCTTGATTCTTCTGTCACTTTGCCACTGTAACTTCCAGTTCCCTGGAGAATTAAAAGGGGTGCTGCGAGGCGCACAAACAGATTTTTATTTAATTTCCTTGTTTGTTACTAATACCATCTTATCTGACAGAATTTGAAAATCATATTCACTGCACATGACTGCTTAGACAATAAAAATGGGCAAGTCGGTTTCTAATCTGTGCCCACACTGCATTTGGCCATGAATCTGCAATGTTCAGGCTACAAATGCTGCAGAACGTGTTGTGTTCCTTTAAAAAAGCTTTTGTGAGAATAGAAGAGGGGAAAGGTTTCCATGGAAACATTTCTGTTGATGGGAGGCCCTTTTTAAACTAGATTTATTTTCAGAACCTAAACCTAAGTTGATTTTTGCAGTGTCATTCTAGGCCCATCTACGCCACAAGTTCAGCTGTATCACGTGGAACCACTTAACATACTGTTGTGTCCCCAGTCATGGTTAGAGTATGACTTTGGTGTTGAAACAGGACCTTAAAAGGATACAGTCACCAGTGGTTCCTGTGGCTGAGGTGTTCCTTTAGGTAGCCAGGTGTTTCTGTGGAGGAGTTTTGAAGGCAGGACTCATTGATGTGACTCCTTATTTAAACTGAGCCAGTGCAGGAGCCAGGCTCCAGAGTGATGTCCTTCTGAGTGTTTGTGTTGCTAAGAAGGTGAGCTGCTGCAGTTTGAACCAGCTGGAGCCTTATGTCGGTGAATTCATTTCTAAATACATTGCTGCGGTAATCTAGTTGAAAGGTCACAAATGCTCAGGTCACTTGTGGCTGGGCCTGAGTCTGACAAGCTGAGACAAGCGTAGATGGAAGAGGATCTTTCCGCAGCCAGAGATTTATGATGGGTCCAGGATTGTGTCTATAGACTTAACTATCTGAGGAGAGGTAATATGCTGGTAGCAAGTTCTTTGAAGCATTTTACTCCACCAGTATTGCATCCATCCAAGCCAGGTGTAGTTTCATCATCTTCTCTTCATCCGGCACTATGTTTCCTTCAGTATTTGGATAGCTGGGTATTATCCATGTATTTGCTGAGTCCATGAGGCCCTATGATTTTACCTACTGGCTCCGTGCAACCCATCTATCAATAGTATGGATCCCTATGGTACTCCATAAGAGTGGGCTCTGGAGATGAAAGACAGTTTCCCATCATGACTCTTGTGGTTTGGTCTAAAAGGAAGGTTTGGAATGGTTTTTTTTGGTGTGCTGTTGCACGCCTCTGCTGTGTCTCTGAGACAGGACAGCTGCATTCTATGACTGACAGTATACAAGCATGTCCACAGCATCAGCTCTGTCATGCCTTGGCCTGAAGCTTTATTGGGAGAGATCCAGGATATTGGCAGTGGAGTGGGAGGCAGCTCTTTACTCAGAAATGGGAGGTTGGACACTGAGCATTGGGTAATGAGATTGGTTGTGTGGAATAATAGTTTCTTAAGTACTGGTTGCTTTTGGAATCCTTTCTGCGGGACGGTAGAATTTGCTCCCCAGAAAAGATTTGGTTGTCATATGATTTCCTGCAGAGCTTCTGGGACTTCCTTTTGGGCCAGTTTGAGAGGAAGGATATTGTGTTATTGGGCCTGTGTTTTGTGACTGTTTCCTGATACTAATTACTCAAAACTTTAATGTGGATTGAGCACATAGTTAGGGGTCCTATCTACACAACAAAATGCAGCCATGCTTTAGCCATGTTGTCATTCTTTGATGTGCCTGCCTGTATTTCTAGCACAAATGGGAAGCCACTTTTGTCCTTTTTTTTTTGTGTGTGTGTGTGCAGCTATTTATGCCACTGAAACTCAAGAACCTTGCTCACTTAAATATACTCCAGGGACTATATTAAGCTTTTAATAGATTTTTAATACCAGAAGCGATTCATGATAATCTAGTCTGACTTTCTGAATAATGCAATTCATGGAGCCTAGTGACTCCTGTATCTTAGGCCTTGTCTACACTGGCAAGTTTCTGCACAGCAAAGCAGCTTTCTGCGGTGTAATTCCTGAGGTATACACACTGCCAAGCCACTTAGTGTGCAGAAACTGCGCAGTTGCGGTGCTGTAAAAAAACCACTCCGATGAGAGGCGTACAGCTTTCTGCGCCGGGGCTACAGAGCTGCGGTGCCAGTGTAGACACCCTGGTTGATTACAGCACTGCAATTGGCCTCCAGGAGGTGTCCCACAATGCCTGTTCTTGCCTTTCTGGTCATCAGTTTGAACTCTACTGCCCTGCCTTCAGGTGACCAGCTGTGAGCCCCACCCCTTGAATTCCTTGGAATTTTGAAAGTCCCCTTCCTGTTTGCTTGGTGACGCATGCAGTAGTCTCTTGGAGCAATGCCGAGCTTCTGGACCTCATCAGCATTTGGGGAGAGGAGGCTGTCCAGTCCCAGCTGTGCTCCAACTGTAGGAATTATATCGCCTACAGGCAGATTTCACGATGCGTGACAGAAAGGGGCCATGACCGGGACACACTGCAGTGCAGAGTCAAAATGAAGGAGCTGTGGAACCCCTACCACAAGGCGCATGAGGCAAACCGCTGCTCTGGTGCGGCGCTCATGAGCTGCCAATTCTACAAAGAGCTGGACGCAATACTCGGTGGCGACCCCACCTCCACTGCGAAGGCCACAATGGATACTTTGGTGGCTCACGTGGCAGTCGAGAGTGGACCAAGCCAGGAGGAGGAAATCTTGGATGAGGATGCGGAGGGGGACCCAGAGGCAGAGCTTGACTCGGAGGTCAGAGCTGCATGCAGCCAGGAGCTCTTTTCTACCCTGGAGGAGGCTAGCCAATCACAGCTGTCGGAGCTTGGCGAAGATCAAACAGGAGAGGAGGCCCCTGGTAAGTGGCTTTGATTTTGGGAATTGCTGAAGTGAGTTGTTGGAGGCAGGAGGGTTGCAGAAAGCAGGCTTGTGTCTGTATAATGCACGTACCACCATATGCCTAGTCTGAGCAGCGGAACAGGGTGTTGATTGACACCCTCACTTCACGGGAATCTGCCTCAGAGATCTCCAGGAAACTCTGATGGAGATACTGGGCAATCTGCTGCCGCAGGTTCTTTGGCAGAGTTGGTTTGTTTCTTGCCCCATTAAGGGTAACTTTCCTGTGCCACTCTGCCATCACTGGGGGGGGAGCGACCAGTGCTGCACACAGGGCGGAAGCCGCAGTCTTGGAGAAGACCCTCCCTTGATTCCCTGCTCATCCTCAGCAGCGAGATATCTTCTATACTGAACACAGCCTGTGGAAAATGTGGGAACAATAATGATTATAAGGCCCCCACTACAGTGCTGGCTCTCCCCAAGAGCCATCAGCCCAGTGTACAGTATGGTCCTGGAACACTGATTTCATGATGCACTCCGCTGCCAAAAAACAAGAATTGACGGAGTGGCAGGACAGCGAGAAGAGGGACCGAAAGGAGAACGCAGCATGCCAGAACAGAGCTACGGAGTGGCTCTTAAATGTTATGGAGTGCCAAGTGGACATACTCCAGGCACTACTAGCACTGGAAACGGAGCAGCTCCGCACCCGCCCTCCCCTGCAGCCACTGTCACAAAACTCTTTCCCATGTGCCCCCAGACACTGCCAACACACTTTGATGAACCTTCTGGCTCTAGTCTGTACCTGCTGCTTTCCACTCCTGCCCCGTCACAGTCCAGCCTTGCGGACTCCCAGTACCCACTGCACTCCCTCTGCGGTTTAGCTCTGCTGAAATCGGTACCCGCTGCACTGTACTCCAAAGGACAAGGTTGCATGTGATACCCAGACATATAGAAATCTTTAACCATCCTGGGACCCCACCTCCTCCTGGGACCCTCCCTTCCCCCATCCCCCACAGTGCTGATGTGTTTTTTTGTTTGTCTCTCTCCTCTGGTGGTTGTTTTTTAAGAAAATAATTGTTTTGGTTTGAAAGCCATCTTTATTCCATTAATTGAAAGCAAACAGAGCCCTGCAAAGCAACAGGCAATTTTTTTAAACCTTCATAGTGCATCATCTGCACCAGTCACAATCACCTCCTAGCATTACAAGCACTGCACTCCTGAGCATAGCAACAAATATTGGTGGCTTTCAGCTTCAGATTGCTGCCTCAAGGCATCCCTGATCCTTATGGCCCCATGCTGCGCCCCTCTAATAGCCCTAGACTCTGGCTGTTCAAATTCAGCCTCCAGGCACTGAGTATCAGCAGTCCAGCCCTGAGTGAAGCTTTCACCCTTCCCTTCACAAATATTATGGAGCGTACAGCACATGGCTGTAAGCATAAGAATTTTATCGGCCAGGTCCAGCCTCCTGTATAGACAATACCAGCAGGCCTTTAAACGGCCAAAAGCACACTCAACAGTCATTCTGCACTTGCTCAGCCTCTTGTTGAACCGCTTCTTGCTGCTGCCAAGGTTCCCCGTGTATGGTTCCATGAGCCACGGCATTAAGGGGTAGACGGGGTCTCCCAGGATCACAATGGGCATTTTGACTTTCCCTACAGTGATCTTCTGGTCCGGGAAGAAAGTCACTGCTTGCAGCTTCCTGAACAGGCCAGTGTTCCGAAAGATGCGTACGTTATGCACCTCAGCCTGTGTTAATGTCTGTGAAACGCCCACGGTGATCCACAAGCACCTGGAGAACCATAGAGAAATACTCCTTCAGATTAATATATTTGGTGGCTAGATGGTCTGCTACCAGAATTGGAATATGCTTGCCATCTATTGCTCCTCTGCAGTTAGGGAAACCCATTTGTGCAAAGCCATCCACAATGTCATGCACGTTGCCCAGAGTTACGGTCTGTCGGAGCAGGATGAGATTAATGGCCCTGCACACTTCTGTCCAACAGTCGACTTTCCCTCTCCGAACTGGTTAGCGACCGATTGGTAGCAGTCTGGAGTAGCCAGCTTCCACAGTGCAATTGTCATGTGCTTCTCCAACGACAGGGAGCTCTCATTCTCATGTCCTTGCGCCACAGGGTTGGGGCGAGCTCATCTCACAGTCCCATGAGTGTGGCTTTCATCTTGCGAAAGTTCTGCAGCCACTGCTCGTCATCCCAGATGTGCATGATGATATGATCCCGAGCTCAAAAGCAGCATTCCACTGTGGTCAGCACCTCCATGAATGCCACAAGCAATCTCGTGTCGTAGCTACTATGCGTGGCGAGATCAATGTCGAACTCTTCTTGCCTTTATAGTTTAAGGAATAACTCCACTGCCACTCGTGACGTGTTAATGAGAGCGAGCAGCGTATTAGTCAACAGTGCGGGATCCATTCCTGCAACCCGAAGGGGCAGAGTGTGCAGTACACAAACCGTTGAAAGATGGTGCCAAATACGGACGGAAGCACAGGGATTGCTGGGATGCAAAGCAGTGTATCACCGGGCATTGGGACAGGACCAGGATACCCCGCGACCCCCTCCACCTTCCCACAACTCTTAGCGGCAGAAGAGGAAGAGATGCTCTGTGGGATAGCTGCCCAGAGTGCACCATTCTGAATACTGCTGCAAGTGCCGCAAGTGTGAACACGCTATTACGCACACAACAATGGTTTTCTTTCAGCACTCTCTGAGCGGCGATGTAGCTCCGGTAGCGTAGACATACCCTAAGACAACAACTTGTATTTGAACTATAACATATCTTCTAGAAATACTCCCAGCCTTGATTAATATTCGTCAAGCAATGGAGAACCCAGCACACTCCTTGGTAACATTTTTCATTTGTTAATTACACGAATTGTTAAACATTTGTGCCTTTTTTCCAGGTTTTCTGACCTAAACTTAGTCATTGGCTCTTGTTTTTCCCTTGTGTGCTAGTTTAAATAGCCCTCCACTATCAGCTGCCTGTATAGGTAAGTATAGACTGTGATTAAACTTCTTTTTGATACGATAAATAGATTGAGCTCCTTTAGTCTCTCACTCTCAGGCAGATATTTCAGACACAAAGCATTCTTGTGGCTCTTCTCTGAAATCTCCAGTTTGCCAGCATCTTTCTTGAAATGTGGCATCAGAACTGTAAAAGTCTCACCAATGCTGCATACAGAAGTAGTATCATCGCCCTACTCCGACTTGCTGTACCCCAATTTATACAGCCACGAATTGCATTTGCTGCCTTAGAGCACTGCACTGGGAGCTCATGCTCAGCTGCTTATTTGCCATGACCACAAGATCCCTTTCAGAATCCTGCCTTCCAGAATAAAGTCTTCATCCTGTACTGTAATCTACAGGCTCAGTTCCTAGATGTATGAAGTGTTGAAATACATATGGTATGATTGTACCAAGTTATCTATATTGCCCTGTATAAGTGCTTTATCCTTGTAATTACCACCTGTCAATTTGTCATTTGCAAAGGTCGTCAGTAATGGTTTCATATGTCCTTCCAGATCATTGATAAAGATATTGAATAATGTTGGGGCAAGAACTGATCCCAGTGGAATGTCAATAGAAACGCTGTTCCTGGACAATGATTCCCCATTAATGATACCTTTTTGCGATCTATTAGTTACCCGCTTTTTAATCCATCTAATCCACTTTTAAGCAGAATGTAATGCAGTTTTAAATCAAATGGTTTCAGAAGACAAAAGTGTATTATGTAGATAGTTATTACTTTCATCAATCAAACTTGTAATGTTGATTAGAATTAATTATATTTCCTTCCTTCAGTTCTTTGATAGTCCTGTATTTCTGGCTAACTGGCTTGTAATTCCTATTTTATCTTAACTACTCTTAAGCCTTGGCGCAGCAGTGGTTTTCTTGCAGGTCTCTGGAACTTCCCCAGTATTCCAAGATTATTAAAATTTAACATTAGTGGTCTGTTACTGTAATGATAGTGAGTGTTGGGCAGGAGAGAAGAAGAGGTTGAAGAATGGCATGGAGACAGGAGAGTTCTGAGCTGGCACTGTCTAGCTCTGCAGTACGTGCACCACGTGTGGTACATGGGTTGTGATCAGCTGGTGTGTGGGTTGATTAAAAAGAGACTTCAGTCTTTATTCTGAGCTCAGTAACGTACAGAATTGCTTAAAGAACATGTGAGAAGCTCCACATGTATATTTAAGATGAGTTAATTTTAAGTTGCTAAGGAAAGCAGAAGGAAATTCAGAGACAAGAACAGAGAATTAATCTACCCTGATCATAATTGACTGCGTGAATTGTGCAGCAGTACTGACAATGTTGCTTTTGAAGTGAGAGCATACAGGGGCACTCCCCTTTAATTTCTGTTCAGGGATGGAGAAAATAATGTCTCCATTGCCCACCCCCTCAAAGAACAAGGGGAAAAACCCCCAAAATCTTGTGACTGGCTAGAGGAGCAGCACTGAAAATACTCCTCCTTCTCCTTTCTAGCTGCTGACCTGAGTGGCTGAAAAGAGGAGGCAGCTGCAGAGCAGCCTTCTGCCATTTGGTGCTGCTGTGTCCTAGGATGCAGATTACAAATATGTGTTGCAGTTGCTCTTGAATTTTAGATGTAGTACATAAGGTCTTAAAACATGGAAACAATTGATTTAGCTGGATGGTGCTAAGAAAGCTCGTGCCTCTGAGTTGAGACACCTTAATACAACTGAGTGGGCAAAGCTCTTGTAGGTGGGTCTGTGGAGTACTGGTGAGCCACATGGTACTAGCTCCTTCTCTTCATTTCCAGCTGACAAACCACATCAAATGAAGTTTAAAATATATACAGTACTCTCCTAATATCGTCCATGTAAGTATAGTATTGTCGTGCAATTATGAGCAGGAATGGAAATGGTCTGTGATCGAGAATGGTAGAGGTGTGTCTGAAATGTTCTCTGTGAAGTTGTGGTCTGCATTATAAAAAGGTTTGGGAGCATCTGCTATTAAGAAAAATCCATAGACGAGAGAGGGATTAGGGAATCCTTTTCATTCACTGACCGCAACATTGGTGGATGACCATGTGTTTTGTTCCCACAGATGACGTTAGTATGACTATGGCCCAGCCTGGGGCGGTAGTGGCAGCTGCTGCGGGAGTCCTAGTTCTTCTCCTCTACTCCTCCATTCATAAAGTTGATGAGGGCCACCTGGCAGTGTATTACAGGTACTATTCCAATGAGTACATCCAAGGTTCTCAACATTCTGGGTTTAATTCTCTCCATTACGGTTCATCCAAGGAAGGTCTTATGTAAGAGATTGCCCTGCTCCATGTTCTGTGCCTGGGCCTCATCTCAGGATGGGCAGGAGGGCTATTATTGCTGACTAAAGAGGTAAAAAAATTGACAACCTAATAATCATGAGATATTAAAAAAATGATTTCTAGTCTGTCTGGATTTTGAACTCCCCTGTCACCCTAGTGTGCGTGAAATAATTACAAGGTTAAAATTCAGCTTTAAATGCATACAGACAGGCTATAGCTCCCCAGCTCCCTCCCCCAGTACCCAGAGCCTTTCACGCAGCCCTATATGCTTGCTTCACAACTCCCACACTACTGTGTGCCTAGTCCCCAAGTCCCTCACGTCCCCCTCTACCTAGAGTCCTTCCTGTATCCCCGTGCAGCTGATCTGACTCCCCACTCCTTCCTGCACCCCTGTATGCCTGCTTTCCAGCTCCCACCAGGCAGACCTTTCCTGAACCTCTGGGTGCCTGATCCTGAACTCCTCACCCTTCCCTGGGCGCCTGTTCCCTGCCCAGCGCTCTGGCTTAGAGCCCTTCCCCGCTGCTCTGTGTGCCTAGTCCCCACCTTCCACTTTAGGAGGCCAGCTCCCAACTATGTCAAAAGGGAGCAGTGGGGGCAAAAAACCTAACTGGCTTCAAGACTGAATTTGATAAGTTTATAGAGGGGTGGTATGATGAGACTGCCTACAATGGCACATAGCCGATCTGTGACTGTTAGCAGCAAATAGCTCCAATGGCTGATGATGGAGCACTAGATGGGGAGGGCTCTCAGTTATTACAGAGAATTCTTTCCCAGGTGTCTGGCTGGTGGGTCTTGCCCACATGCTCAGGGTCTGATTGCCATATTTGGAATTGGGAAGGATTTTCCCCCCAAGTCAGATCGTCAGAGACCCTGATGGATTTTTGCCTTCCTCTGCAGCATAGGGCATGGGTCACTTGTAGGTTTAAACTAGTGTAAATGGTGGATTCTCTTAACTTGAAGTCTTTAAATCATGGTTTGAGGACTTCAGTAACTCAGCCAGAGGTTAGGAGTCTATTGCAGGAGTGAGTGGGTGAGGTTTTGTGGCCTGCGATGTGCAGGAGGTCAGACTAGATGATCATGATGGTCCTGTCTGGCCTTAAAGTTTGAGTCTACACAAGTTGTTTTTTGCCCAAGTTTTTAACTGAGTACGAATGACCGTTGCCCTATTCATGCCAGTTTGCCACAGGTCTTGTCTGCCTTAGGTTTGTAGCTATACTCAATGTGTGTCATGCACTGGGACCGTGACCCGCACTGAACACAGGTGTCCTTAAGGCAGCAACACTGGTGTAAAAAGTCCAGCGTAAGCAAGACCTTAATCTGCTGATACTTAAGAATAGGGAATGAAGGAAACAAGTTACTTCTGTCACAATCTAGCCAATTGCTGAACTTTCCATGGGTACTGGCTGATGATAAACTACCTAGAGCAGAGCTCCCCAGACTGCTCTGTGGACTTCTTGCAGGCAGGCCATTGGCTCCTCCTATTCATAGATTCCAAGGCCGTAAGAGACAGTTATGATCTCCTGTATAACGCAGGCCAGAGAACTTCCCCCCCCAAAATAATTCCTAGAGCAGAGCTTTTGGGGGAGGGGAAATCCAATCTTGATTTAAAAATTATCAGTGATGGAAAATCCACCACGACTCTTGGTAAATTGTTCGAATGGTTAATTACCCTCACTGTTAAATTTTTTTGCCTTTATCGGATCATATTTGACCTTTCTCTGTTAGATTGAGGAGTTCATTATTATTTGTTCTCCGTATAGTTAGACTGTAATCAAGTCATTCCTTAACCTTCTTTTTGTTAAGCTAAATAGATTGTGTTCCTTGAGTCCATCACTATAAAGGCATATTTTCTAATCCTTTAATCATTCTCATGGCTCTTCTTTGAATCAATTTATGAACATCTGTCTTGAATTGGACACAGTATTCCAGCATTGGTCATACCAGTGCCAAATACAGAGGTAAAATAACTGCTCTTCTCCTGCTTGAGAGTCCCCTTTTTATACATCCAAGGGTCACATTAGCCCATTTGACCACACTATTGTACTGGAATCTCATTGTCTTCCTCCCTTCCCCCAAAAAATCTTTTTCAGTCACTGCTTTCCAGGATAGAGTATGGCCGACATTCTTAGTTCCAGGATGTATGCTTTTACATATGTCTCCATTAAAATGCATGTTGCTTGCTTGCTTACTAGGCGATCCAGATCACTCTGAATCAGTGACCTGTCCTCTTCGTTATTTACCACTCCCCCAATTTTTGTGTCATCTGCAAACTTTATCAGTGATTTGTTTTCTTCCAGGTCATTGATAAAAATGTTAAATAGCATAGGGCCAACAACCAATCTCGGCAGGACCCCACTAAAAACACTCCCACTCAATGATGATTCCCCATTTACAATTGCATTTTGAGAACGATCATTTAGTCATCATTTAATCCATTTAACATGTGCCATGTTAATTTTACCTTCTAGTTTATAATCAAAATATCTTGTGCAACCAAGTCAACAAAAAATATATCAAATTAGTTTGATCTATTTTCCATAAACCCATGTTGATTGGCATTAATTATATTCCTTGACCTTAGTTATGGAGATATACCTATCTCATAGAACTGGAAGGGACCCCGAAAGGTCATAGAGTCCAGCCCCCTGCCTTCACTAGCAAGACCAAGTACTGATTTTTGCCCGAGATCCCTAAGTGGCCCCCTCAAGAACTGAACTCACAACCCTGGGTTTAGCAGGCCAATGTGCAAACCACTGAGCTATCTGTCCCCCCGTTCCTTCTGTGCTGTAGACACATCAGGCAAGTCCAGTTCCTCCATTGATTATGGTAACTTGCTAGTTGTGGCGTTTCTTCCTAGGCGATGCCAACACCTTCCTTTTCTTCTATCACTGTCTTCTGCCAATTCTTCCTTGGCCTTACTCACTTTCTCTTTCTTACCACAAGTACCCAATTCAATGCTTGCTGAGCATGTCTCCTATTTTCCATACAGTTTACATGCCCCAACCACCTGAACTTCTTGTCTTTGGTTATATTTTCTAACATCTCCTGCTTTGTCAGCCCTCTTACTCTTGTGTGAATCGTTCAGTGTCGTTTTTAGCCTTCTGGAATGGACAGCCCCCAATCTCTTTTTGTTAGCCACTGTTATAGGCCAAGTCTCTGCTCCTTATAGCAGCGTGATCCTTACAATTGCACAGTATAATCTGACCTTTAGTTTGTGCAGATCTGTGTGATCAGATGTTCCTCCTTCCAAAAATGGTGTTTGCTTTTCCTAATCTCATATAAGTATGATTATTATAGCCACCTGCAGATGTCGTCACTATCCCCAGATAGCAGAACTCTTCTATCTGTTAGATTTCTTTTCCATCCACTTTTGCATTTGTTGTCCAGTTTCCTACCTTCATAGTCTTGGTTTTCTCTGCTTTTACTTTCAATACTTTTTTTTTATTATTATTATTATTATTATTATTTTTGGCTTCCTGTTCTGCCCCAGAGGGCATCAAAACAAAGGGCAATCATTCTGTTTTGTGTCGTACTTAGTAAAGCTATGTTGCCTGCAAAGTCAAGGTCTTGTAACCCATCTCCACTTATCCATTATATACTGTCTACCATGCTGCTTGTTGCCCACATCATCACCCAGTCTATTGCTAATGCTAAGAAGATTGGTGATAACACACACCCTTGTCTAACTCCAGTCACAGTATTGAACCTCTCACCCAGGCCTGTAACTGATCTTACTGCGCATCTGTTTCCATAGCTTGTCTGGTCTCCCATTGCTCCTAGCAATATTCCACAGGGTCTCTGTGAACCCTATTGGATGTTTTCTTAAAGACGAGAAAGTTGAGTAAGGTGGGTTCTTGCCATGCAGTAGTTTTCCCAATGATCCGTTGAAGACTGAATGTCTGTTCCCAATGTGATGTACATCGATAGAACTTACCCTGTTAATTATATTACTCTCCTTTAATTCTTTATTAATTGAGTGCTGTATCAGCAGCTACATTATGTTGCCTGGGATCAATGCCAGACTGCTAGGCCTATAATTACCCAGGTTCTCTTGTTTACGTTTTTGAATATGGGTACATTAACTTTCTTCCGGAACTTTCCCAGTATTCCAAGATTTATTAAAAACCAACATTAATGGTCCAGCGAGCTCCTTAGCCAGCTCTTTTAAAATGTTAAGTTGCGTGTTACGTGGACCTGCTGATTTAAAAAGGTCTAACCTTAGTAGCTGCTGTTTAACATCCTCCTACTTGTTTCCAGTTGCTAAATACCACTAACATAAGTTAAATGTACATTATTTTCCTATTATATTTTTCCACATAAGCAATTGCTGTAGATGCCACAGAGATTTTATGCGATTGTGGTTGAGAAGAGATGACCAGCGGACAGTCTCTCTTCTAAGATATGGGTGACCCCAGGACACTGTTTGGAGCCCCCAGTCCAAACAGTACTAAATGCAGAAACCAATGGCAGTGTAATTGTTACATTCCCCAGCATTTATGGAATGCAGAAATGAAATCTCACAGCCTCCTTCACTTGGCTATGGTTCTCACCTTGCAGGCTTTGCTTTTCTCTTTAACATACACAAATGGTATATTGAACTGCACCCTAACCAGATAAGCAGGAAATATAAGATCTGGGCTATGCTGCCCTTGGAACTGTCCCTTTTTGATTAAATAAATCATAAATATAATTGGGGTATTTCCCAGGTCAGCAAGCACAATGATGAATTCATTGTCACTTGGGGTATGTCTACACAGTAATTAAAAACCCACAGCTGGCCTGTGTCAGCTGACTCTGGCTCACAGAGCTCAAGCTATCGGGCTGTTTAATTGTGGTGTAGACATTAGGGCTTGGGCTGGAGCCCAGGTTCTGGGACCCACAAGAGGGGAGGGTCCCTGAGCCTGATCACCACAGGGTATTGAGTGCTAAAGTGTTCACTGATGTAATAGGGAAGAACAGTTCCCTTGACTGCAGGAATCATTGGGTGAGATTCTCTGGTCTGTGATACACAGGAAGTCAGACTAGATGATCTAATGGTTCCTTCTGGCCCTAACATCACCTTGACCTTCAGTTATTACATGCTCCGCACAGTGGACAAAACATCTGTTGCGTTGGGAGAGATCAGTGAAGAATTGAAGGTTTTTTTGCAGCCCCTCCAAAATGCGAGGGTCAAATCTGACTGGTCTTTAACTCCCTGTGTGGCTCATCACACAGCACACACCTGATAATGTTCTGCTGCACATCTTCAATTTTCCTACATTTTAAAATCTTTTCAAATGTTCCTAACTTCATTTAAAGTAAGTTGTTTTTGGACTGAGATGCCTCTCTTTGCCAAATTAGAAGTTTCAAAGTTCAGCTGTTTTGAGGTTTCTTCTGACTTCCCCCACAATGAGTGTAGTCAGATTTTTTTTTTTTTTTAAGTAAGAAAAATATTTTTTTCTAATCTCTCCATTCTTAAATGGCTCAGCAGTTTTACCAATCTTTCTAAAAATGTCACCTTTTGGCAGAGACCGGCCATGGGAGTGTTCAACCCCAAAAATAAATCCTTCAGGAATTCTAAAAGTTAAATCTGGCTATTTCTAAAGGAAGCTGCTTTGTAGCCCTAACTGTAGAAGTTATCACCAACTGCTGTATTCATTAAGTTGATAATACTTATGACATCTGCTTTATGCTTGTCACTTCTGTTTGTGTTGTCGGGTGATCAGCTGTCATGTACTTCATGAGTTATCCAAATAGGATTTCATCTGGGCCAATCCTATATTAAACTAGGGCTAGTATTTCTCCTGTCTAAAGCATTAATTTTATCTGTGGTCAAAATGTTTGATGCATCTATTGTTTCTCATTTGGAGGGAACTGTGGTTTTAGAATGTGTCCTAAGACCTCATGCCTAGATGTAGGAGACTAATAAGATGTGGGAAACTATATACACGTACACAAGAATTCACATAAACAGATCCAGTAGGGAAATATTTGCCTTGACTGGGCTTGTGGGAGCTGAAGTCCTTAAATGATGATGTGGACACTGTGGTTGTGTAATGTGTTAAGTCTGCCACTGCTTGGTTTCACAGACTTTTTATCTCAAACCTATGTGTGAAAGTTTGTATGCTAACTCTGGATATTCTTGTTATCCCAAGAATAAATGGGATATAAATGTCCCATCCTTTTTAAAATTTTGTTAAATTCATGGCCTCAACTACTTCATGTGGCAGTGAGTTCTACAGTTTAATCACGCATTGTATGATAAGGCACTTTTTTGTTCATTTTGAATTTTCCACCTTTTAATTGCACTGTGCATCCCCTTGTTCTTGTGTTGAGACAAGGATAACAGATGTTTCCAATCTCCCTGAGCAGTCGTCATTTTAGGTACTTCTGTCATACCCCCTCTTATTGGTCTCCTTTTCAAAGTAACAATCCCAGTCTTTGCAATCACTCTTCATATGAGTCTTTTTCTAGGCCCTTGATCACTCTTGTCACTCTTCTGTGCAACCCATCTAGTTCTGTAGCATCTTCTTGGAGATGAGGGGTGACCAGTGCTATACACAGTGTCCACATGAGGCCGCACCATTGACTTATATAATATTCTCTGTATTATTCACCATCCCTCTGACATTTCCTCCTCCCTTGCCCCACATATTCAGAGTTTGATGCTTCCTCTCTAGCCGCTCCTAAGGGACTGAGGAGAGTAAATGGGCCTTGCATTGTGCCCAGGAATAAGGGAAACAGAATATTCTGTTATGGACAAGCTCTGTCCTATTTTTAGTGCACCTTGGGAAGCTGGTAGATTGGTTGTGTAAGGTGGAAGAAATGTAGACAGCAAGAAAAGAGCTGAATGTGGGATTGTGCTCTGTATAAACAGATGGTACAGTTCTGCAGCTCTGATACTGACGTTATTAGCATGCTTTCATTGGAAAAGTAATTAGCAACTCCTTGATAATTTGACTGAATTAATACATTTTTCTGTAATCTGTTACTTCTCTTTGGGATCCATCTTTAGCCATGATCCTTTTTATAACTTGCACAATTTAAGAAGTAAACTAATTATCCTGAAACAACCATCCCCTTGCTTGATAGGCTCTTCCCGATGCCTGACAAACAGTGGCTACACTGGAAGTTTTTTGTCGGCAGGAGAGCTGACAAACAGTGGCTACACTGCTCAATTGTGTAGTGTAGGCATAGCCTCTAAAACCTGGCTGGATTCAGCACAAAAATAAGTTTTAACTAACAATATAATTCTTTCCTCTGTTGCCCTGGGAATGTCCCCAGAATGCAACTGCAGCATCGCAATTATTAGGCATCTCTTTGTTTCCTATGGTACTTGTGCTCTCAGAATGATGCTCAAAGCAGGTCAGCAAGTAAATTTCAGGAGTGGGTTTTTTATGAAGTTCAGTTAGTTAAAACTTCATTCCACTGTGTGCCACCTCACTTTAGCTTGCAGGGGGAGGAAGGGGACAACATGACACAACAGAGGCTTTCAGCACACACTCGTATAAGCTTCAAATCCCAATTTCATTTTGGTGTGCAGTGTTTCTTTGACTGCGCACATTTGTTCATGATAGCAGTGGTCTAGATGTTTCTTTTTTAAAACAAAAATTGAATTTATATAAATTAAATTCTTCTATTTCAATAGGTTTATTTAAAAAAAATAAAACTAGTTCAAAAGTGACAACCTATGTGAAGACCTAAACTTAAAATCTATTAAAATAACTCTAAATTAAATACAAATAATATTAATCAGTACATACTTGTTGCCAAGTTTTAAAGAAAGTGACACCACTGAATTGGTGAAAGTCACTGGCTAAGCACCTGAAACCAGAGTTTGCTGAAGTGCTAATCTTCTGACAGCAGAAACATCTACTACAGGTGCAGAGAGAATATTTTCTTCATTTCAGTTCATTCAACTAGTTCAGTTCAATGACTAGCTCATTCAAAGTTTGAGACTAACTGGGATTTGAAAAAGGATAGCTTGTTTTTCCTTTTCCAATCTCTGAATAAGAACTAGGTGTGAGAAATGAGATGTACTAGATCTAAAATCTTGAAAGACATAGTGACCAGAAACAATCAGTTCAGTTCACTAACTGCAGATACTTCCTTTTGTTTAATAAATCAGTTTTAAATGCAAGACATGTTTTGACAAACTTTTTTTATGTATCCTGCACATTCAAGGTAGTTTTATTTAACTGAAAATTTAAAATGCTGGTTTTGTGCATTTTTAACTGATTTTGAATTTTCATTAATCTACTGAAAAGAAAATGATGAATGATGCATTTCTTAAACTTATTCAAATTCTTAATTTTTACTCTAAGCTAAATAGTTACCTAAATAGTATATCCTCCTGATTAGCAAATTATTCTTATTAGTAGAGTAAAGACTTATTAATAGTCTTATTGTAAAGACTGTGTTTAGTTGCAGATCAACATGCTTTAGTGGTAACCCATCAACGAGAATCAGCCTTTTTTTTTTTTTTAGAAAATAACTATAAGTACAAATGCAAAACACTATTAAAATTAATTATTTAAATCAAAGTTTCCTGCTTGCTGATTTAAATCATGATTACAATTGGTGATTTAAATAGCTTTGATTTAAATCAATCTCCCAGGATAGACCATCGGGGGGGAGTAGCTCTGCATGTTTCTGTAATATTGGTTCTAACACCTCAGGGTAGCTATGAGTTTATTGCTAGGCATAGAGTGCCCGCACAGCCCCTGCATTACCAGAATCCACCTGGTCACTTAGAGATCCCTTGACTATGAATGGTGCTATCCACAGTGCCAGCCTCTTAGCAAAGCCCTTGGGTTAGTATGCACTCCTCTGTGGGATGTTAATGTGGAAGGAAGAGGAGGATACTGAAAGTTGTGATTTGATGTGTATGTAAAATAGTGTTTTCCAGAGCTCTGTTTTAGAAGGAAGATAGTCTCTGATAGCAGCCTTGGTTTATTTTAAATTCTAGCTCAGGTACTACTGAAGGTCTATGCAGGGTTGTGTTACTGGAAAAGGCTTAGCAGGAATACCCCTCTTGTCTAATTGGAAGCTGCATATTTTGTACGTCGCTAGTGTGAAGCTGGCAAACTGAACACAGCAGGTACAGGACAAATGTTATTTTGTACCAGTACCCCATAAAAGAGCTGATGAAATCAATAATTCCTGGGAAACTTTTTGTATTTAGTCTGCATTGAATAGCTTGCTCTTTAGTCCAGTGACCTATTAGGTCACAAGTATATTTTCTTTACCATATGTTTCTATAACACTGTGTATTAATGCAGCCCTGTCAAATTTGATTTGCCTGGGCAAGTGACTTGTTTTGTTTTTGGAGGGTGAGCAAAATAATCATTCTCACCCTTCCATTGTCAGTCATGGTAACAAGCAGGCTAATAGAGCTTGTCTGAGTTGTTGTGACTTATTGACCTATAGAAGCTTGTGGCCATGTCTGTCCAGTACTCTGAACACTTACCAGAGGTCTGGAAGAGTCAGTACATCTAATTCTTCAGCTTCTTGAGAACTGACCCATTTGTCTCTTCACAGGGGTGGTGCCTTATTAACCAGCCCAAGTGGACCAGGCTATCACATCATGCTCCCATTCATTACCACCTTCAAATCAGTGCAGGTTAGTAACTTCTCACAGGGGAGCTGGAATAGGGTGGGGTTGTATGGGGTATCTGTCAAATATGACAGTGGAGCTGGAATTTTGCCTAAATAAAGGCCATGTTAGCCAGTTCTCAGTAGCATAAGAGCACACTAGTTTGGCCCACTGATCAGATTGTAGCCACCCTCCTCTCTGATGTTGGGGTGCAACCCCTGGTATGCCCATAGTACTACAGCTTCCAGTATGCAGCATGGCCTGTAGCAGCTGCAGGTCCCAGAAATCAATGATCCATTTTGCTGCAAGAGGCCAGGCCCCACTGCACATGGCTGTGCACTACTTAGTAGATCACCATGGACTACATTTGGTCTATTGCCTTTTGTTGTGCTTTGCCCTCCCCTGAACTGTTACCACTACAGTGAGTTTGGAAGGGCTGAATGAATTAATCTGCTTCACTGTGGCTATAGGTGCTGGTGGCTTCCTGACAGCATGTAGTGTGGAAACACCCTGCACTGCAAATGAATGTGGGCTCCATGTTGTTTTTCCAATGGGAGCTCTTCACTGGCGCAAACAAAAAGCTACTCGCTGACCCTGGGGCTCCTGCCTTGGGACGCTTCCACTGTCGACACCATGTGTCTTCCCAATACTTGGGTCCGCAAGCATTCACTTTGCCATTTGCCAGGCAGGGAGCTGCAATCCTTTTGGGCACTGAGGGAAGGAGAGGAAGGGGGAAAGAGAATGGAGTTCCCTGCACCATCCCCTTCTTCCTCAACTGTCACAGGGAGTGGGTGCTAGAGAAGTTCCTTCTGCTCCCTGCCTATAGCAGCCACAACCCCCAACAGCCTGAAGAGTGGTGCTCCTCCTAGTGTATCCTCCCCATTCTCAGCAACCATTACAGAGCATGAGTGCTGAGCTTCCAGTGAGCGTGGCCTGAACTGGGCTAGAAAGTTCTGCAAGGGCCTGTCTAGGGCTTGGCTGTTGACTGGTAAGTGACTGGTTTCTCTGTGAGCCCTGATTACATGTCTCTTGTTTCAGACAACATTGCAAACTGATGAAGTAAAAAACGTGCCTTGTGGGACGAGGTATGTTGCTCCTGTATGTTCTTCCTGGATGTGGCAAGCCAATGTGATCGGTCTAATTCTCAACTTGTGGCTAATTCACTCGTAGGCGCTAGCTTTTGAGGGGGGTTGGATATGACATAAAGCCTGTTCAGAGTGTTTGTCTGGAAACATAGTGGATATGGGTGGGAATAGTAACGGTTACTCTTACATTGCTCCCTGCTGGGGCCAGAACTGACTTTCTGCAGTTGTCTGTGCATCAGTGCCGCTTTCTCAAGGGTGTGTTCTTGTCTGTCTCTCTTGTTTTACCTTTCTCCTGTTATCTGATCCTCCATCACTCGTTCTTTCCCTTAACCAACCTCTTAGTGCTTCTAGTTTGGAATTTGCTCTCTAATGACAGAAGCCCGACCACTGATTTCCATGATATCCTAGGAAAATAAGAACAGCATCCCATTGGATTGGGCTTGCACAGTTGGAATGTAGTCCCACCACCTGAAATGAACCCTGACAAAAAGCCAGGATCTGGTTCATCGCAGACTAATTGTCAGTCTGGATGGTCAGAAACTTTCTCTGAAGTAAAAGAGCAGATGAATGTTGTACAAGATGCAAACCTTGTAAGTAAAGTTTAGCACTTCAATAGCATTTAAATATCCAAGTGCTGTCTAAGCATTAGTTAAAGTAGCAGTAACAATGCATTGTGTGTGCAGTGCTTATCTTCACAAAGTATCCCAAAGTGCTTTATTTATACACATGTTCATGGATTGTTAATGTTGCAAAATCAACCTCTTGGGTCTGGAAAATTCTAGAACTGAAAGTTTCTTCTGAAATGTTAACCTAGTTATATTGCACATCCTGTATATTTTATGGCATAAGTCAGTAATATTCCACTCATTTCTGTGGGTCAGTTAACGAGATCCTGCCACAAAATGAAACACCTTTCTTGAATTATAGACCAATCAGCCTAACTTTGATACCTGAAAAGGTACTGGAACAAACTGTAAGCAATCAGTTTGAAAGTACCTAGAGAATAATAAGGAATACAGCAGGTCCGCGGTATATGTCAGGGTTGTGTTCTTGAAAAGGGTCATGTATACTGAAACGTTGTATACCGGGGACCTGCTGGTACAGCAGTGGCATGGGCAGGAGGGGGGTTGGGAAGCGGGGGCTTCTGCTCCGCCCGGCGCTTCTGCTGAGGCGTGGGAGCTTCTTCCGCTGTGCCCGGCGCTCCTGCCAGGGTGCGGGAGAGCAGAGCGGGCTTGCAAAGCCCCTGCTCCCCGGCTGGAGCGCCGGGTGGGTGGTGTGGGGCAAGTGCTGGGGAAGAGGGAGCTGGATGTATACATCTCCCCCTTATCCCTTATTTTGCATATCTATCGCTGATCAGTAGGGGAACGTGTTCCGATTCACGTTGGTCCTCATATCCATCGTTTGCAACTTACAGTACAGTACTGCAAACGATGGATATGCGGATCGGGACCGACGTGAATCGAAACAAGTTCCTCTATTGATGAGCGATGGATATGCGAAACAACGGATAAGGGGGAGACATATACCGGGGACCCCCTGTAGCCAGCATAGATTTGTCAAGAACAAAATCATGCCAAATCAACTTACTTGACTCCTTTGACAGGGTTACTGGCCTAGTGCAGAGTGGGGAAGCAGTAGATGTGATGTATCTTCATTTTAGTAAGGCTTTTGGTTCAGTCTCACATGACATTCTCATAAGCAAATAAAATTACTATAAAGTTGAAAGACCGTACTCAGAGTAGTTATCAGTGATTTGCTATCATACTGGGAGGGTGTATTTGGAGAGGCGCCACAGGGGTCAGTCCTGGGTGCAGTAGTAATCCAGTATTCTCATTAACTACTTGGATAATGGAATGGAGAATATGCTTCTAAAATCTGCAGATGACACCAAGCTGGGGGGAGGGGTTGCAAGCACTTTGGAGGAAAGGTTTAGCATTCATGATGACCTTGACAAATTAGAGAAATTGGACTGAATTCAACAAGATGAAATCCAATAAAGATAAGTGCAAAATGCTTCACTAGGAAGAAAAATCAAATGAACATCTACAAAATGGGGAATAATTATGTGGTAGTACTGCTGAAAAGGATCTGGGGGCTGTAGTGGATCACAAATTGAATGAGTCAGCAATCTAAGGCAGTTGCAAAAAAAAGACTGATCTTCAGGGGTGTATTAAGAGGAGTGTTGTATGTAAGACATGGAAGGTAATTGTCCCGGTCCACTCAGCACTGGCGAGGCCTCAGCTGGAGTACTGTCCCCATTTCTGGGCTCCATGCTTTAGGAAAGATGTGGACAAATTGGAATGTCCAGAGAAGAGCAACAAAAATGATAAAAGGTTTAGAAAACCTGACCTCTGAGGAAAGGTTAAAAAAAAAACAAAAAACGGGGCATGTTTCATCTTGAGAAAAGATGTTCGGGGGGCAGGGGGAACCTATAACAGTCTTCAAATATGTTAAGGGCTGCTGTTGTAATAACGAGGACTGTGATCAGTTGTTCTCCATGTTTAATGAAGGTAGGACAAGAAGTAATGTGCTTAATCTTTAGTGAGGGAATTTAGGTTAGATATTTAAGAAAAACATTCTAACTATAAGGGTAGTTAAAACTCTGGAATAGGCTTCCAGGGGAGGTTTTTGAACCCCCATCTGTTGGAATTAATATTATTTATGCAGGGTGTTACCATGGCACTAATTTAACCATAAATTCCTGTATTAAATCCAAAGGCCACTTATACAATTCCTCTAAACATTCCTTAAAAAGCCTAAATAATCAATGTACTACATCCAACAGCAACAAAACATTTATAAACGTTTGATCAAGATACTTACAAACGGGCTAAACCCTGGGGTGCTTAGACCTGTATTGGTTGGCTCCAGCATGGTCAGGCAGGTATTAGCAATCTTTGAGTTTACTTTTTATACCCTTCAACAAATAAGTGATGTCATTCCCAATTACTAATTTTAGCTAAAAACCCATTTGAGACCCCCCCTCCCCCGATGTTCACTGCACCATCACTCTGTCCCCTACTAGCCAATCTACACTTTGGGCCGGTTTGTTAAAGTATGCCCTCATTTTGGCATGAACCTGCCCCTGTTGCTGTGCCTGGATAAATCCATGTTTTGTTTTCCCTGGTGGATAGCTTTTAGCATAAACCAGGCAATTGTTAATATGAATTTTTACATCTTTTTTTTTTACAATGGGGCCACCACGCTGCCTTAATTAGTCACTGATAAGTGGTATCAGCATTTTGGTGGGCCATCGATGGCACATCATGCACCAGTCTTAACATTTCCCTGTTAAGGGGCTGTGGTGGAACTTTCCCTGGGTAGGAGTGATTTTACCATTTAACTCCCCAAGCATTACTTTTTGTGTAAGAGGATATCTCTGGATCAGATTCTTGCAATGTTACTAAATCAATGGTTTTTGCTTGTGCTCAAATGGTAAAAGCAAGAACTGGATAATTGGGCGTGGGACCACACCAAAGCATGGCTATTAGCAGCTTCATTCACTCTGTTTTTCTTGCTCACTTCCCCATGTCTGGTATGAGCTTTTACTTTATCCACATATACCACTGAGTTAGCCCATTTACCTGCTAGTTCCCACATATAGGACAAAAGGGCTTGATAGCATAAAGGCTTGTAATCTGCACTGCAAAATGAATTTGCACTACACCAAGGGAGGAGGTTGTTAAGGCATCACAGACCCTTACAGTCTGAACATATTACACTAGCTGGTACTTGTCCTTTATTACTGAGTGATAATGCCTCTGCTACAGCAGCCAGCACAGTATACAATGTGTGAACTACAACTGTGTTGCACAGGTTCACCGTGAACCGAGAGAGCCCAAACCATAAATTCTGTGACGGGTCCCTTTTGGTATTAGGACAACCCACTAGCATATATTGTCAGACCCTCAGGGTGCAGCCCTTCAGAATTTAAATGTATGTACTGCACATGGATAAAAGGGATAGGGGCCCCTCGTGAGAGGGAATTTCTCTAGGACACTTGTATGGATTACCATTAATGAATAGTCCTGCTGGCAAAGGTGAGGGTTGTTTAAGAGGACAGAGTTCAGTTTGGTGCTCTTCCAGCAGCAGGAACCATAGTGTCAGTCTAGGACTAGACACTGTACCGTTTTTAATTTTACCAGACAGAAGACACTGTAGAGGATGATGAGCAATGTACATTTTTATGCGTCCCAACCCCACTAGATATCTGAAAAGTTCACAGCAAAAATTGGTTTTCATAGGGAGTAGACTGCTTTTCAACTCCATTGAGTACTCTGGAAGCGTAAGCTTTCTCTATCACAATAGTCCTGAGTTAACGCAGTTGAAATGGCTGTGTCCTTGGTTGCTACAAACAATCCAAAAGCCAAAAGGTACAGTTGCTTAAAACATGCCTAAAAAGCCTAATAATAAGCAATTTACTATATCCAACAGTAACAAAACATTTATACACATTTGATCGAGATACTTAAACGGGCTAAACCCAGGATTGCTTAGACCCGTATTGGCCAGCTCCGAAATGGTCAGGTAAGTATTAGAAATGAACCCTTTTAAGAGTTTACCCTTCAAGTTCACCCTTATTTCCAGTCTTTATCTAGGTAAGATTTACAACTTCCTTTCTTCCTAAGGCCTTTCCTCCCCTTCTTCTTGCTGACGCAACAGTTTGTCAATTGCCTCTGGGTTCACGTAGGCTTTAACATAGGTGTGTGGGTTGAGAAGAGCCATGTCTGGCTCATTTTAAGACAGATCTTTTTTCACATCTATCAGTCAGAGGCCTTCTTTTTAGAAACTTCCCCTTATCTCATTAGTTATTCTTTGAACCAAACATCCTCCCTACTTCATTCCTTCTGGTCTTATAACTCATTATTTTCAATGAATTCTACTTGCTAGTGACAGCCTTTCTTTACAACACACACATTTCCTTAACTAAACTTAAGTTAACCTTAATTTTTTAATTTCATATTTATCCTACACTATCATTAGAAGTTTTTATTAACAGGTTGGACAAACACCTCTCAGGGATGGTCTAAGTTTAGTTGGTCCTGCCTCAGCACAGCAGGCTGGACTTGATGACCTCTCAAGGTCATTTCCAGCCCTACATTTCTATAATTCTCTAACCTCCCCGTGCATGGTTCTATGTGTTCCATTCTTCTGTTGTCATTTCAAAACTTCGTTTTCACTCATCACTCCAGTTGTGTTGCTCTCATACATGGTAGCTAACAATGTGAAGTGTCAGAGGAGGAGATAACATTCTGAGTCAAGCTGTGGACCAGACTTCCAAAGGAGATTAGCTTCATCCAGAGTGTGACTGCTCTTGGCTCATTGCAAGATTCTCCCTTTTGGCAAAGCATTTCCACCAATACTGGCACAGTAGTGATTTTATTTGTGAATGTAATAAACATGATATACTTGTGTTATATTCCAAGAAAAGTCACCTTATTCAGGGAGTGGGGACAAGCAGAAATCCTCATGAGGTTCACAGGAAGCCTGACCATGGAGATTCAGTCCACAGGGGAAAAGCTTAGATATACAGTGTTGGGCCCTACAGACAAACTAAACACTTCCCAGATATGCCTGAACAGCCCATCATGTTATCTAAGATATGGAGTATCCACTAGGAAAGGCTCTGAGGACTATAGCTGGAGAGAGTAGTACAAATGATTAACAGAAATGTCTGGATTTAGCAATGTTAATAATGACCAAAGGAACATCAAATACTACTTATGTGCAATGTAATTGCAGTTGCAGGGGAAACTGCTTAAGGACACAAGCTTGAAAATCTCATTTCCATCAGCAGAGGTTGTACCTTGACTCTAGTATAGTTAAAAGTAAACTCTATGATGCCTGTAACTGGCAGATGCAAGCAAAACAAGCTCTTTCCCTGTATTTTCAATGTATGTACTGTGCGTGTGACAGCTCTTGTGCCGGGTCAGTGTTGCTGGGCTGTTGGCCCATTGCAATTCCTATCTCATCATTAGCATAGTGAGATCACTGTTCTGCAGGGAGAGCATGTGCATGCTCTGTCTCAAGGACTAGGGGAAAGCGTGAACCGATAGCAGCAGCAAAGCTGAAACAGAAGAGGCAGCTGGTAGGTGTACACTCAGAGGAAAGGAGAAAGCCCAAGCATGTTTGGAGACCACCCAGAAGGCTTTTCTAAATATCAACAGCAGAGCAGTAAACCTTTACAGTGTTTCTTAAAATAGAAATTTTCCAATAATTCGGCCATATAAACTGAAGGGAGATCCTACAGGAAAACTGTTTTTTGCAGTTAGTCAAGTTTAAAAAAAAAAAAAAAAAAATCAAGTTGACAGTGTCCCTTTTAATTACTGGAATTTCCTAACTCTTGAGAGCTTGACTTTTCCAACTTAACATGAGAATTTAATTTAAAGCACTGCACACCTTCCAGCTTCTGCCATAACTGAGGCAGGGTTCCTGCAGATGACAACTTCATTCACTGCCCAGCTCTGGTTCATGCACAGAGCATGTTCCATCCTGAGCACCAAAGCAGGATTTCTATGGAAAAAACAGTATGGAATCATGTAACTAAAGACTCTGTGACAGTGCATATGCACAAGGGAGATTAATTAAGGCTGCACAAGCAACCTTAATTCTGGCATTTCCTAACTTATAACTGCTTGACTTTCATTCTTTTATCATAGTTCTTTGCGTGAAAGGAACTAGGATTTTTATAAGGAGCACATGGAGTGTGGGGGTACACATTCCATTATGTGGAATCAGATTGACCACAGCAGTGTCGTCTGTGGGGTCTGAATGCAGGAACTTCAGATCACAGCAAAGACCTCTTCCCCTTGAGCTAAAGAAATAACTGGTAGTATTAGTAAGCTATTCTCCTCTGCAGACTAGTCACTCTCAGGAAGAGGACGCATGTTTGCTAGGCATCAGAAAAATGTTGAAAATCAGGATTTATAGGTTCTGTTTTTGGCTTTGGCGGTCCAGTGGTTATAGACTGCATAGCCAAGTACACATTTGGCAGATTCATTCTGAGCTTCATTGTAGATGAGATTTAAATCTGCCATATTGGAGACCTTGATTCTATTCTTATCTCTGCTTGAAGTGTGACCCTGTGCAATGTCTGTAACTTCATCTGTAAAATGGGGGAATATTAGCTTGCCTTACAGGGTAGGAGGTCTGAGGCCTTGTTCAGTATTGAGGGTTGTGAAGTGCATAGGACCAGGCAGTGAAAGAGCTAGTTTTTGTTTAGCTTTTTAAAAAAAAAAAAAACTTTTTAATAGTTGACAAAACTGCCCATTTTTTCCCCTAACCTTGTTCTTAAAACTGGCTGATGTTGTTGAAAGTTTTAAAATAAATTCAATCTGAGGCAGAGAGCAAGGTTGAAAGTTTGTCAAGATAGTTAGGCTTGAACTTGTGCTCTCTTGGCTCCAAGGCCAGTGTGCACCCTCCTAAGCTAAAAGATATTTTCATGTGGTAGATGGGCAGGCATTTCCCTAGGCTACAACACATTTTGAGGTGGCTGGCTGCTCACCAACGCTTAGGAGCATGAGCAATGCAATTAGAATACTTAGAATATTAAGGAGCAAGAGAAGAACAAGGTCTGCTACATGTGTTGCAGTGGGTGATTTTCAGAGGCCAAATATCTATCGGTGTCCATGGGGTAAAGCATCTCTCAGGATGACCCACCTGCCAAATTTCAAGTTCCTTCTCCAAGCCAGGGAGGAGCTAGAGTTGTTTAAAAAGTTTAATATTTTTTAATAATTGACAAAACTGCCCATTCTTTTCATAACCTTAAAAATGGCTGATTTTTGTTGAAAGTTTTAATATAAATTCAGTCTGAGGCAGACAGCAAGTTGAAAAGTTTTAGTCAAGATTGTTAATGTTGGATAAAGGTTGAAGTACGTACTATCAGAGATTGAAGTGTCAGAAGAGGTGCTAGGGCAAGTTGGTAATTTTAAAGAGCAGTAAGATACCAAGCCCAGTTGGTACATCCAAAAGTTCTGAAGAAGCTTGAGTATGAAATGACTGAGCTGCTAACAATGGCAGGTGCTTGTGCATGTTAGGATACAGAAGGAATGGGATGGAGAATAATGCTGCGAATGTTATAATGTCATTATATAAATCAATCTGGATATTGTGTGCAGCACTGGTCACTTCATCTTAAACAAAGATGATAGAAATAGCCGGAGCTCAGAGAAGGCCAGCGTGAATGCTTAAGGGCCTGGAAAATCTCATTTGAAAAGATTGGGATTGTTACCTTGGAAAGCAGATGAATAAGAAGGGATGTGATAAAAGTGCATAAAATAATGAATGGTCTAGAGAAAGTAGATTGGGAACTTTTGTTCTCCCTGCCTCCTAACACAAGACCAAAGGGACATTAAATGAAACATGGAAAAAAGAAAATATTTTTCCACACAGTGCATAATTAGACAGTGGAACTTGCTGCCACGGGATATTGTTGAGGCTAAGAAATTAAGATTCAAAAAGGGATTGAACATACATGAATATCTGAAGCTGCTATAACTAATTCTTACAAAAAAGGCATTGCAGTGGAGATAAAGCCTCAGTCATTAGCATTTAAGCCACTCTCCAATGATCAGGGATGAGGAGACCTTCACTGGGGGAAGATTATGCCTCCTCTGTCTACTCTGGGGTTCTTGCACCTTCCTCCGAAGCAGCTAATGCTGGCCACTGTCATACCCAGGGTACGGGGCTAGATGGGCCACAGGTGTGATCCAGTCTGGCAATTCCTGTATTCTTAAAGTTTGTCAAAATTATAAACAGGTTTATAATGTAAGGTGTTGAACAATCTTATCTCTCGGTACCACAGTGCACTCAGCCATGTTTGTGTAAAACTGAAAATCTCTGAATATAATAAAGCCTCAAATCTCTGGCCTACATATGTGCAATATGGCCAAGTTTAATTGCAGGAGAGACTTACACTTTTTGCATTTCCTGACTCTGGAGTGCTTCATATTATATTAACTGAGAGGATTTCCTAAAGAAAAATCATCCAGATCATATTGATCAAGGAGTTCACAGGTTCAGCCAGTGGAACCCATGATATCATAAACAGGAGTTCTTCATTGTTGGGGCTGTGCTTAATCACTTTCTGACTCAGAAGTTCTCTTTCCTACAGACACCCACCCTTGACAGATCTAATTCAGTCCCCTCCCCGGTGCCAAATGATGCTTGTCGGTTCCTTGCTATGAAACATTCTCATTTGCAGTGCTTGTAAACCCCTATCATTGTGGAGCCCTTAAATGGGAAATCCTTAAAAAGAACCGAAAAATTAGCACATGTGGAGTTGCCAAATGTAACAATGTATAACTCAAACTAATGAACTGACTTCCTTCAAACTTGGCTTGTCTTTTAAGTCTCAGTGAGATCTGCAAAGCAAGCCAAGGCTGAATTTTGCAATAAGAGCCATGCTTGAGTTATCTGAGCACAAAAATTCAGCTTGGAATATAGAAGATCAGTGTTTAGTGTTTATACTTGTGTGATTCAATAATGGCTTAGCTCATTTTGCTAAAGCTTTCCCTCCAAATATTACTTTTGAACTGAGAGAAAGCATGGGAGATCCTAGCCCCAAAGGAATATGTGTTTGAGAAAGTTATGAGCTTCTGGAAAATGTGGGTTGGAAAATAGAATTTAGAACTTTCCCTTTTCTGTAGTGGATGGTACTGGTTCTCTGTGTGATAAATACAGCTTTAGTTGGTGGGATTTTTCTGTTATGAATCATATTAAAAAGTGAAGGGCTTGAGGGGGAAGGACTTGACCAGCTAGGAAACAGAAGCATGGCAGAGCAGGTTAGCTACTTAACAGCTTTTGGGAAAGCCTGCAGCCTGTACTTGATTGTACTTCTGGTGCCGTCCCTTAAGGGGTCTCAGGGTGCTGTTCAAATGCTAATGAATTAAGACTCTCAGCCCCTTGTGTTCCCTCTGTAATACTTTCCTAACTCACAACTTACTCAAGGTTATGTCATGAGCCATAGCAGAGTTGGGAATAGAGTTCACATTACTTCGCTCCCAGTTTTGGGCGTTAGCCAGAACACCACGCTAACGTAGTCAGCAGTGTGTCTCGTCTGGCATGGTGTGACAAGTTGTGACAGTAATCTTTTTGTAGCATGGCATCTATTGAGCTCAGTTCAGCCTTGCTGCTTGTTGCAAGTGGCCTTACGTATGGGCCTGTTCGGAGTCACTAAATGTGTGGAATTTGTGCAGACAGAATTCTCTACTTCTTTCAGCAGGTATTCTGTCCTAGTCTGTCTCCCATCTGTATCTTTTTTTCCTAGTGCTAACAGTTGCATGGTCATTCCAAGGGCATTTTCCTTTTCTTATTCACATCTCTGGCTAAACACAGTGAGGAATCCGAAGGAAAAATGAAAGTGCACTGGGGTCATCCTGGAGCTCACTTTGATTCACACAGGAGTGAAATGCCAGATAATAAGCTGGGATTTATTGCCATCCACAGTCTTCCAAGACAGCCTGGAAAAGCAGAGAGTGCTGGGTAAAAAGTCAACTCTACAGATCTCCAGCAAACTCCACTAAAAAGGATTGTTGGACTCTGAATTGGGGCTGCTGTGAATATCTGTCCATGTAACTCACAAAGCTTATTTTTTTTATAGTGGTGGGGTTATGATCTACATTGACCGAATAGAAGTTGTGAATATGTTAGCACCATATGCAGGTATTTACTCTTTCCTGTTTCATCAAGCAATATTATACCTGACCATGTATGTCTGTTGGGGCAATGGAATAGTCTCCCTAGGGAAGAGGTGGAAGTCCCATTGCATGGGACATCTAAAACTTGCCTGGCCAAAGCACTTGTAAATAGGTTGTATTGAACACTCCTGGGTGAGAGGGTGGGATACACATGGCCTCCCTTCTGTTGGTATGGATTTTGCCTTTTGACCAGGATGTTTTATCTAGTTCTACCTGAGATTCACTAATCTGTGCTGAAGACTTGCACCTTCTCCCAGCCCATGCTCAGACAGGGAAAGCCTTGCTTTCAGAACACTTCAGCACCGAATGCACTCCTCATGTACTGAGCCCTTTGAAAATCTGGCAACTTATTTGTCAGTGGGAGCTGGGCTTTTTTGGAAAACTGGCTCCAATTGTGGGTGTCAACCACTTGTAAATGTGGCCCATAGAGTCCTAATCCAGCTCAACTTCTAGATAGTCCTTCTTGTGAATACCCTAGACTGCTTGGCAGGTGCCCTGGTTAAAGATAATTGAGCCCAGAAGAGAAAAGGCACAGATGCCAAGCTGTCGACAGGGTGTTCAGCACTCGACTGCTGTCACATCCTGCTGGTTCTGCTTCTCTCATGTGTCACTCAGAAGGGGATCAAGAAAGTGTTTGGGCTGAGCTTCCCTGGCTCTACCTGAGGCACATGATTGAGGTATCATTGCCGTAGTACCCTGGTGACTCGAACACAGTACCCACCTACTACACTTGTCCCATTCTAGAGCACTTAGAAGAGTGACCCTACAATGAGCATCTCCAAGTGCTTGAGCTTTTTAAAGCCTTTCCTTCAAGTAGCCTGGCATCCAGCAAAGGCCAGGAAACAGTGAAGAAGGATGGCTTTGTGCTTAAGGCCCTGGACTTGAAGCCAGGAGAACTGGGTTCTCTTCTGGTGCTAACACAGGCTTCCTGTGTGACTTTGTGCCAAGTCCCTGCCTCTCTTTGGCCTCTGTAGGCCACCTATAGCATGGGTAGAATGAGGCTGCACTATCTTGCATGGTGGCTGGGAGATGCCATGGTTAATGTTTATAAGGTGCTGGAGGGTGCTAGAGAAGTTCAGAAAGCTTCATGGAGTGTAGCTCTGTGCAGGTCTTGCCTTGAAATGTGGGGGGTCTTGCAGAAGATGGGCAATCATGTAGACACAGTAGTGTTCTAACCTCATTGCTTGCATTTATTTGCTATGTTGACTTAACATTACTGTAATGGACTTTATACGTGAACAGACAAAATGGTGCCCGCTTTTGAGAGAGTGCAGAGCTAGTGAAGTTACTGCATGTGTTGTTAAATAGGGATGTGCACAGCTGAGGGGACTTTCCTTTCTTGGGAGCAGCATCCTGTTTATCTCCGGTTTATAAACCAGTTACTCTTGGCTTGGTCCTCACTCTCAGGCTGACAGCTGTTTGCAGCCTTCGTCCCTCAGAGGAGTGCATTAAACCTGAGCATTGCAGGAATTGCCTACCTGATTTTCCAGATAGCAGGACAAAACTGAGTATTGCTCACATCAAGTTGCTCCAGACAATTAGAATGGGGGCAAAAGTAGAAAAGCAGAATCTGAATATCTTTATACTACATCAGAGCAGCCGTCCTACAGCAGCTATAGCATAGGTTGGCAATACCACTTCCATTCTCCTTATCCTGATGCTGTTATGGCTCCCCACACCAGAGAATCTGATTCTAACCCCATGTTTCCACACTCCCCCAGACTGGAATTTTCCAGGCATGGTTTGTCCGAAGATGAATGAGCAGGTGCAAACAAACTGTAAAGAGATTGACTGCCTCTTGATCTTGAAATTGTTTGGACTTTGAAATGGCAAGCTTAGTTTGCAAAGAGCCCACATTCAAAAGAACTTAGTTTGCTTAGTTTGGGGGGGCAAAAACTGCAGAACCAGCACATGTAACAAGCTCAGCTACTCAAAAGCTGGCAAAGCTTACAAGTTTTTGAACAAGGTAGAGGAGCTTGGGAAGGCAGCACGCTTGGCCTAAGTCTTCTGTTGCTCCACAGGGTCACCAGTTGTGGAACAGGAAAGTGAAATCCCTGCTGCTGCAGCCTGTGGAACATGAGAGTTCCACAAGAGGAAAAACCTCTGGTTTTTCCCTTCAAAGCAGGGAAACGTAATGCTGGGAACTAGTGTTACTGCAGCATTGAGAAAGGAACACCCACTTGGGTGTTGGGGAGTCACAGCATCTATTAGGCCTGTATTCTGTATTCAGCACTGCCTGTTCCTGTACATGGCTCATGGCAGACTTCCCTGTTTTTTTTGTTTGTTGCAGACCATAAAGCAGGGCTGTGCAATATTCTTATCTGTGCATAATTATCCTACTCTTCTAAGTTTGGTTTGGACAATCTAGAATTGAGGGTATCTTACCTTGTGAGAGTGCAAGGGCTGTTAGAATGGCTATGTAGACTGAAAAGCATTGTTCTCCTGCCGCGTTAGTGTTGCCCTGTGGTAACTCTCTCTTTCCTCAGTGTACGATGTTGTGAAGAACTACACTGCAGACTACGATAAGACCCTGATCTTCAATAAAATTCACCATGAGCTGAATCAGTTCTGCAGTGCACATACCCTCCAGGAAGTGTACATTGAGCTGTTTGGTAAGTATGTGGGGACCAGGGAGTATACAACAAATGGAAGTTTAATTCAGTAGGCAGCTATGCCTCTGCCCACGATTGTCAAGGGTCTCCATTCACAAGTGTCCATTAGGAAGCCAGAGTTGTGCCGAGATCACCATCAAGAACAGTCTCCTTGAGATGGCACAGTTCACTACAGTTATTCGAAGTCCTTATCAATGCAGGTTATTTCATTGTTCATGTGATGTCATATTGTGGGTTTATGGGGGTAACAGTAGCTGTTAACCCAGAACTGAACTTTGGATATAAGATCAAAGCAAAGCCTGTGTAAGTGGTCATACCTGTCATCACTGCAGCAAAAGGAGGCTCCTGGAAACAGATGTTTGGAATGTCACACATTACTCAGACCCTTGCACCATTGCTAAATGAGTCTTCATCACCACCTTGGAATCCTCCTTTGATTTCTGTGTGGAAGAAATGGAAGGGAGTTGCTTTCAGTCCCTTTGCCTCCCCTCTGCTCCTGACCCCAAAATGAGACCCTTTGCCCCTCCCTAGTCTCTTCACAAGTTGCAGGTGTTGGTGTGTCGTGTCTTGGCTTGACACCTGAGTTCTACATGCATGTCACCCATCCTCTACTAGTACCCCAGTCAGGGAAGAGCTTATGAAGCAGCATCTGGGGGATGGTTGCTTTTGGAAGGGCAGGGCAAAGGGGGTTCCTGGCATGGGAAAACTGGCTGGATCAGGACTTGACTCTGTGAATGTAAATCGCTGTGTGCAGCACAGATACGCCAAGGCTGGGTGGGCTCAATAAATATCCACGGTAGAGAGAAGCTTCCAAATGCTATTTGCAGATTATCTTTAAGCCTTTGGAAATTGGCTAATTCCAAAGGAGGAGTGTCCTGGGGAATGATTGATTTCCAAGCCTGCTGGCAGATGGGGATGGGCATTGTTCATCCACAAAGGCTTCCCTTTGCCTCTGTGCTGATGTGCATGGACCCCTGTTATCAGCTCGGGCAGTAAAGCTGTAACGGGGGGGGAAGGGCGGGTGTTGTAGAGTGTTCCAAAGATGGCCAGGCTTTGGCTCAATCTTACTTCCCCAGTAGCTTGATTCACAGCTTGGCATCCTTGACAAAGACTTTATTTCCAGCTCCAGTGCTTCATCCTAGGCCTCATTAGCTGCACTTTCCCCAAAGAGCACTTTGGAGGGGTGGTGGATGGAGAAGTAGATTGTACTGTAGGTGGGTCCTGATCTCTCCAGAGCCTCGCAGGTTTAAGGCCAGAGCATCAAACTGGCATTGGTGTCAGTGTGACAAGGGATGGTGGAGGGCAGGCTTGTGCCATAAGTTCCACGTGGTATTTCCTGCTGCGGCATTGAGTTGGGGCAGTCTGCACAGAACAGTCAGTGTCTTGCGTCTACCATCAGCACTGGCTGCAGTGAGTTTGCTAGTGGGGGAGCCAGCCTGGAAGCAACCAGCCTGTGAATCACTGTGTCGAGGTCTCCTCCTGGAGAGGTGAGGGGGAACAGGGTTTCCAGTGAGTTGTCGACGGATGCAGGCATTTCTCACTGTGCTGTTTAAAACTCAGTGCTGAAAGTCCCAGAGAACAGCAGGTGAGAGGGACATTCAGCATCAAACTAAACATAGAGGTTATCTCTAAAAAGCATACATATAGAGCTCCCACTGCCACAGTGGCTGGCCTCCATGTGGTGCAGCGGTCCAGGCACTGGGCTGGCAAAAATATGCCCATGACCCCAAGTGTGCACATAGCACTGTGGAATCAGGAGGCAGGCAGCATATTGCAGGGGTTTGCAAAGTTCTTTATCCTTATTTTGTACTGTCTGGATGGACCTCCCCTGCTGAGTGATGTATTGACACTAATCACTACATGCACGTTAGCTAAATTTTACAGCGCAGGCTGCAGTGTTGCTGAATCTCTCTTGTCCCTTGAACACAGATCAGATTGATGAGAACCTGAAGCTGGCCCTGCAAAAAGAGCTGAATGTCATGGCGCCAGGTCTCACCATACAGGTAGGCTCCTTCCTAAAGGGAAACTCTTCTATATTTCACTCCCATAAAGCCTACAGTTGAGAAGGGATGGAAATGATTTCCTGCCTCCACATTTCATATGGCTTTCAATTAAGTACTGGGCACATGCCAATGTGCTCTCTGGGAGGAACATCTTCTTGTTCCCCAGGCCAACTGCCACCGCTTCTGTACAACCTTCAATGTGATTACGTGGATTACATTGAAATGTGCAGCTGCATCTAGCAGAGAAGTGTTGTAATTCCACGGGTCAGCTTCCCCAGCATGGTTTTGCATAGAAGCATTCTTTCTCAGCAGATTTTCAAAGCTTGGGCCATTCTAGCCACCTCGGCTTTTCCCAAAACCCATTTAGGATTTAGATGTTGCCCTTTTTTCCATGGAAAACTTGTCATGATGGTTAGAAAAGAGAAACTATGTGAAAGAGAGAGAAGTGGTCCCTTCTTTCTGCACAGATCTGCATGTATTAGAGTTATATCTGCAAACATATTAGTGACAAAAATAAGTTCTTACTACTTCTATCATCCCTGCAGAGCCAACCCAGCTCTGAGAGGGTGAGCGGGAGTCTGTCCCAGCTTACTCATTATCAGCACACTTGTTAAAGGTAATTTGAACAGGAGAAAATTGGGCTTGTTCCTCTTGTGTGTCTTTGTCATGTGTACAGAGGGAGGCTGTTTCCAAAAGACTTTTTTCTGCTTGCATTTTACATTAGAAATCAGGTTCCATCTACGCTGGGAGACTCTGTGATGGCTGAAGAACCTGTGAGCAGTCACTTGAGAGGCCCCCATTCTGACACCCCATCACAAGAATTAAACAAGTGAAAGTTGAGCTGGTGGGAGGGGTCAGACTCATTCTACTTTGCTTGTTTTTGTTACCAGATTTAACTTGTCCAATTAATATTTTGAGTGGAGGGAGCCTATGTTAAAAAAAATCTATGGCCTCAGCCCTTCCATCGGGTGTGAAGAGATCACAAAAAACATCCTTCCACCTCACAACTTGTCTTTGCGATTGCACAGTCCCTGTAGAGAGTGACAGATTGTGGTAAGCATCATGTCACAATCAACTTTGGAAGAGCCCTGAGGCCTTGCCTTTCCTAACCACCTAAGCCATCCAGATTTAACAGGCCTGATATTTTTAAGGTAAAAAACAAGCAGGAAAAACCCTCTTTAAGTTTTAAAAACCAACACTTTCCGACCCTCTGTATCCATCAAAAAGGGTACAAGCACGGGTTTAAAAGTTCTTTGCAGGTCACCATTAACTGAATTTAAATTGCAGAACTAAATCCTGTTCTCAGACATGTGCTATCCTATTGAAGACAACTGAGGATAGCGCTCAGCCTGCAAGATCTTTGTTACTCCTTAGGAATTGGAAGGCAGCCAGCTTGACTGAGCCCAAACTGAGTTTGCAGGACCTGCAGTTAGAAGTGACATTGTTTAACTTGTAAACTAAGCACACTTCATCTCGAGTCCTGCCTGGCATTTTCAGTCCCTTCTCAGAATAGCATTGCATTTTAAAGTCTCTGGTATAATGTTCCTTACTGTGCAACTTGCCCATTATTCTGTATCCTGTGTCATTTAAGCCATGTGCTCACTTGGCTAAGGTTACATCAGGATTTTTAATAGAGCCCTTTATGTACAATGGCTTGTAGCTTTCTAGGCTGAAATTACATGTGCTAGGCAGGGGAGTGAGCTCTCTGTTTTGATGGCCACTCCACTTTACACTGTGTTTCACCATGAGGCCCCATCCCAGCTTCATGCCTAGGATGGTCTCTCCTATCTCAATGCATTTCCCTTCCTATGTTCTTCCCCAGGCCTCATTCCCATCCAAGGGCAACTCTTTATCCATACAGATGTAAAGAGCGTGTTCTGTTATCTGGAAAAGACCAAATCCTTTAGAAAATGCAGTAGTTTATTTGTAGCATATAAGGAGAGATGCCATGAAGGAACCCATTGATGAACAGACACTTGCACTGGGTTAGGAGATGACTAGAACACTCATATATCTTAGCTAGGGAACCAGTACCCCGTGGTTTAAAGACCCACTCCATGAGAACCACCACAGCAGCAGCGATCTGCCTTAGGCAAGTTCCCCTGCTGAAGACTTGCACAGCAGCAACTTGGAGTTCGGTGCACACTTTCGTCAGATGCTAGTCTCAGATTTAGCACTATGCTCCAGTGCCGAGTCCGGGAGAGCTGTGCTGTCGTCCATATTTAGCTAAGGACCTGGTGGAGCTCTGCTTGCTAATCTCCCACAAGAGGAATGCACAGAGGCCCTTAAAGAAGTGAAACGTTACTTTCTAGTAACTGTTCTTGGAGAGCTGCCAGTGTACAACCACACTGTCCTGATCTTTTGGGTTTTTCTGAAGGATAAAAGTTACACATGTGAATGTTGCCGACTCCCTTCCAGTTGGCTTTGTTGGGGAGGGGAGTTCTGAAGAGGGAATGCAATGAGGAGAGCAGGATGACTTGGCAGACCAGAGTATGGAGGGAGTTATGTGTATGAGGGCAGCTCAAAAAGAGGCAGAGAAACAGGGAGACAGTGGAGGGGTTCAAAGGGGGTGACCTTTTCAGAGTGACCACATAGGTGGAGATACGCTATTCTCAGTGACGACTTGTTGTAGGAAAGGAACAGAGAAGCTGAATGGAACCACCAACCCGTAAGTCACTTTCTGAACCTCACATAGTGATGTCCAGTGTCTAAGTGCTGCTGGCATGAGATTTAGAGCTTTCTCTACTAGATGACACTGCCTGGATCAGGTTATCTTGGCAGAATAAATTGCGTTCCTTGCAGGTGGTTTCCCAGCTGTGCAGTTCTAATTGTAGAGAGTCTAATTGTAGAGTGTTTTTAAATGACTTTGGCTTCTTTTTCAGGCTGTGCGTGTTACAAAGCCCAAAATCCCAGAAGCCATCCGAAGAAACTTCGAACTAATGTGAGTAGTTGCGCAGCAGATCCCATTGTTTAGCAGGTTCATGCTGCTTACAGCAACTAGGGTGTGTAACAGTCCCAGAATGTGCTCTCAGGGGGAGTGGTGGGCAGTTGGTGCCCAGGACCGCATGGAAGGGTCCAAACTTCTTATTCCTCACTGTGTATTTGTGGAGAAATTCCGTGGAATTGACTAGAGGAGGAGGCTCTTCCTCTTACCATCCTCTTCTGTTGCTAGAACTTAACTCCTGCTGGCAGCGGGCAAAGACACTCGAGGAAGGATCTCCTTCCCTATCCATGGGTAACAGAACTGATCTCAGCAAAGCTCTAGTGGTTTCATATGTATTGAATTAGACTGGGCTCTTCTATCTCACTGCAGCAGTGTGCTGAATGCTGTATCTGCTGAGCATGCTTTGTGAGTGTCCCCTCCCTGGCGGGAGGAAAGGCCGAATTGGCTTTATGGGACCACTGGCTCAGATGTAAATGGAGATTGCCAAGGACTCAGGTGCAGCAAAGTGGGGCTCTTCTCTCACTGTTCTCTCCTGTTCCTCTGAGGAGATAGATTCCCCCTCCACAATTTCATGTGGAGATGAAATTTGAACTGGCTTTTTTGCCTTCCTGGTTGGTGCATCATCTTTCAAACCATTAGCAGCTGCTGCAGGACCAGAGGAGGGAGCCCTGGAGATGGCTCATTTGCCTCCCCCTCCCCCCGTCCCCCTCTGTGTGTGGAAGAGCAAAGCAGCTGTGAAGGTGTCTGTAGGTGGATGGTGATGCAGAACTGGTCTCTACTTGTTTCTGTGCAGATTGCAACTCCAGCCATCACAAAGCTCCCTGGAACTTGTCTGGGAGGGTTTAGCAGACTCAAGACCCATCTGATATTGTCCATGCAGGAGCCTGCTTTCTAGAAATTCCCTCAGGACTCTGAGGGAGGATCACACTGTGCTGCTTCCCCTGCATGCTGTCCTTTTCCCAGAGGCACTGTTAGGTGCAGAGCTGAGGCATGGGAGCCATTCAGGGTTCACGTTAGCTAGTCTATAGCATGAGGTTAAACTGCTGATCATAGTTAACACTCAATCTGCCCTTGCTTGGGGGTGGGTCGTGTCTGCAGCAGCTGCACAAGGGCAGTATTTGGTGTTGGTGGGCACTGGTGCTGGGGTGGTGGGAAATAGATGAACCCAGGAAATTGCCTCCAGAAAGGGGTTAGGTGGCTGAAATAAGGAGAGCAAAGATACACAAGGCCAAGCAGAATGTAAGGACAGCAGGACCAATAGAATAAGCGAGGTGCTTAATCCCAGGCATGGGTAGGAGAATGTTGGACGACAGTTCTTGCACGCGCGTGCACACACGCCAATCATTACGCAGACCATGTTCCCATCTGTGTAAGAAGGCCAGGTGGAAGCTTTATCTGGCTGTGGGCTGTGCTCCCCTTGGGACCAGCACACACTCCATATCATGGCAGGATAGGGTGACTTGGCAGTGTTGCCCACTTTCGCAATTGTATCACAAGTCTTGTGATATTTTCTGTTTTCCGTCAAGCCCCAGCTGCTGGAGTCATGTGATCACATGAGAATTTTGGCTTAATTACCAAAAAGTAAGTTTCTAGCATTTGTGGTTGTGAAGGAAAGCTTGAAAATGTGACACTGATGCAGCCCTGTAGGCTAAGGTATTGGACTGCAAATAAACCCAAAACTTATTAGTGAAAACAGATCAGTATTTTTAAATGAAATTTCAAGACTTTTTGAGATCTGACTTGTAACTTTTGATAATCTGGGGTTGGCGGTGCTACATATGTGCTCCCATCACCAGGGCCATCTTTGAGCCCCTTGCAAACATTCATTGTTATCTTCACAGACCCTCAGGAAAGTTGGGCAGTGGTGTTATCCCCAACGTACGGATGGGAACTGAGATGCATGGAGTCTGGCAGAGCCAGGAACCAAGCCCAACTCTCCTGAGTCTTGAACAAATGCCTTAATCGTTAAGGCAGATGGTGGGTGGTGTTAGTAAAAAGTTTGGGAACCACTTTCTTCACCACCAGACCATCCGTCCACTCCAGCAGCCTGTGTCACAGGGATCCTCAGAATCCTCAGAGAGCAACAAACTCGTGGTGAGGGCAGTCTGGGGCTCTGAACCAACGCATGAGATGACAGCTAGCCTGAATGTTTAGTGTGAACACATTTAGAGGAGTCCCAATAGTCAGCCCTGGAACTTCATCTTCCCCTGAGTCCATATATGCCCCCTTCTTAAAACTCCTGGGCCCATGGTCCTGGTGTGAATCCTGTGTTCTAACCACCATCCTTTGAAGCAGAGGACTGCTTGGCCTCCCCTTAAAAGAGCTCCTTAATTAGCCACAGATCTCTTGTCCTCTAGGCTCATCAGGTTTTCTGTGTCACTGCCCCGAACTCCAGTAAGAGCATTGCATGGAGGTCCCTCAGACAGCCAAAGTAGCTGTCTGTGCCATGTGGATGCAGCTGAGCTCGCTGGTAGACACCTTACACGCACCTGCAAGAGATGATTGGGGTCAGGAGAAGTTCAGTGCATGGTGAAGTTCCTGAGTTTAAATCCTATTTTAATATTTTGCGTCAGCTGCTTTATTCTTAACCAGTCTGTTGTTTGTGCCCTTCTCAGATCTCTAGCATTTTGAACTTCTCTCCCCTTTCATGTGCATCTTCAAACAATGAAAGCTCTTCCATTTCCTTCGCTCGTGTTAGCAGGAATATACTCGGTGCTTGGGCTGGTTGTTAATTGCATCTACCACAGCTAGCAGAGAGCAGGAGAATGCAAAGCAGTGACATCGTAGGTCCTCACATAGGGTTGCATGCTGTCTTTTTGGTAGAATAGTGGAGTGGAGAGTTGAAGCAGGTTATCTTGGAAGGGAGCTAACTGGCTTTGGCTCCACTTGGTCATGTGGATATGATGCTGATTTGCCCAGGTTCACATCTGAAAGCCAGGAATAGAGAGTACCCTGTATTGAAGGGGCATTGTCGCCTCATTGTCAGGACATGGTTTAGTCTTGGGGTCATTAGGGAGCCTTGGCTTCCTAGGTGACAATGGTGGCACAGCTGCAAGCATCTTTTCCAGAGTAACTGACCCTTCCGGCCCAGAGGCTCTGTCACTGCAGTGTGCTCTACCTTGGAGCAGTCCCGGAAAAGCAGTGTGGTGCTCTAGTTAGTGCAGAATGCAGTAACTTGTCATTTGAGTGGAGTACTTGTTTGTGTAAGCTCAGTGCCCTGTCCCAGGTACTGGCTGCCAGTGTCCAGGTGCAGGTCTTTGATCCGTAAAGCCTGCAGTGGTCTAGGATACACTTCCTAGGAATCTCCACCCATAAGTCATGTCAATTACAAACCACCCTTGCTGTTTGGTTCAGGATGGGCAGCAAGACTTTCTCATGCAGGATACAGAGTCAGACTCTTCTGGCTGATGCCCTAGATACGGTCTCCCACAGTATTCTTGCCGGCAAGTTAAAGTAGTATGGGCTGGATGAATGGACTATAAGGTGGATAGAAAGCTGGCTAGATCGTCGGGCTCAACGGGTAGTGATCAACGGCTCCATGTCTAGTTGGCAGCCGGTATCAAGCGGAGTGCTCCAAGGGTCGGTCCTGGGGCCGGTTTTGTTCAATATCTTCATTAATGATCTGGAGGATGGCGTGGACTGCACTCTCAGCAAGTTTGCAGATGACACTAAACTGGGAGGAGTGGTAGATATGCTGGAGGGTATTGGACATTGGTGAGGCCTCATCTGGAGTACTGTGTCCAGTTTTGGGCCCCACACTACAAGAAGGTTGTGGAAAAATTTGAGAGAGTCCAGCGGAGGGCAACAAAAATGATTAGGGGGCTGGAGCACATGACTTATGAGGAGAGGCTGAGGGAACTGGGATTGTTTAGTCTGCAGAAGAGAAGAATGAGGGGGGATTTGATAGCTGCTTCCAACTACCTGAAAGGGGGTTCCAAAGAGGATGGATCTAGACTGTTCTCAGTGGTACCTGATGACAGAACAAGGAGCAATGGTCTCAAGTTGCAGTGGGGGAGGTTTAGGTTGGATATTAGGAAAAACTTTTTCACTAGGAGGGTGGTGAAGCACTGGAATGGGTTACCTAGGGAGGTGGTGGAATCTCCTTCCTTAATGGTTTTTAAGGTCAGGCTTGACAAAGCCTTGGCTGGGATGATTTAGTTGGGAATTGGTCTTGCTTTGAGCAGGGGGTTGGACTAGATGACCTCCTGAGGTCCCTTCCAACCCTGATATTCTATGATTCTATGATCACTGCAGGTGCAGAGGGCAGGTATCTCTGCACTCCACCCCTTTCATGAATTTAGTGCTTCCATGTAATGAGGGTCCCATGTGCAGAGGACCATTCAGGGCCATCTTTAAAACAGTAACTCCTCCTTCCCTTGCTAAGCTTGTACTGGGCAGAGCCTCAGGGAGGGCTCGGTTAACCTCCCCTTTGCTCAAGCAGTCAGCTGGCCTCCAGTTGTGTCTCGTGGAGTAAATCCCTCTAATTGGATTCTGATTAACTTCCACATTGGACTCCAAGGGCAGCCTGTGGTGACACAGCGACCACCAGTTAAGGGCAGCACAAAAAAGCCAAGGAGCAAAAGCAAAATCCCAAATACACAAGCAAGCTGCTCCTATTCTGCAGCCAATTTATTGGAGTTTTTAACAAGTAAAGTAAACCTGCAGTTCACCCTATATTCCCCAGACATACTCGTCTGTATGCTGTCTGGTTGTTCTGTACCTGCAACTCCGTGTCTATCCCACCTGCACTCAACTGCTCCCCTTTGGGATGGTGACATTGCGTGCTGTGTTTATTCTAAATCTACACCCTGAAGGCTCACTTGCAAACTGTTTTGTGGTGCAGGGAGGCTGAAAAGACCAAACTGCTCGTAGTAGCACAGAAGCAAAAGGTTGTGGAGAAGGAGGCGGAGACGGAGAGGAAGAAGGCTCTCATAGGTATGTTGAAGAGTCATCGACACACAAGCACTACCAAGGGCTAGTGTCTTCAGATTTCATCTTCTCACAAGCTATTACTGGAGTGGACTAGGACAGAACATCCCAGCTAGGCCCTTTTGACAGTCTGCTGTCCCTAGCCAAGCAGGAACAGGCTAGATCACTAGTTAGGTGGGAGACGTCCAGGGTAAATCCTGCAGCTGCTGATTCAGTAGATGAGGCGCCTCCCTCTGAATCAGCACTGACTCCCTCACTGGGGACAGCAGACCTCTGAGCACCTCATTGCAAGGCTGTATTGCACCCTGCAGCAGTCGGTGCACTGGCTACCAGTTTTTGTGGTGATGCTGCTTCTGACCATTCAATGATACAGTGGGGCCTGTTATTGCCCAGTGGACACATGGTGCAGAAGCACGTTATCCTATGAAGCCGTGTGTTTAACTTTCGCAATTTTATTCTCTCGTCATGTCAATACAGTTTGTGTTATGCTGATCCAGTCCCCCAGTGGCGTTAGAGATGCTGTGCTGATGGGGGGGCCATCTTTCAGAGGGGTTGTAAAACCAAGGGCCTACTCCTGGGGGTCACGGAGTATCACCTGGTCCTTTTGGAAAGGAATTGAGAGCAGCCCCAGTGGCCTGGTCCTACTCTAGTTCAGGGATCATATGCCACTTCCATGAATGATTCCCCTTTGTAAAGTGCTGCATTGTGGTGCAGGACAGGGGCGTAAAAGCTCGCTAGAGTTCTCAACACCTCTCCCTTGGAAGCTGCTTAGAACTTAGAGACGTTCCTTTTGAAGTGAAATTCTTAGTTGTTTGGCTTCTACCCAACGTGTGTGCATCGCATCACTAAACAGTTTGTTTTCAGTACATTGTAAGGGCATTTGGAATGGGGCTGCGTACTGCACTGGGGACACTTGTAAGCCAGATCAGTCCTTGGACTGGAGTCACAAGCTGTCCTGGTGAAAGTGGCTGAGCTCTGCAGGCTGAATGTCTCCACACCAAGGAATTTTGTAGGCTGTAAGTTACTGGTAGCACTACCCGCGTGAAAGGTGGCTGAGTTACTGCGGTGCTACAACCCATCACTGTTGTGTTTCCTGATCGTGCCACCCGAATGTAACACTGTTAATTTGTGAAGCACCTTGAGGGGATGGAAGAAGTGAGCTGTAGGGATAGCCTGGTACTGAGCCTCCTATCATCAGCAATCAGTGCAGTCCATTCAAAACTACTGTTCACATGACTGGGCTGGGATGCTGTGGCCACAGGTGCTTGAGCTGGTATTGTCTGAGCTGCTGTTTGTAATTGCAGAAGCTGAGAAGGCGGCTGAGGTGGCCAAGATTCATTATCGACAGAAGCTTATGGAGAAGGAAACAGAGAAGAGAATTTCTGAGATTGAAGGTAACTGGAGCTTGAGTAGTGACGCTTCTCCTCTCTCTCTTCCCCCCCCCCCTTTTCCCTCCCCCAACGCTAGCTGTTAGCACAAGGTTTCCAAGAGGCACCCCCGCACTTCCAGTAACTATAGGTGGAGGAGAAACCTCAGCCTGGGGATCCTAGGTACTATCACAGTGCAAATAATAAACCTCACACAACTGTAGCTCTTAACTGTGAGGTTGAATTCTCCCCGAGTGTTTCACAGCCAGTGATCTCCTTACATCACAGTCCCAGGGGGCCTGTAGTAATGTTGCTACTGCAGTTCTAATACTCTTTTCTATTTGACTTTCTCTTGCTGTTAGATGCTGTTTTGCTAGCAAGAGAGAGAACAAAAGCTGATGCAGAATATTACACGGCTCGGAAAATGGCTGACTCTAACAAGGTATGGGGAGTGTTTGGAACAAAGTGACCCAAAGCTTAGACTTGCTTAGTCTCTTCGCTCCACCGAGGAAGGGGAGGGCTCCAAATGGCGAGTGATATGGGAAGGTTTGATTTATCTAATATCAATCCAGTTTTCTGGTGCAGGGATTTAAATCTTGACCACAAACCCCCGTTGCTGGGTGCGGGGTGAGAGGGGACTTGTGGGGATAAATCCAGTGATGTCTGCATGAGAACGTTGCCTCTTATGGGATCTGCTCTCTCGCTCTGTATAGCTGAAACTCACGCCAGCATATCTGGAGCTGAAGAAGTATCAGGCCATCGCTGCCAACAGCAAGCTGTATTTTGGTAACAGCATCCCCAGCATGTTTTGGGATTCCTGCACCTTCAAACATGTGGCTGTGAGGACCGTGCCAGAAGCCAGCCTCCTTTCAAAGGAGGATCCTGCACTCTCTGGGGAAAGCCACCTCAAAAAACCAGAGAGCACAGGCTGATGCAAGAGGTGGAAAAGCTTCAGCAAGCTCTGGAAGAAGGGGCTGCATCATGCAGACCAGTGTCCTTCCCTAGTGTGCTACAGGGGCGCTGCCTGCCCTCTGCCATGCCCCAGTGGGGCGGACACAGCACACACAGCCTCTTTCTACACAGATGTGACAATTGGGTTGATTTCTTTAAGCAACAACTGTGTTGAGGGCTCTGCCTTTCCCTTTTCTCACTCCCTGTTTGTGCTGGTGCTTCCGAATGAGGGACAATCCTGTACTTAAACCTGCCTATACTGGAATATTAAAGGACAGAAGCCAGGGAGCCTTCTGCAGGAGGTGCAGTTCTTTAGAAGGCCTGTGTTCTGCATTACCCTTGCGGCAGGAGGTTTGGCCTAGGGGTCCTCGAGGGTGCTGGGTGAGTGGGATGGAAATCCTGGTCGTTTTGCTGCCCACGCCCTGAGGCTGGTCCGACTCGTTAACCTCCCTCATACTGCTCTTAGGCCTGTTGCTCATCTAGATGTAAACTTAATTTCTTCTTGTAAAATGCTACTGACTTTTGTCTGGTTCAAGCCTCACCATACACACCTGCTCAGATCCCTAGAGGCCAGAGGCCCAGCTAGGATGGGTTTGGTGACAAGTAGATTTTTTTTTTTTTTAATAGGAACCATAATAGCTCTAATCCTTTCTGTAGATAGCAACACTAACTGCTGTGAACTCGGAACTAGTCTATAATGGTAATGCCGTGCTAGCTGGGCCGCCTGTCTCCTTAGCTGCCCTATGTGCAGTGAAGATAGTGTTCCGCTCTTTGGTGCTGTATGGCTCTGTCTCCTCCCATCCAAAGATGCGGATTGAGGAGCAGGCAGCATATGGCGCCAGGTACTGAGGGCAAGGGGACAGACTTGTGAAACCTGCCCCAAGCACATACGCCTCTGCCACCCCCCCAGCCTCCTCCCAGTTAGCTGTGCCTCCTCGCCCTGGGAGGTTTGCTACCTCTGCATCTGGCAGACAAAGGGAGGAGAGCAAGTGCAGATGCAGGACGCAGCGCTCCCAGGTCTGTGATAAAGTGCCATGTTTACACACCCACACCCCCTCCCTCCCTCTCAGTTGGCTGTCCTGCTGTCCAAGCAGGGAATGGGCTCAACCTGCTGCTTCAGCTCAGTCTTGCTCCACCACGTCCGCAGCTCTGCCCCAGGGTCCCAGCATCAGGCGGCTGAGCTTCTGGGGTGGGAGCTCTGCAGCAGCAGCTCCCACCTGGAGTCGTTTAATTTGGGGGCATTCTGGTTTTGAATGAAGTATTGTCGCTTCCCCAGAGAGCAGGCGCTCAGTGTGAACAGCTCCTGTCGCCCAACCCATTGTCTGTCAGCATTTTTGACCATCCGTAATGTCATCAACTGAGCAGTGCTGCTTCTTGGGATGCTGCCTGCTAGCTGCACAGGAAAGAAGCCCCCTGCTGGGGATACTGTGCTACATCTGCTGTCTGCCCCTTGACCCACTGCCCTAGGGTGGGGGGAATTCCTACAGGAGCTGTGCTTGGTGTAGTCTCCTCCCCTCCCTTCCAATGGTAGGGCCACTGTTCAGGTGGTATTTCACATACTGTTGTGTAGACACTTCCTTTTTAAGTCCTGGAGTGTGTGTGAAGGGGTGGGGCTTAGATCACTGGGGTTGGTTCCAGAATTTCTTGCCTCCCATCTGGCCCTGACCCTGCTCTGCTAAGGTGGAAAAAGAGCAGCCTCAGCCACCACAATTGGAGTCTACGTGCTCGTCCCACCCTGCTGGCTCCGAGGGCTGCACCAGCCAACTCAGCACTGCGGGTGCTTCCCAGAGATGCTGGGTACCTGCATCTTGCCCTGCAGTTGACGTTGCAGGGAGCGTGGAGCTGGGGCTTGCCTGGGGAGGGGGCCAGACCCGGGACTTGGGGCTTGTCTGGGGAACGTGCTCTGTATTTTTTCCTGAATGCTAATAATTTACCTTGTTCTCTGAAGTATTCAATTCAAGGTTTAAAAACCTGAACCTGCCTTAGCACCTGCTGATGGTCTCCTGAGTGGGAACAGGGCTCTCACCAGGGACTGGCCCCCACACTGATTTTTGTGCCGATTTAACTATTTTACTCGGGGAGGTTGGGGGGAGTGTTTCCCCGGTTGAAATAGTTAAATGAGTGTGAGCCCTCGTGTGGGCGCTGTTACACTGGTGTGAAGGTTCCCCTTCCTCTGCAGGACTAGCAGTACCGCTCCAACCTCCTTTGTCTGGGTATAGTTGTGGCCACACTCAGGGAGTTGGCCTGCTCTGTCTTACTGTGAGTGGGGTACAATTTGTATGTGGACAGGGCCTGAGGCTTGGCGCTTTGCTTCTGGCATTTCTGTTCTTCCTTGTGTCTGCAGATCTTATGTGGCCAAACGGCTGTTCTCTCCTAGGCATTGCTCCCACGCTGTGCTGCCTCGCTCCCCTGGGGGACAGATGCCCCCTTTCTACTTCGCAGCATGTGCCCTGTGAGTCTCACTGGAGCTAGCTATTGTTCTCAACCCACTGCCCCTTCTGCAGCGTTTCTGCCTTTGCTTTGTTCAGCCGGAGTGCATCATGCATCTCTTGGAGGATGTGTCCCAGCATGAATACAGTGTGCTTTACAGACCTGTTGCTCTGCATCCACTTTGCTGTTGGCTTGTCAGCTGTTTGGGGTGCACTCCCTGGCTCCCATTTAGTTGCTGCAGCTAGAGTATTCTCTTGCCCAGATACTTTCAAGCTAGTACCAATAGGAAGGGAAGGCCCTGTGACTCCCTGTGCATTGGGCTGTCAGCATTTGCTTTGCCAGTCTCTTAGAGCCCAGCTAGGGTGGGAACCAAGGAACAATTAGCCACCGGAGGATTAAAATGCCATGCAGCCTCCTGGAGCCAGGCAGCAGCAGAGACGGCACTTCATCTTGGCTGGGAGTTTGTGCACTCCTGCAGTTTCTGGGGTGAGGACAGACGAACGTTACCATAGTGCCATTGGCCCCTTGCCCCACTGTGATAAGATGGGAGAAGAGCAGGCTCATCCACCAGAACTGGAGTCTACATGCTCATCCCACCCTGCTGGCTCCATGCTGAGTTGAATGGCACAGTCCTGCCAACAGCCCCCTGGCAGTTCCACCATCTCGTGGAGAGAAGCCAGGCATTGCCAAGCAGCCTGTGGCCAGGTGGACTTGTCAGAGACTTTGAAATAGCAGCCTCTGAATCTGCATCCTGGCCAGGGAGCACTCGCCTGCTCTGTTGTTGAAGGTCTGCTAGGTGAGATGGCCCTGAGCCCCCTGCTGTAATGACCAGCAGCCACAGCACACTGGGGGTCTCACCCTTGACGAGTGCTGCAGAGGCCGCCCGGCAGAGCCAAGGTTGGAGGGAGAGGGCTGCAGGTGGTCCTGGGGAGGTACTCCTAGGCAAGGACTGGCCAGGAAGAAGATTGGACCAAGTGGCAGTAAAGGTTGACTGAGTCAGGGGCTTGGAGTGAGGACTGGTCAGGAAGGGCCTTAATAAGGCAGACAAGAGCTTGTCTTAGATGTGGTAGTGAAAGGGGAGATAGTGGAGGGGCAGAGTGGGTGAGATGGAGTCTGATGAGTCGAGAAATTGATTTTGTAGCCACGTTCTGCATTTGTGTAAGGGGGATGAGGTGAGAGGGGAGGAGACTACCAAGACAGAGTGGATCATAGGACAGTTCAGGGTGATGTTAGTGGTGATGATGGTTTAAATTTAGTTTCTTGCATTTAGAAAGATTCTGCCTGATTGAGAGATTTCCTTCAGCTTAAAATGGGGACAGTTTCCAGTCTCCCACACTGTACTGGGCACTGCCCTCTAGAGATGGCTTTGAGGAGTAACCAATTCCTGCTCCCTGCTATTAAGGACAGTCACTGCCCTGTGCTTATGGCCTCAGCCAATTAACTGCTTTTAGCTAAAGTAGCTGTGTCCTGTCCAATGTCCAGGTTGCAAAGAAGGCTGCTGGAATGGAAGAACCCTTAGGAGAAGGGTTGAGGGAGAGGCCTGTCTCACCTGCCTCCATCCTGATCTATTCTTCCCATGTAACCCTCCTCCCTGTGGCCAGTTCCTGACATGTGGCTCAAGCCAGGAGTGTTTGTAGCCAAATGTGAGACAATGGCAAACCCCTTAATGCAGTGCTGAAGAATAGGTCGTGTGAGCAAGGGGGTGCAAGTTGCTCAGGCTGTGCTTCACCTTGTTCACACCAATCAGTTCACTTAGACGTCACTTCTTGGGCTCAGGCCAAAATTGGTGTGTGAGAGGGGAAGGGAGGGGTGTCCCCCGTTGGCAACAGGTGCTGGCTGCAGTGTGCTAGAGCCCTCATCGTCTCTCCTCAGCCCAGGCCAAATGTCTCCCTTGCTGCCCCAGGGCTGAGAGGGGAGTTTAGTCTGGCTCAGGCCTCTGCTGAGACTGCTGGCTAGCAGGGTAGACTGGTTGACATCTTTGACTCTGCCCCAGGGAATTACTCTCTGTGCCCTCCCATTTCCCCAGGTTGCTAAGCACCCATCAGCTAATAGCTTGGTATCAGCACCCCAGCCATGGGCCAAGCATCTGCTTTCAAGGTCTCTGTGCCCCAGTCCAAGTTCTGAGCTGTCCAGTTTCCCAGCTGTGGGCTACACTAGTCTTCATTCCTGGGGCCTGCACTGTGGCAGGAGAGCAAGGTCACAAGTACAAACCGTACAAGCTATGACTGAACAAGCATCTGCTCCAGCTGTTTGAAAGTCTGCTGCAGGCACTGGTGCTTGGCAGCTGTGAGCAGGGTTCTGTGCCCAATGGAGTTCTCACTGACTGAGTCTGAGTGGGAGCTTGGTGTCTAAGGGATGATGGCGTAGCCTGCACTCTCGGGTGGCTAGGGGTACAAGGCCTATGCGTTGCTGTAAGAGCGGACTACTTCTCCAGCTCCAGGAGGCAGGCAACAGCGCACAAAAGCACAATGGCTGGCTCTATAGCCAATGGGTGATGCTAGATTCAGGGTGCCTACAGCAAACAGCCCCTTTGCCTCAAGAGGGGAGGTGCTCCCTGGGCAGTAATGATCCTTCCAAACTTCTGTTCACTTGGGGCCTCAGTCTGCTGCCAAGGAGGGAGCTGCAGGTTGGACTTGGCCCGTACAGCCCAGCTGGGCTTTAGATGTGCTCTTTATCTGGCTTGGAATGTATGCATCAGATACTCACTCTCCCTTGCTTGGTGCATTCTGCTTTTTGTACATTTCTCTTTAAGGAGTGCCTGAGGCTGTTCCCAAGGGTTCATTGTCCCTTGGCAATACTTGATCAGTACTTGCTGCACTAAACAGAAATCTCCTGTTTTCTTAACCAACATTTTAGGCTCCACATTCTGATCACTTTTACCTTCTCTAAAATACTGTCCATGACATGCTGGTCATAAGTGAGACAGTTGGCTTGATCAGCATGGGTCACTTGTGCATTACAGTTCAAATTCTCACAGGGCTCATGGGCTGGAAATTACCTGTTCGAAAATGAATTTTGAAGTGTCCACATTTTGAGATCATAAACAACTTTCCCTCCACGAGCTGCTGGATTGTGTCTGAGGGTGGGGTGCCCTGGGGCCTGGACAACTTTCTGTGGAATTTACTTTTTTAAAAATTATTCACATTTATATGGCAAAATGTTAATTTTTTGGATAAGAATAAAATTATTTTGATACCATGTATTGGGTGGCTGCCTTGCCCTCATTCTCCTACCTGTGCCGGGACTAGGCTGCCTCTTACCATATCCCCCACCCAGCATTTCCACCAGAGAATTCAGCTTCATGTGAAGGCAGGCACCTGTGGTCTCACCCTCTGCACACTCAGGGGAGGACCCAGCCCAGCACAAAAAGCATGAACAGATCAACCACCCCCATTTCCCAGCCTGTCTAGGTTTCCCCATTGGAAATACTTCCTGAGTGTCTTTGAGGGCGCGCAAAACCTGTATAGCCCAACACCTACCTTCAGCCCCTGCTCTCCTGCCACAGCTAGAGGCCGTTGTGGGGACACTGCTGTTTAGGGCGCTAAAGCAAGCTCTGTTGGAGGCTGAGGTTCTCAGAAGGAACGATTCCCCAAGCTCATGGCTTCTCTAGACCTAGCACTCCCCACTGGTGGGATCCAGGAGGGTGGAGCAGTGAGGGCCATGTGGAGACTCGTTGCCTGCCATGCAGTCACAGCTGTTACACTTGCATCCAGCCTCCCACAGCTCCAAGACCATCTGCTCTGTACATGCACCAGGGCAAGGGGACAGAGCCCATTGCCCCCGGGCTGTCTCGCATCAAATTGGAGTAACATAACCCTGCTCCACAGCATCTGTGGCCAGCGTGGGTCCCTCCTTGTCACTGGTGTCAAGGCAATGAGGCTGCCAGGAGCTTAGCCTCTCCTGTCTCTGAGTGAAGGGTGGGAGATAGAGGGTTGGGGATCAGGGGGACTGCAAAGGGGTTAAGGCTAAGGAGTAGGAGAGCAGCCTCAATCCCCTCCCTCCTGTTCAGTCCAAGTCCATTTACACACTAATCCAAAGCCCTAGTTCCTGCTTACTCCCATTCTTAGTCCTACCTTCTACAGCTGCTGAAAAACCAAGCCTATTTTGTTTAGTTCAGGACAGCAGAGGGCCACATCCATAGATGGGTGCAGAGAGGCACCATCTGCAGTGCTTTCTCACTGCTGAAAAATGGGGCAGCTATGCTGCATTCAACAAAGACATTTAGGCTCCCCTGCCTTCCATGGAAACCAGATGAAGTTAGAAGCTCAAATACCTGTGTATTGAAGAGAGATGCAGCCTTCCGCCTGTGAGCACAGGCCTACCCTGGGCTGCTGGACAAGTGAAGAATCTGCTCAGTTGCAGGTGGGGCGCAGAGCAGCAGCTTTACCTCTAACTTTTGTGAGTAACTGATGGAGGGAAGAGCCACTGTATGGCTGCTGCTGCTAAAGTGCTAGGCAACACTGTGTGTTGATACCCTCTGCTGCCCCATGGCCCCCATGCAATCAGTGACAGCCTGTGAAGTCAGGGTTGGGCCCCAGGACAGCAGTGCTCTAAATGTGAGTTTAGACTAAAGCCCTCAGACCATGATGGAGACAAAGACTAGCGGCTGGATTTGTGCCCCAAGCTCTCCAAAGACGCGTGTAGGGGTGGAAGGGATCATGAGAGTCCAACCTCCCTCCCTTAGCAGTCACTGCTCAACCCTTCCCCCAGCCAGCATACAGAAACACCCTGCACCAAGCTGGCCTACAGCTTTTACTGTTACCAATGCCTTTGACTCAACTCATATCAAACTGAGCAGCATCAGATGAGTGAAAAGGTCACATTAAAGGTATTAAATTAACATGATTTTAAAAAAACACCATCTAGGACGGGCCCTTCAGACAGACCATAACTCAGACAATAATTTAAATGATAAAATACACTGGCTGCTAACAGAATAACCCAAAACAAGCTACAGGCCTACTGAAAACACCAGCTGACCATGATGTGCTCTGGGTGGGTGGGGCTGTTTGCTCAGTGCAGCATGTATTACTGTGGCATCAAGTTACTGCAGGAAATTCTGGGATCTTGGCTGCTACCTGCTGGGCGCTGTAAAGCACTGGCTCCTGCATTGGCAGTAGCTGGTCACGCCAACACACTGCACAGCCTGCAGCTTTGGAAATCTCTGCTGGGGAGAGAGTGGCTACTGCCCACCCAAATCCAGGAACATCCCAAATGCCAACTCCAGCCAGCGTTCATCCTGACGTGCTTTGGAAGGACTAGGCTGGAAAGTGCCATACCAGGGTCTGTGCTGCGGATAGTAGGAGCTGACACTTGAGACATTGAGGGAATTGGGCTGGCAGCTTGTCACAGTTGTTTTACTTGTAAGGAGAGGCCCTATGGAGGGCTGGGCAAAAACAGTCTCTGAACGCACTAAGGTTCCATCTGTTACCTAAGAGGCCATTGCTGGCATGGCCTTCCCCAACCCCAGCCTGACTGCTGAATTGGATCACCCACAGGGGCGGGACATGTTTGCTATGTGTCCACCACCTGAGAGCCACAACATCATTCCAGGAGGGAGCATGGAGGGTGCAGAGATTACAGCTGCCAGCCTGCAATACCGGGGCTTGGCCCCTGGATCTAGCTGACGTGGTCCATGCTAGGATGTGTGGTCTCGGCAGTGCGTTGCCATGACACGATCCGCTGGGGTCATTGCTACAGATCATGCATAGCATGGCAATAGGAACTGTCCCCCGAGCTTCCCCCCCCCCCCCATGCCTGCATGGGGGGGAAGGGGGGGCACTGTGGTGTGAGAGGAGTGTCCCTCATTTGTACTTTTGGGAAGGCCTTGCATTTTCACTAGTAAAAACCCTGAGAACATTTCCCTACATCTGCTGGTGTGAGCGCCCCCCGGCCTCCAAGCAGCCCTTGCTGGCCAGCCCTGCTGTATTGTGCAGCCACAGCATCTGTGTTAAGGCACAACTGAGTCAAGCATTTCATGTAAACACTCAAAACCTTGAAGGAAGACTCTGCCAAGCGAGTCGAGTACCATTAAGCAAGAAGCAGAAATGCTCAATTATTCTAAAAAAAACACTGGAGCCAGCCACGCCTTGCTGTCCCAGCCGCCACAGTCTGGATCATCTCCGTGAAGCTGGAGGCTTCAGTGCCACCTTCAAGGAAGCGGCCTGCTGGAAAACAGAAAGAGAGGCACCATGGGAGGGGCTGAGTTCTGGGATGCTGCTAGAGCCACCCTGGCAGTGACTGAGGGAGCGTGGCACATTGGCCCAGCCCAATGCCCTCACTTGCACAGGATGGGGAGGAACAGCTCAGTCACTATAAAACAAAACAAAGCCTGACTAGCCCGTGAGGGAGCAGGGCGTGACAGACACCCGAGCAGGGAACCTAACCAGGCAAAGGGAACTCCCCAGCCCCACTCGGTAACACAATAGCCAATCTGATTGCAGACACGCAGAGCTGGGCTCACTTGGGGCTGGCTGGATTGACATGTCAGGGCAGCAGGTTTGGCAGGTGGGATAGGCAGAGCTGACCATTTGGTCCCCTCCATGCTACAGCCATTCAGCTTATCTGCCTTACACTGGCAAGACAACGAGCATTCCTTTAATGTGAAACGTTTGGGATCAGCATCCATTTCAGCTGCAAAAACTGGCAGCTGTTCTCCCAGAAACTGCTGCTATCAGAATAGTCAGGCCATACCACTGTAGTGGTGTGGATGCAGCAAAACTGACCCCAGCACTCCTGCCTCTGCCCCCCACAGGCCCAGCATACCACGCTGCCCGTTCCAAGGGTTGACGCTGGCAGGCACACAGCCACCTGAATAATGCCCACCAGCTCTTGTGTGGGCTGCCCCCCCTCAGACAGCCATGAGCCCTCAGTACTGGTCATGGAGCTGGGGGGGGTGTGGGAAGGGTGTGTGTGACTGCACTTGGGGGCGCAGGGGTGTGTGTGCAGATCCCCTACTTGTGAGGTGAGAGCTGAGTGGCTAGTGAGCAGAAAGTCCAATGTGAGGACCCAGGATGAGACACACCTGTTTGCTTCTCAGCTCGGGGAGAGGCCGGGTCGGTGGCTTCGGCTTCACCTAACAACAGGGTGCAATAGAGTCAGTCACTCAGTCCCAAACCAACTCCCACCAGGTGCCCCCTGACCCCTAGCACAGCTCAGCGCTGCCGTGAGGGCTCAGCAAAAGTGCTGGTGGGGCCAGTGGCACGAGAGCATGGGCCACACTTTCCATGCAAAGAACAAGGACGATCTGCTGGGAAGGAAGGGCCGTGAGGCTCTGGCCAAGTAACACAGCCTGCCTGGCTCTGTGTCTGATGGGGCCACAGGCCATGTGGAAGGGGGGGGTGTTTGAACTGTGCTGATTCAGGCTTTCAGCTTCATGGAGAAGCCTAGCTGGGACCTTGGCTGAGGGAGCTTCTGCACCAGGGGGTGGGCAGATGCCCTGGGAGGTGCCAAGGGTGTTTGAGATGCAACCCACTAGCATTGCAGGGCTAGGGGCTGGCCTGTGGCATGCTGCCCCACTGGCTCCCCCTGACAGCTCCACATGGGCCTGGGTAATGAGGGAAAGAGCGCTGGAGCGCTGCACCGGGAGGAGCAGTGGGGTCATCACACACCCTCTGGGCGGTGGGAACGCAGCACGGGGGACTGCAAGGAGGCCTGGCAGGAGCGGGCAGGGGACACCCCTGAGCAGCACATGCTGTCTTGGGGCCTGAAGCCTGGCTGAGGGTGGCTTCAGGCAGGGAGGTGACATGCTGGGCAGGCCTGCAGGCATCTGGTGTCCAGCACCAGCCTCCCCCAGGGATGCTGATGCTGCCAGTCAGGGTCCCCGCTAGCACATTTCCAAAGCTTGGTGAGAAGCAGCATTACCTCGCCAGCAGCTGGTTTGGGCTTTGCAGAGACTAGCGGGGGAGGTGCCACACTGGGTTTAACTCCAACCTAATTCAAATGCAGAGAAAAGAAAACAAGCCTAAGGTTTCGCTGTCATCTTTGAATGAAAATTCTGTCTCTCCTGTCAGTTCCCAGCCAGTTGCACATGGCAGCCTGTGCTGGAATTCAGTGGGGGAGCAGTTACTCACATGCCCACGTTTACACATCTGCAGGGCCATGGCCTTGGCAAGGACAATGAAACAAGAGGGAATTGCAGCGCATGCTAGAGCCTTTCCCGCTTCATGCATTCACTAGGGGCAGGCCAGTGTGGAGAGCCTGGTGCCATATGCAGCACTGGCAGCCCTCCCGTGCAGGCTGCTGCCCCCAAGGGAGCTGAGGACTAGCGGGGTACAACCTGCCCGCCCCTTCCCCCTCCCATCCCCGCACAGGCTCCTGCCCCCAAGGGAGCTAAGGCCTAGCTGGCTAGAACCTGCCCGCCCCCTCCCCATTCCATCCCCGCACAGGCTACTGCCCCCAAGGGAGCTGAGGCCCAGCTGCAGGGCCCTGTTCCCAGCGGTTCTTTGGACAGGCCTGGCGCTCTACCCAGAGGCAGCATCTCTGCTCTGGGAGCTGCTAATGGCTAATGTCTGTCTAATGCTGTGCGCAGCCCTAGAGCCGGGTGAGGTGGAGAGATGGGGGCATAAGGGTGTCTTGAACTGCACTTAGTGCAGTCTTGCCAGGGACGGAGCTGCCTGTCTGGGTGGGGATTGCCTTGGGCTTGGAAAGGCTCTCATTTATTGTGATGCCAGAGGCCACCAAGGCCCAGGAGCAATTTTCCCAAAGCAGTTCAATCGTCATTGGGCAGGAAAGCACGACTGAGAGTGCTCTCCAGCCTGACAAACTGGAGAAATGGTCTGAAGTAAACAGGATGAAATTTAATAAGGACAAATGCAAAGTGCTCCACTTAGGAAAGAACAATCACAGTTGCACACATAAAAAATGGGAAATGACTGCCTAGGAAGTAGTACTGTGGAAAGGGATCTGGGGGTCATAGTGGATCACAAGCTAAATATATGTCAACAATGTAACGCTGTTGCAAAAACCGCAAACATCATTCTGGGATGTATTAGGAGTATTGTAAGCAAGACATGAGAAGTAATTCTTCCACTCTACTCTGCGCTGATTAGGCCTCAACTGGAGTATTTTGTCCAGTTCTGGGTGCCATATTTCAGGAAAGAGGTGGACAAATTGGAGAAAGTCCACAGAACAGCAACAGAAATTATTAAAGGTCTAGAAAACGACCTATGAGGGAAGATTGAAAAAAATTAGGTTTGTCTAGTCTGGAAAAGAGAAGACCAAGGGGGGAACATGATATGAGTTTTCAAGTACATGAAAGGTTGTTACAAGGAGGAGGGAGAAAAATTGTTCTCCTTAACCTCTGAGGATAGGACAAGAAGCAAATGGCTTAAATTGAAGCAAGGGCAGTTTAGGTTGGACATTAGGAAAAACTACCTGTCAGGGTAGTTAAGCACTGGAATAAATTGCCTAGGGAAGCTGTTGAATCTTCATCACTGGAGATTTTTAAGAGCAGGTTAGACAAACACCTGTCAGGGATGGTCTAGATAATACGTAGTTCTGCCTTGAGTGCAGGGGACTGGGCTAGAAGACCTCTCGAGGTCCCTTCCAGTCCTACGATTCTACAATAGCTGGGTGCTCGCCTGGGAGGAGGCAGACTCAGGGGCTAGTCCCTGCCTCACTGACCCCTCCAGTATTTTATACAAAGCAGAACAGCTTCAACAGATTAGACTGAGAGTCCTCCCTCCCCCCGCCCATTACCCCACAGCCCGGTGGTTAGCGCACTCCCCTGGGAGGGTGAGACCCAGGTTCAGAGCCTATTCTAGATTGCGGGGTTCAAACCTGGGTCTCCTGCCCCACAGGGACGTGCCCTAACCATTAGGGTAATGGTTATAAAGGGGCGGGGGACTAGAACCATCTCCTCCTCCAGCCATTTGGTGAATCTAGCCCCTTTAAAAAAAAAAAGTACTGCAGAAGCAGGAAGCCTGCCAAAAGATCAGTGGGGCCACTAGAAGATTGAGAAGTTAAAACAGCACTCAAGGAAGACAAAGCTGTTGTGGAGAACCTAAATGAATTTGTTGCATCGGTCTTCACTGCAGAGGATGTGAGGAAGATTCCCAAACCTGAGCCATTCTTTTTAGGTGACAAATCTGAGAAACTGTCCCAGATGGATAGGTCCATCAATGGCTATTAGCCAGGATGAGTAGGGATGGTGTCCCTAGTCTGTTTGCCAGAAGCTGGGAATGGGTGACAGGGGATGGATCACTGGATGAGTGCCTGTTCTGTTCATTCCCTCTGGGGCCCCTGGCATCGGCCACTGTCGGTAGACAGGATACTGGGCAAGATGGACCTTTGGTCTGACCCAGTATGGCTGTTCTTATGTTCTTACTGAGGTGTTGATAGAGGAGGTTTTGGAAGAAATTGATAAATTAAACAGTAATAAGTCCCCAGGACCAGATGGGATACACAAAAGAGTTCTGAAGGAACTCAGATATGAAATTGCAGAACTACTAAGTGCAATTAGTAACCTAGCGCATAAATCAGCCTCTGTATTGGATGACTTGAGGATAGCTAATGTAATGTCGGTTTTTAAAAAGGCTCCAGAAGCAATCCTGTCAATTACAGGCCAGTAAGCCTAACTTCAGTACCAGGCAAACTGGGTGACTGGGCAACAAAATAGCAGATGAAATTCAATGTTGATAAATGCAAAGCAATGCACATTGGAAAACATAATCCCAACTATACATACAAAATGATGGGGTCTAAATTAGCTGTTACCACTCAAGAAAGAGATCTTGGTGTCATTGTGAATAATTCTCCAAAAACATCCATTCAATGTGCAGTGGCAATCAGAAAAGCTAACAGAATGTTATGAACCATTAGGAAAGGGATAGATAATAAGACAGAAAATATCATAATTCCACTATATAAATCCATGGTACGCCCACACGTTTAATACTGCATGCAGTTCTGGCTGCCCCAAGTCAAAAAATTTATATTAGGATTGGAAAGGATATAGAGAAGGGCTACAAAAATGATTGGTGGTAGGGAACAGCTTCCATATGAGGAGAGATTTACAAGATTGGGACTGTTCATCTTAGAAAAGAGATGACTGAGGGGGGATATGATAGAGGTCTATAAAATCATAAATGGTGTGGAGAAAGTGAATAAGGAAGTGTTATTTACCCCTTCACGTAACACAGGAAATGAATAGGCAGCAGGTTTAAAAACACACAAAAGGAAGTACTTCTTCCCACAACACACAGTCAACCTGTGGAACTCATTGCCAGGGGATGCCTGTGAAGGCCAAAATATAACTGGGTTAAAAAAAATTAGATAAATTTATGGAGGATTGGTCCCACAATAGCTATTAGCCAACATGGTTAGGAATGCAACCCATGCTCTGTATGTCCCTAAGCCTCTTACTGCCAGATGGTGGGACTGGATGACAAGGAATGGATCATTAAATAATTGCTCTGTTCTGTTAATTTCCTCTGAAGCATCTGGCACTGGCCACTTCCAGAAGACAGGATACTGGGCTAGACTCAGTATGGCCATTCTTATGTTCTTATCTGCCATGGCTTCCTGCTCCTTGAATGTCTCATCCTGAGGAATGGGCTGGGGTGGTGGGGATTGTGTCTGTCTCTCGTTCTAATGGGCAAGACTTGGAGCCTTGGAAAGGTGTTTTCAGTATACTGTCCTGGGGTTCCAGTATGGCTACTATGACCTCCTCAGTGAGATCTCAGGCAGTTCCACCCGTGATGTCTTCCCCCAAATTCCTCTCTCTCTCCAGGTGTCAGAATGGGTTCCTGTATGGACAGGTAAGGAGAGCCCTGCACGGAGATGGAAGAGTCTGAAGGGATATCTCCATGATTATCCTGGACGTCATCCAGTGGAGGAGCTCCAGTTAAAAAGGGTGGTGATCGGGCAGTACCAGAGATAGATGGAAGTCTTGTGATCAAGTGGGTCTTGGTACTGAAAAGTGCTCGCTACCCATAAACAGTGGAGACGCTAAGTTCATCTGCCACTGATAAATTTGTCTGGTACCAAATGAAGAGGCAGTACAGACATGATGGTGTGTTTGTCTCTAGAGGTAGACGGTACCGAACATTTAGATTCCTCTGAAGCGGATGCCAACAGAGTCAGATGTTTAGGCTGCATGGTACTGAGGAACCCCTCAGGGGGTACAGGTCTGATGGTACAGGTCTGGAAGAATGCTTCCCCTTGTCTTTGTCACGTCCAGACAGTACAGAGGCTGTGTTTGCTCTTGGCAGAGCTTCATGGCTTTCCAGCCCTGCTGGTACTGAAGGAGTCCTTTGCCTCTACAGTACACAGCCGAGAGGTTGACACATCTGAGGCAGCTGACCTACTGGGAGACCAGTGTTTTTTTAAGAGCAGGCTCCTTATGAAGAAAGTTGGAACCGCTTTTCCTGTGACCCTTTTAGGAGGTCTTTGGAGATTTTCCCTTTCTGGAGGAGAGCTGACCTGAGGTCAAAGAGGCACTGAATCTGCCCAGAAACTGGTGTATGGGGTTGTCAAGGTTCCTTCCCCACTCTGAACTTTAGGGTACAGATGTGGGGGACCTGCATGAGAAGCTCTAAGCTCAATTAACAGCTTAGATCTGGTCTGGCTGCCACCACTCCCAAGCACTAATTCCTTTCCCTGGGTAGCCTTGAGAGACTCTTCACCGATTCCCTGGTGAGCACAGATCCAAACCCCTTGGATCTTAAAACAAGGAGAAATTAACCATCCCCCCTCCTTTCTCCCACCAACTCCTGGTGGATCCAGATCCAACCCCCTTGGATCTAAAAAACAAGGGAAAATCAATCAGGTATAAATAAAGGCTTTTAATTAAAGAAAAGAAAAGAAAAAGAAAACCCTCTGGGAGAGATTAGCATACCAGCTACTCTCACAGACAACAGATTCCAAACACAGAGGATGTTCCCCTGGGCAAAAACTTAGTTACACCAAAAAAAAACCCCAAATACCCAGTTTGACTATTCCTCTAATTGCACAAGACAGGTTACAAAGAAATAAACATAAACCTATTTATTTCCTTCACTACTACTCACTACTTAATAAGAGGCTGAATTCTGGAGCTTTCCCACTCTGGTCCAAAGTGAAACTCAACCGACAAAGGGAACTTCCCTCCTTCCCTTTGAACCATCTTGTCCTCCCCTTGGTTCCTCTGGTCAGGTGTCAGCTAGGCTAGGTGAACTTCTTAACCCTTTACAGGTAAAAGAGGCATTAACCCTTAACTATCTGTTTATGACAGGGGTGTCCTTCTGATCTGGTGCTGAAGTGGGGCGAAGGGTAGTGCTCCATCATTAGTAGCCTCAACTTAATCTCCCAGTTCTTCCTCACCCTGAATTTAAGGGCCAGACAGAAGTTACACTTCTGAGGGACATGTAACTCTCCAAGGCAGAGAATGCAGTTGGAGTGACCTTTGCTAATGGGGCTGCCCTCCTGGCAAGAGAGGCAGTGTTTGAGGCAATGTCCAAGAAAGACAAGGCTTCAGAGGGAAGGGTGAGGAACAAAACTAAGCCTCTCAACTACTAAACTAAAATAATCTAAACTGAAACTATCTAAAACTAAACTAGCAGCTAGGGGAAAAAATGTATAGCCAAGGCACACTCCAAAGGTGGACACACGGAAGTTCCATCTCAAGCTGAGGTGGCTGGGGAAGAACTGAAGGTGGTTCGCTTGCACAGCCCTATAGAGTCTCAGTGTGAGGCATGAGGCAGTAGGGCGCACGGACACTCTGAAAATCTCTGCTCGAAGGCACACGGGGCGCATGTCCATCTGAAGTGGAGCACCCACAGGGACACTACTCGAAGAAGAACTCTGTGTTCTCCAGTTAGGGAAGCCATTGAAAGTTTATGCTACAACACAGGCATTTCCACACACAGCTCTCTCCAGCGCTACGTCCCTTCCCCACGGAGCACAGCCAACTCTCTGCCACCAGATCTGAGAGCAGGAGCACAGAGCAGCCCAAGTGAGCTGTGCAGGGTCACATAGTCAGTGCCACAGCGGTGACTCTGGGCCCCTGGATTCATTACACTCAGCTCAGCTGCCCTGAGGGGTATTCGGCAGACTGCTGCTAAGAGTGCAAGTGTGACTGTCTCAGGCATTTGACAGCAAAGCAGTAATATCAGACACAGCAGTCCCAGGCCAGTCAGTTACCTGCACAGGTTTGGCTGGATACGCTGGAGAGCTCAGACAGGCGCTGCTGGCCACCGCGAGAGGCTGAGAAGGAACAAGTAAAAATTATTTGCTTCTCATCAACCAGAGTGTTTTCCCCACTCCCTGCGAAAAGTGTGAATGGGACCCAAAGCGAAACCAACAGACAGTGTCCTACCCCAAGTGGGGAGATATCCCCCAACCCGCCGTGCCACAGCCCAGCTCAATCTGCCCCAAATGGAGAAACATCTGCCCATCCCGCCGTGGCCCAGCCCAACCCACCCCAAGTGAACAGATGCCCACTCCATCCCATCCCGCCCCAAGTGGGGAGATGTCCATCCCATCCTACAATGGCCCAACCCAGTCCGAGTAGAGAGACACCCGCTCCATCTTGCCATGACCCAGCCCAACCTGTCCTGAGTGGAGAGATGCCCACCCCATTCCAGCCCACCCCAAGTGAAAAGATGCCCACCCCATCCTAGTCTGCCTGGAATGGACAGACACCCACCCCATCCCACAATTGCCCAGCCCAACCCACCCTAAGTGGAGAGATGCCCAGTCCGGCTCAGCCCAGCCCAGCCTGAGTGGAGAGACGCCTGCTCAATCCTGCCTGGTGAAGCCCAGCCCGCCCTGAGTGATGTGGGGGGCTGACCCAGCACACCCAGCTACTCAGGCCAAGGAGCTGCCAGCCCAGAGCAGAGCAGGGTCCATCTAACCCTAATGGACAATCCAGGAATGCCCTGTCAGGGGAAGCTCAGGTTTGCCCTGTCATTAGGGGTCGCAGCAGGCAGATGTCTTGCAGGCTCCAGCCCCAGCCGGGAACAACACACAGCCACACTGGGGACACCGGGGTTTGTTGTGACACAAGCGAGAGCCAATAAACACTGACCAGGTTCAAACCTGTCTGGAAGGTGGTTTTCTTGCTGGGAGAATTGGAGGAGGCAGCCCTGACACAAGTGGCCAAAATGCCCTGCCCGATCCAGCCAAGAGAATAGCCCTACAGACTGGTAGCCATGGTAACCAGCCTTTGGGACAGAGCATGTTTGGCATAGGGGGCTCTCCTTGGAGCTCAGGTGCAGGGTGCTTTGGGGGTCCCTGCCCAGAGTGATGGGGGCAGTTAGTGAGGGGATCTGCTCTTCCTCTCCCCCAGGAGGCACCAAGGGAAATTTAGTTCATGCAGCTCGCCCCTTACCACTTAGGGCTTGTCTACACTACCGCGGTAGTTCGACGGCTGGCAATCGAACTTCCGGGTTCGATTTATCGCGTCTGGTGTGGACGCGATAATTCGAACCAGGAAGTGCTCGCCGTCGACTGCGGTACTCCACGTCAGCGAGAGGAGTACCGCGGAGTCGACGGGGGAGCCTGCCTGCCGTGTGTGGACCGCGTCTGAACCGCGGTAAATTCGAACTAAGGTATGTCGACTTCAGCTACGTTATTCACGTAGCTGAAGTTGCGTACCTTAGATCGAATTGGGGTGTTAGTGTAGACCAGGCCTTAGTTAATGAACCTCCCCAACTAATGCAGCACCCAGCCAGCCCCTCAGCCATTCCTGCCAGCTGAACTCCCAGTTCATGCCTGCCAGCCCACACAAGCCATGTCCCCCACATCATGTGAACCATCATCCCAACCTGACTCCTGACACTGCCAAGGCTGCAACCCCATCACCCACACCTATCCCTAGCACCGCCACCAAACCCCAAACTCTCAGAGGGCAGGCACAGAGGAGAGGTTCCCCGGGAGCAGAAAGCATCACTGTCAGCTTTGTGCAGTTTCATATTTTGCAAAGTATTTGCAAATATGCAAATTAGCTCATTAAACTATTTTCAAATTTGCAAACAATGAGTGTCTGGCCAGAATCCACCCAAGTGGCAGGGTCAAACATGGAATTGCACCAAGCTCAGCAGGTGGGTACTAAAGGGAACAACCATGGGGGGGGGGGGGGGCTAGAAGCAGAAGAGGTAACCCAGGGGTAACTGGGGGCTAATGAGGCTGCTAAAGGAAGCTGGGGGTAGGGGAGTTGGTTGAATGCCGGGCTCTTGGGTCAAACAGCTGACTGCAGTTTCCTCCCTTTTACAGGCCTCCTGCCTATCAGACAAGATGGACAAGGCCGGGGGTGGAGGGGGGGGGCGCTCTGGCACCTTTCTCATCAGTGTGGGGTCCAAATGCCCCATCACAGTTCCCCCCCCAAGGGTAGATACATTCCTCAAATCCAGTTCTGCCCCAGTTGGAGCTCACCCAGCCCCAGGCTCACCCACTCAGCATGTGCTATGGGGCCTCTCCCTGCTCTGCCTGGCAACCTGCCCTTCTGATTTGGTGGAAAGTCCTCTTTCTTCCCCAATAAGGCCGTTTCCCACGTTTTAACCTGGAGCAAACTAACTGGGGAAATGGGAGCATCTTGGGGAAGCACAGGCACAGCCTGGACTGTAGGGGTATAATACGGCCAAGCTACGGGACCATCCCCCCCGCAAAGAGCAGTATCAATCCTTGGCATCTGGCTCCATTGAGGGGGTCTTACAGCACCCAGTTGCCTAGCAATAGCAGAAAGCACCAACTGGAGAAGCCAAGGCCCAGAGGGTCAGGCCTGCATCCCTTAGCCTATCCCTATGCTCCGATTCACACCATCCTGGGTTTGTTCTCCTCTCCAGCAATCAGGGCCGGCTCCAGGCACCAGCTTCTCAAGCAGGTGCTTGGGGCAGCCGTTCCGGACAGGGGCGGCAGTTCCAGGTATTCGGCGGCAATTCGGCGGACGGTCCCTCACTCCGCCTGGGAGTGAAGGACCTCCCGCCGAATTGCCGCCACAGATCGCGATCGCGGCTTTTTTTAGATCACGATCGTGGCTTTTTTTTTTGGTTTTGGCTGCTTGGGGCGGCCAAAACCCTGGAGCCGGCCCTGCCAGCTCTGCAGGAACAGGCTCCTAACTGTGTGACTTGTATGACAGTGCTGCCTTGGTGTGTAACGGGGGCCTTGTGCTGCCTGTGTGGGCATGGAAATGCAATCCCCCCCTGCTCCAGCAGAGGGCTCTTGGGAAGGACAGCGATGGTCCACTGAAGCGGTTACAAAGGGGTGATGGAAGCAGCCTGACTCCCCCCTCTACAGCATCATTGCAGGGACACAGTGGCCAGGGGCCCAGAATTCCCCAGTAAAACTTCCCAGCCACGGGAGCTGCCCTCCTGCTCCCCAGGCTGCCTGGGCCACACATACCTCAGGCGGCGGCCTGCTGGGAGTCATGGGCACGTACACAGGCCTGGGGCTCTTCAGGTCTGAGGTTGTGGAGATCAGATTTGGGCTGCTGATGTCGCAGCTCTGCAGTTCATGCCTCACTTTCCTGGTATTGCTGCCCTCTTGAAACATGGGGTTGGAGAGCCCGTTGGTGGTGTTGGTCACAATCCTCCTGAAAAACACACAAAAAAGAGCCACAGCCATATTTTCCCTCTGGTTTGATTTCACTCAAAGGCCCCCAATTTTGAGGTCTGTTGAACAGCCCAGTGGCTCTTTGGCAGTGAGGCACAGAACAGCCCAGGATTCACCAGGGCCCTGCTGCCACCTTGCCCTAAAACGTGCTACGTCATAGACAAGGGAGAATAATACGCTTTTCAACACTACTCATGAAAAACCATATATTGTAGAAAAGGTCAGATCCTGAAAGACAGATGTATATCAATATCAGGGACCTCAAAATGTGTCCCAAGGGACTGGAAAGCACAGCCAGTCTTGTTTCACCACAGAGTATGATGACGTCACCATTAAATGCTGATTACTGGGCACAAGGGCTCATTTTCTTCTTTTTTCGGTTTTTAAAAACAAACCCAACATTTTAATCACTTTATTGCAAAAATAACTGAAGTCCACAACAAGCAGTGGCCATCTTTGGAAACTTGAGCTTAAAGCAATTGCTCAGCATCACAGCAGTGTGGGATTGGGCCAAAATGCAGATCTCTGATGCCTCAACTACAAAGCCAGCCTGCATAGCCGACCGTATGTGACCATGAATGTGGAGACAGGATCAACCATGCTGCGAGGATCACGGTGGTTTGGGGTGGGGGAGGTGCAGGCACAGCCCCATTTCACAGAGAGCTTTCACCTACTGCTACACGGCTCATGCAAGGCAGAGACCTGGGTGCTATTCCTGTTTCTGCCTGAAGTGACTTTGTACCAGTTCAAATCCTCAATTACCTGAGCTGTAGAGCTAACAGGTCTGCCTGTCCATCTATCCCATACTCATCACCTTGGAATCCAGAGATTGTGTTTTCTCCAATTTAGAAACGTGGGCAACACATTATGTAACTCCTTTGAACATTGATTCTTACTTCTAAAGGGTATAGTGACCATTTTAATTACACCAATTAAATGATTGAAAAATAATGCTAAATTAAACTAAGAGCTCCTTCAGGTACTGGATTACCTTTCCCAGCTGCAGCACTGGAATGATGTAGTTTTGGGAGGGCAGAGGGAGTGGGTGAGGGAGCTGCGTAAATTTCTGATTATTTTTTACATTTCTTTTTAAAAGAGGGGAAAAGGGGAAATTAAAATGGATTCTGCTCCAACCCCCTGTCTGGGTCTTTGACTCATCCTGCGCGGCACATGGTCACACAGCTCAGCCACCGGCAGGAGAGATTCATTCATTTATCCTGCACCCAGCTCCTAAATGACTCTTTGGGCAGAGATCAATAGGGAAGTTCCAACCCCACTGACAAATTTTCCAGGTTCTGAGGGAATGGTCTCATGCAGCTGTTAAAAAGTCATGTATGTATCAGGTGAGGCATTTCCAGTACAAAGAGGGAAGTATTAATGCCATTCTACAAGGCACTGGTGAGCTCTCATCTGGAATCCTGTGTACAGTTCGGGTCAGCCACATTCAAGACAGACGAATCCACACTGGAACAGGTGCAGAGTCGAGCTAATAGGATGATCAGGGGAACAAAGGGCCTGTCTTATGAGAGGAGAGGAGATTGCAAGAACTTGGCTTGTTGAGCCTAGCAAAATGCAGGCTGCGAGAGATTGACTACTCTCTACAAATCCATCGGGGCAAACACCAGGGTTTCTAAAGCTAAAGGACAGTGTGGGCACAAGAACAAATAGGGATATACTGGCCATGTACAAATTGCGGCTGGAAATGAGAAGAAGGTTTCTAACCATCAGAGGGTGAGGTTCAGGAACAGCCACCCAACAGGAGCAGTGGGGGCAAGAAACCGAACTCATTTGAGGCTGGAGCCGGATAAGTTTCTGAAGCGGATGAGATGCTGGAGTTACCTGTGATACCAGGGACTGGACACTATGCCCCAAGGGGCCCCTTCCAGCTCTGTGTCCTATATTCTAATATCCCCCAGGCTTTGCATGGAACAGCCCCATCAGTTGTATGAACACGCTTAGCTGCTCTGTCCCAAACCTGGATGCAGAGTGCTCCCTGGAAGAGGGCACAACCGGGTTTGTGTGTTGCCATGCAGAGTATGACAGGGTATGTCTTGATTGCTTCCTCATGCCTGACTGGGGAAAAGCCCAAGTGGGTGTGTGCTTGGGACTGCTGTAAGCCCGTCCGCACGGCTGAGTGCCCAGCTGTGAATCACAGGAGCAAACCCAGCCCTGTGCTGCTCACTCGCACTGTCAGTCCTCTCCCTTTCCGGCACATCCTGGCTCTGCCACCTCACATTCGGTAAGTGCTGTGAGCAATCGCAGTGGCCAAGGTGTGGTTGTGCCTTGGGGCGCTGAGAGGCCAGCTGGGAATCCCAGGTGCTTGGCAGACACTCCTGGCATGGAGCTACTGCTTTTATAACAATGGCTACTAACTGCCAATCCCCTGAAGCGCACAGATCCTCAGCCTGAGGATTGTAACCCAGACATGATTGGGGCCCCATTGTGCCGGGCACTCTACAGTGCACTAGTCCCAGCCCCAGGAGCCTGCGATGAGGGGACGGGGAGAGGGAGGAGGTGCCATGGGAGTGGGATGCCCTCACAGTCTGTTACACACACTGGGATATTGCTGGTCCTTCAGGTTCGCCTCTCATTCCTGTTGTGTCTGTAACTCCCCATCAGCCTGCCCCTCCCAAGAAGCCCTAAAACCACCAGGTGATGTCCAGGCTGGGACCAGCACCCAAGGGCAGTGGGGTGGGGAGGCCTGCGATTCTAAGCCCTCCTCATAGTCATGTAGCAGCTTCCCCCAAATGGCCTTTGGGCTGGGGTTTCTCAGCCCTGGGGTAGGAAGGAGAGTGAGCATTGGCCCACCTCTTTCTGGTTCAACACAAAGAGGGGCTTACACCCTCAGAGAAGCTACTGCACCCTCCCACTGCTTCAGGTCAGGGGTGTCATACCTGGCCCAGGCATCGCTCAGGGCACATTGGTGAGAAAATGCAGTTGTGAGTGAATGAGAGCAGCAGAGAACAGAGAGCAGCTCTTTGGCCCTGTGCCCGGCCCCTCCCCAATACCCTCAGTATTCCCCTCCTGCCTAGAGAGGACATTGGCAGGGCCCTGTCAGCACCAGGACCTGCAGCTCCCTGTTTGGTGAGAGCACAGGGACTGACGGCACTGCAGGACGAGTACAAACAGCTGGGCCCTGCCCAGGGCAGCCCATGCAGGGGGGTGGGAAGCATACCACACCCTCCGGGGGGTGCTCACTTAGCAGGGAGGTCCATCAGAAGCTCCTGCTGTCAAACAAGGAGTGGACAGGACCTGCACCCACCCCACTCCTACAGGGTCCTCCTGAGCAGGCTGCTCAGTGACCAAGCACCCACCAGCAGGCAGCAGATGAAGGCGGTGGGGTGTAGGAAGGAAGAGCACAGAGGGGCAGGCCAGGAAAGGTCTCCAAAGGGTGGGTGAAGGGGTGGTATTTCAGGGATTCGGGGCATACAGCTTCCCATGCCTGTCACTGATCAGAACCCAGAGCAGGGGCTTCGTGAACAACATCAGCTCCCATATGATGGCCAGTGACTCCTCTGGGCATGGGGCTGAGCTTGTCAGTGCAGGTCACCATGACAAAAACCACCAGGACAAATTGACCCACTGGTCAGCAGCCTCGGCTGAAGGGCTAGGGTTGGATAGGCCATGGGGGAATGAACTCTTCTCTCCCGCAGGCCATAGGGGACAGGGGAAAGCGTGGGGACACTTGCCTGTCAGCACAGGACTCAGACAAGCACCTGGATATCTGGAGTCAGGCACAAGTACTAATGGCCAGTGGATTGGTATGGAGAGAGTCAAGCAACCATATTGATTCAGTCTGTCCATCCAGCTGTCCAATCAGCCTGTCGCTTGCTCCTCACCGTGGAATCTGGCTATTGTGTATCCCAGCGAATCAGAGGAGCTGCCTGCCGTGGGGACTGAGCTCTGTGGGGGCACGGTACAGTAGCAGGAGTCTTACCCTTTCTGGAAGTATTTCTTCCCATTGCCTCTGTAGAACACAAAGCCTCCGATGGTCAGCATGGCTACCAGCACCACCACTGTCAGCACGGCTGCAACAACCACGCTGCTTCCAGCTGTCGAGAGCCAGAGAGAGGGATCAGGGCAGGGGCTGTTCCCTTCACCAGGGCTAGGTGACTCAGGGGTTTGGTTTGGGGAATTCAGTCACCTATCCCAGCCCATCCCCTGGTGAGCAGGGCAGGGCCAGACTGTCCATTGTTTTCCAGGGCTTTGGCCAATCTAAACAGCTCCTGAAAGGAGCATGTTGCCCAGCCTATCAGACATCACAGTCAGGACATTGCTACTGCCTGCAGCCCAGCTGTTTCCTCCAGCAGGTCCATCCCAAGCCCTGCCCTCCTGGCCCTAGTGAGCGTTGTACCTGATGCAATCTCCGAGAGCTTCCGCTCGCAGTAGGGCGCAGCCCAGCCGGGCTCACAGTGGCATTCCCGCTTGTGATTGCAGACCTGAAATCCAATCCGGCAGGGTTAGGGACCAGGCAGCAACTCTGACCTTCTGACCGTGCTTTACAAGGGGAGGGTTTGGGCTCAATCCTGCAGCCTCTACCCAGGTCACACTCCCATCGGCTTCAGCAGCAGTTTGGCTTTACTGAGCAGGCAGCAGGATTGGGCACCTTGTAACTGCTGCACATTTGCTCTGGCCTCAGGATCACGACTGGTGAATTATCATTACCACACAGATACTGACAGCAAGAGTCTGTTCTCCTGAAGCAGAGTATGAGTGACTCGCGCTGGCATCACCCGGGAATCAGCCCAGACAGTGCCTGTCTGTCTGACATGCAACAGCGTGTGATGCTGCTGTGTCCCATTTGTTGCACTCAGCACCAGCGTCTGGAACAGCCTAACTGCCCCATCTCAGCACCTGTGAACAGCTCACAGATGTCCCACTCGGGCAGCACCTCCCACAATCACAGCTGCTGGAGGAGAGGAAGTTCTGCTGAACTCACTGGCAGAAAATGTTCCCTCCCAACTTGGGCCAAATTGCTCCCAGAACCAAAGTGCCCAGCGACAGGCAGGGCACAAGGCCATGGGAATGTGGCCTGATCTGTTCCTTCAGGGTGGACATGCTGAGAAAAGCAAAGTGCTGCGGGAGCTCTCTCGGGGACGAGGGCCCTGTTACCACACAGTGACCACACAGCCCAGCCGTGGGTGGCCTGTGACCATGTGCTCTGAGGGAGGCAATGCTGTGATAGTGCGACATGAAAAGAGACATCATGACTGGTGTAGACAGACATAGCAAATGGACCCTGTGGGTCTTGGGAACATGCCGGGTTGCTGGCTGAAAGGCTGCATTTGCCAGCAGATCACAGGAGCAGACATCAGCACCGAGGTACTGCAGACTAAGGGCGGGACGTGCGGTGCTGCAGGACGGGGAGAGCTGCTCTAACATCAGACGCAGAATGGGGTGTGGACAGATAGAAAGGAAGGTCTGTGAAGCATCAAGAACCCATGTGAGATGATCCCAGGGGTCCAGCAGTGCATGGCAGTGGCACAGAGTACGTTCATGTCTGCTGTGTGCGCTCACAGACACATGGGGTGTCTGGGCGAAGCCCTGTCAGGAACAATACTTAGCATCTTTCACCCACACACCTCCCAGCACTCTACAACACAATCAGTGCTCCGATGTTACAGCTGGGGGATCTGAGGCACAGTCGCTCCTGTACAGTCAGAGGACACCCAGGGGATCGTGGCCACACCAGCACCTCTGTGTGATGCCGTGCCCTTTCCATGGCCCGAACCTACCCCATGACCGTTGCACTTTGCAGAGCAGTTTTTGGCACCGTAAATCAGGAGGTCCTGGCAGCGCCCGGCATAGCAGACCTGGAATGAGAAGGTATAATGCTTTTAGCACCGTGTATACGGCATCACCCATCCTGCACTCACAGCCACACGTCAGCCTCAGCACAGACAGCAACTCAGCAGCTATGTTACCTCCTTGCTGCTGACCTTTCCCCCCTCTCCAGCAGGTCCCATGGCAAACCCATCCTTCCCCAGCACCCGCAAAGCAAAGCATACGTCACCAGCCCAGCGGACAAGAATAGCGGCAGTGGGCGCAGGGTGCTCACCATTTCCTCCCCACACTTGGTGCCCGTTGGCACCAGCACAAGATTCGCCACCATGTCACTTTCTTCCTTGACAGTGATAGCTACTTTGCAGGTCACCCTCCCGAGAGACAGGGAGTAGACACCACCCCCTCCAATGGGGTTCCTGTTCCCACTCAGGCAATGCAGCGTGCCACACTTAACGTCTCTGCAGGAAAAGTAAACGGCAGGAGTGAGCGTGCTTGGGTCTCATCTCACCTTAGCTTTGGCACGGCCCCAAAGCCTCACACCCCACAGCCTGTGCCAATGTGGGACAACTCCTCTGCCTTTGCCTGGAGGGTGGGCTCAGTGCTAGCAAAAGGTCCTGGCTCAGCAGCCCTTGCAGATGTCTGGGCCCAGCATAGCGCCCCCACCCACCTAGGGGCCTCAGCTCTGACCTGCAGGAAACCATCTCTAGGGGGAGAGGGGAGCTCAGTGTCTGACCAGTTGTGAGGGCAGGGGTGTGAGCAGGCCCAGCTCAGCAGTTTTTGGACAGACATCACCAATTCCTGTTGCACACACCACCAAAGAGCCGCCTAACAGTTCAGGTCAGCACTGATGCATCGCACTGGGGCTGGCCCCCTAGTAGTGAAGGGCTCCTCCCTCCCTCTCTCCTTCTGGACCCCACACACTTGGCCAGGTTCCATGGCCGGATGCTGGGAGCCAGTAGGGCAGCTCCAAGCTGTGCAGCTTGCACTACACTGCCAGGATCCCAGCAGGAATTACTGTAAAATGTCCATGTCAGAGACCAGCAGGGGCCCAGAGTAACATCACTGCCTGAAGCCTGAGCTCTGTGGGGATATCAAAGTAATCTGCCTCCACTGACCCCTGAAACTGACTAACCTTCTCCTCCCAAAAAAAGAGCACAGAGTTGCAGAGAATGGATTCTTCAAAGAAATCTGAAGATTTACATAGATACCTCGCTAAGAAGGGTGTTTCCAGCTTGCAGCATGGAGAGACATCTCAGATTCCAAGTGAATACTTGGCAGCCAAGCCAAAAAACAAATGGCCACCAAACTGGACATTCTGGAGATGATCTCTTGAGTTTGAGGCCATGAGAGAGGACCAAGAGTCTAGCAGTAAAGAAGGAAGTTACTGATTTGGAAGAGAAAGTCACTGTGCTAGAGACTGGCCTCAGAGAGACAGAGCTGCATGGCACGGATGGAGCAGAGAGAGAGGGAAAGATGCAGCTTAAACGTCATGATTCAGAAAACAGAGGGAAACGGAACACAAGAATTAAGGGACTGCCTGAAAACACTGAAGGAGGAAATCCAATCTGGCATGTAAAAACAGTGATTGAGGAATTGTTAAATCTGAGCTCTCTGAGAGAGGTGCCAGTGGAGAGAGCACATAGAGTGCTGCTCCTCCCCTCCGCCCCTCCAGCTAGGCCTTCTAATAGACCCAGAGACCTAACTGTGAAATTTCATGGTTATCATCAGAAAAATTTAATTAACAAAAAAGCCAGAGAGCATTCAGAACTCATACTCAAAGGCTACAAGCTGCAATTTTCCACAATCTCTCTGCCCTAACTTAAAAAAAGAGGAGTTGGGGGAAATTACATCAGGACTCAGAAGGGCAGAAATCCACGACAACTGGGGAATCCCAGTCATACTCTCTTTCACCTTGCTATGTCTACACTACAGACCTTACAGGGGCAGGGTGCTGCACACAGGCAGCAACATGAAGTGGGAGGGCAAGGAAGAAGAGAAGAATGGCTAGTCCTACAAGAAGAGGAGAAGAGTCAATGGAGATAGCTAGAGATTGGAGCTCCAGGAGGATACAGGATGACTCGCAGAAGCCTCTGCTACAGGCAGTAGCGTAGCTAGGGGGGAAGCGGCTGCTCCCCCACTGAGCACAAGTGGCGCCTTGTCAATTTCTTGGCGCCTTTTTACTCACCCAGGGGAGCGATAAAAAAAAAAGGCACCACCCGCTGCGGCGCTTTTATTTTACTCACCCAGTGGCGCTCCGGGTCTTCGGTGGCAGGACCTTCACTCGCTGCGGGTCTTGGGCGGCATTTCGGCGGCGGGACCTTTAGTGCCGCCGAAGACACCCGGAGCGAGTGAAGGGCCCACTGCCAAATACCAGGAGCGCTGCCGGGTGAGTAAAAGCGCCGCAGCGGGTGGTGCCTTTTTTTTATTGCTGCCCCTGTTCCCTCCACCTGGCTACGCCTCTGTCCACAGGACCAGCTCACAGTGACTCTGCCCCCTCTCCACAGAGATCCTCTCCCCAATGGGACCAGTTCACAATGACTCCACCTTCGCCCCACAGAGATCCCCTCCCCCTCAGGACTGGCTCACAATGACAATGCCTCCTCCCAGTGGAGATTCCCTATTGCTCCGGACCAGCTCTCAATGACTCCAGTCCCACGCACAGACTCACACACCCTTGGCACTGGGTGCTTCAGTTCCTTACTTTGGGCTGCAGGGCCTTTTCCCGTTCTCTGTCAGGCAATGCAGGTTCTTCTGGCGGCCATTGTGCTCAAAGCAGATATCAGGGGCCACCTGAGCCTCTGCAGGGACACAGAGAAGAGCTGACACTGGAGTTTCACAAAGGCAAGCTAACCTGAGCCTGTGTGAGCAGCAACACACGTCATGGGGTGACACCTCTTCCCACCTTTCCCCCCCACACCAGGCATGTCGAAAACTTCCTCCACCACCCTCTTCCTTTGGCAGGTGACTCTGGGGCTCCCCAGTTCCCTCCACTCCACTGGGCACCTCCTAACCCACATCACCCTTCTGTCAGGAACTAGTGATAAAATAATGCCTGTCCCTAGTGCCTTCCATCCAAGATCTCAAAGCTCTTCATAAACATTAAGGCAAATACTTTCAGAAGCAGCCATAGAATCCGGGAGCCTCCGATCTCAGGTGCCTGACTTAAGGTACTTTGAAGCCCCCAAACTTAGTGGCCAGCGTGATTGATTTAGCATCACCAATCCCTCCTGTCCTGCACACAGTGAAGTGGGGAAACTGAGTCACAGAGAGGCCAAGGCCAAACTAGTCAGGCCTGGGCCCATCTGTAGCTTCCTAAACTAGTGGCCTAAAGTTCAGAGTGCAAGCCACTGCCCTCGACTTTGTTGGGTTACAGCAACTAGCCTGCCAAGTACCATGCACACTACTGGGATGAGTGGGTGCATGTCCCATGAGAGCATTGAAGGAGACCTGGGCCCCCAGTCTATGTGCTGCAGCCTCAGCAATGGATGCACACAGAACTGCACTGGCACGAGCTCGCCTTGTGAGCATGGAGCTGAAGGAGCGCATGCAAAGAGCCATGTTACCTGCGCCCCAGAGCGTGCGGCAGTGCTCGCTGTGCGAGGGGCACACCCCGTTGTAACAGTAGCCATTCCCATACTGGCACGGCACACCATTCTCTTGGAAGACGTCCTCCGGGCACTCCGCTGAGAGGCCAGTGCAGTGCTCGGGCAGATCACAGCTGTTCTTACTGGCACGACACAACACACCAGCAGCCTTCACCTTAGCAAACACAAACACAGTCCCCAAGGAACGGGGGGGAGGGAGGGCAGAAGGTGTCAGTGAGTGCCCATCAGTCAGGTTGCACCCTAGCCTTCCACATTCCCTGGCTGGCTTGCTGATCTGGCAGAGTGGGAAGGGCTGATCCTGGTCCCACTGAAGTCAAGGCCAGTTGGAGCTCTGGTATAGACTTCAGTGTAGGGTCTGACCCATAGTCAGGGAACTACCTGGGGTTGGAACATGACTTTGGGGAGTTGTGCTAAGCCCTACCCTGCAGTCTTCAACATCAGGTGGTCATGGGTGAATACTGCTGGCACCAGGAAAGTGAAAACACATCCTTAGCATGTGAGCTGGGCCTGGAGACATTCAACCACTTGTAATGTGACCCTTCCTCAGTGACTCACACCCAACCTGTTCGCCTTAACAATTTGTACAATGTTATCCGGAAGCAACTGAGTTCAACTACCTTTTCTTAACCACAGCTGTTAAGGCCAGACAGGACCATTATGATCATCTAGTGTGACTTCCTGAATAACAGGAGTGGCCACCAGTGATTCCTGTTTCAGAACCATATCTTGTGGTTCAGCTAGAGGATGTCTCGTACTAAGACATTCTGTACTGATTTTAAAGACTACAAATGATGGAGCATCTACCACGTTCCTACATCAGCTGTTCCAATGGTTAATTACCCTCCCATCTGACTTTAAAACTGTTAAAAACTGAGCTTTATGTCTAGTCTGAATTTGTCTTTAGCTTCAGCTTCCAGTCACTGGATCTCATTCTGCCTTTGTCTGCTAAACTAAAGATCCCTCTGCAAAAGTCTTCTCCCCATGTAGTTACTAATAGACTGTGATCAAGTCACTTCTTAACCTTTTCTTGGGTAAATTAAATAAATTGAGCTTCCTAAGTCTTTCCTTGGCCGGCAAGTTTTCCAGAACTCAAATCATTGTTGCGGCTCTTTTCTGAACCCCTTTCAATTTTTCAATACCCTTTCTGAAGTGTGGACATCAGAACTGGACGCAGGATACATTCATGCCATATGCAGAGATAACACCATCTCCTTGCTACTGCTCAATATTCCCCTGCTTATACAGCCAATGATCACATTCGCCCCCTTAGGATATGTCTACACAGTAGGTGTGATTTCCAGCCCAGGCAGACATATGCATGCTAGCTCTGCTCAAGCTAGTGCGCTAAAAACAGAATTGTGGCTCCGGCAGCACAGGTGGTGGCTCAGGCTAGAAGCCAGAGTATGTACCCCTGGGGTCAGACGGGATTGTACCCTGGTGGCTAGCCAGAGCTGCTGCCTGGTCACACAGCTATTTTTAGCACGTGAGCTCATCTCATTCCCACTTGGGCTGGGAATTATACCTCCCCAGGCCCTGTGCAGACATACCCCTAAGTACAGCATCACACTGACAGCTCATGTTCAGCTGGTTCCTATCATGACTCTAAGTCCCTTTTTTAGCCCTTGCTTTCCAAAAAGCAGCCCCCCAGGCTGTAAGTGTAGCCTACATTCAGTCAGTCAGTCAGTTTTTAATCCATTTAATTAGGGCTACAATGCTATTGACTGGCAGCCTTTGGGACCCCTGGGACAAAGACCTTGACTCAGAGAGCTGTATGGTTGCTTTGGTGTAGCCAGGAGTTATCTGAGAAGCCAGACATGTTTGTGCACATCTGTGAGCATCCCAGTGGCTTCATAGCTTTCTACCCGATAACCTGGCAGTAGCACGTGCGTGTCGGGCTTACTTAAACTCTTACCTTGATATGCTGACCATAAAGCCAGGAAATATCACGTTCATGCACCCATGTGCTGGGAACTTTAGCAGGGCTGGGGAATTGGCCTCGTTTCATTTCTTTGGGCCCTTTTCCCCAGTTGTCAATCAGCCAGACTCCCCCAAGGCAGCTCCTAGCAGACGTCGTCTGGAGACTGATTTTACCTTACACTGTTGGCAGCATTCTCCCTGAGCACATTCTGCTCCGTCACTTAGCTGGCAGGTGGTGGCATTGCAGCAGGGATCCCTGCATTCCTAACAACAAACACAACACACGTGGGTTGGGGAGCGGATACACTGGGGATGGGAGCAGTGAGTCACCTGGAGAACCTCCTAAAATCAGCAACCCTTTGAACATCACCAAGGGGGGCTCCTGCAAAAGGGCTATGTACGTCTCCTGTTGTGTGGCACCACTGGGGGACGTAGCCAGAAATGGCACTATTTTCTCCTGTGAGTACACTGTGAAGTTACATGTATGGCACATTCCTACCCACACAGGAATCTGTTACTAGCTTCTGACTACGGACATAGTTATTATAATCATCCTTAGCTCTTCTATAGCATGCTTTATCTATGGGTCCCAAAGCACTATACAATGAAGGGGAAGTATTGTTATCCCCATGTTACAGAAAAGATGTCAGAATAGCAGGCCAGCACCCTCCCAGGAAGACACAGCCAGTAACAGGGCGGGAGCAGCTGGGAATAGATAAACAGCAGGATAACATCCTTCTGTGAGCACCAGGAGAACAAAACATCTGCCTATTGATCCTTGGATGATTCTGTGCTGCTATATCCCTCTGGCTGACTTTCAGGTCAGGGATGAGAAAAACTGTGCTTTGCAGACTGGCTGCCCTGGAGTGATTTGCTTAATTGACTAGTTCAAAAATCTAAATCCAAACCTGGACACAAGATTACAAACTAAACACCATGGGAAGGTGTGAAAAGCCACTTCTTCTATACTGCTAGAGAGGGCAGGGCTCCGGCAGCATAGAGGGTATATTGCCAAACCCTCTGCCCACTGGACGGAAAGGGTGCATTAAGAAGGATGTGAGTCACAGGAGAGAGATTTCAGAGTGGTACTGTGTTAATCTGTATCAGCAGAAAGAACGAGGAGTACCTGTGGCAGTTTAGAGACTAACAAACTCCTCGTTCTTTTTACAGGAGAGAGAGAGAGAGAAGACAAGCGTGGCCTGGAGAGGTTTCTGCAGTCACTGCTCCTTGATCAAATTCCTGGCATTAATCAGAAAGATACCAAAGATCTGCAGAAGATTTGGGCAGCTGCTGAAAACAGGCAGCTGAGGAGGAAGTGCTAGAGGGAACTTCTCCCTTATCTACCAGAGTGTGCAGCAAGGGTTCTTACCACAGAGCCTCTGAACTGGTGGGAATGGACAGAATACAGAGTCATTCTGAATAATTGTTTTTATTAACATGGGAAAAAATGTACAGGAGGGGTTGGCCTGAGACTGGCTGAAGGCAACTCTAAGCGTTAATGCCGCAACTCCTGACAATGATCTGTGACTGACTGTGCTAAAATTCACGAACCTTGGGGCATTTCTGCACATTTTATAAATATCCAGCACCCACCCAAATGCACATGAATAGCAAATAATAAGAGCCCACAAACAACAGCAACCAAAACTCGGCACTTCTACTTGTGAAGAGATTAAGGAACCAGTTTATTGGACCAATTCTAGTTCCATACAGAAAGCAGATCTGTGCTTTAAAGGGGACCCGCAAAGGAAAAGAAAGTGGATATGTACCCTTCATGGCTTCCTGGGGCTGGAACTCACATTTTCTGTACCAAATTAACGATATGCAGTTAAATCCATGCAATGCCTTGTAGGTTATACTGGTATGAAATGCCTTATACCAGTATCGCTTTTTCTTGGTTATGGAAATAAACGATTCTGCTGTAATGGTGTAATGAGGCAGAGTGGCCTCATTCCGAGACAGAGGGGGGTTAACTCACCCTGCTGGGCTCAGCTAACCGTGCACCACCCCCTTCGCAGGAAGTGCAGGGGTGGAACAGGCAGTATAAGAGTAGGGTCCTGCAGCTCAGCTGGAGCCAGACCAGGGAAAGAGCCAGAAGTCCTTCCCAGGGAGCTGAACTGCCAGCGGAGCCCATGATAGGCTGTGGTGGGCGACAACTCTCTGGAGCCAGTTTGGAGAGAAGGCAAACCACTGTCCCGGGAGACTGAGAAACCCGAAGAGGGAGTGGAGAGTAAGCTGCTCGGCATGGGAGCTGGGAACCAGCTCCTAGCAGCTGCGGCACTGCCCCACCAGACACTGGTAGGAAGAAGCCCAGGGAAATGAGACATGGGTCCTGTTGTGTCACCAGGAGGCGAGGCAGTGACCCCATGTTTCCCTGCCAACCCCGCGACAGGACCACCTGTTGCTTCTAGGGCCCTGGACTGGGACCTGGTGGAGCAGGGTGAACCTGGGTCCCGCTAACTCCAGCCCTGCACTCGGGGCTGGTTGAGCGCTAGCCCTTAGGCCAGGAGGCCTGAGTTATAGACTGTTTGCCTGCTCAGTCCTCATCCAGGAGGTCTGGCCTATTACTTGCTCTGTTGCCCAGCCGCCAGCCAGTATACATGACAGACCAACCCAGCGTGCACGCTGATTCCCTGATGCCCCTGAAGGGGGCGCCCTGGCCCTGAGATGCAGTAAGCATAGAAATGGGAATAAGTGAGACTGCTACATGCACCTTCATACCACCTGTAATGGGGTGTTCACCCCACACCTGAGTGGAAGGGGTAAATGGAGGCCAGATGTCCCTCCCTCTCACCCTCTCCAGTCATTTGAGGGTGAGGGATTTTCATGCCAAAATAAAACCCAACAAAATGCTGGCCCTAACCCAGCACTGGCAGATCCTTCCTTGCCTGGCCTCTGCCTGTGTGTCCGAACCCTTCCTCTACTCTCTGTCATCTGCTCTGGTCAGACTGTGAGCTGTTTGGGACAGGGACTGTCCCTCACTAGGTGTATGCACAGTGCCTGGCACAGTGAGACTCTGATCTTGGTTGAGGCCTTCAGGCACTTCTATAATATATATAGTAAGAATCATATGCTCCATGTCACCCAGAAAGTCCTCAAACACAACTAGGGAAGCCAGATTTGCCATGTGTGAAGCTGAAACAAGCAGAAGAAACCACTGTTTATTTAAAAAAAAATAAAATAAAATAAAAAAAAAAGCCAGCTTCTCTGGCCCTCTGTATCCAGCACAAAGAAGCAAAACACAAACTCAAGATGCAAAACATCTTTCACAAGTCACTTTTAAGCAGAAATATGTGCAACACCGAGTGAAGAACACAGGAAGGAAGCGTTATTCATCAGGCAACTACAGCAGCAGGGCTCTGGAAATCTCCTTGCAGCATCAAAAACAGCTCACTGACTCTGGTCAGCTCATATGCAGTGGCAGGGCATATGGGTTCCAAATCAAATCCACAGTTCTGCTGCCACGCTTCCCTTCCCTTATTTAAAATCTCCCAGTGGGAGTCAACATACCTTGGATGTCCCACAATCACACTGCTCCCCTCGCTCTATAAACTGGTTTCCACAGACAGGCACCCCGTACAGCTCATCAGCCTTGGGGATATTCAGTAAGCAGCTAGTCCGGGGATCACTTAGAAACTTCTGCAGGTCACTTACACTGCAGCTACTGAAGTACTTTGGGTAAATCATGCTGGAGGGAAAGAAAAACAGGCATTATGGCAAACTGCACTTTCTGGGTAAAAGCTCCATTTTTACCAGCACTACCTGAACAACACCATCCACCCCTTCACATCTAAAACATCTGTGAGTCTAACCTTCCAAAAAACAAAGCTGAAGAAGAAAACGTCTATGAGGACTCAATCTGCTCTCACTAAAGTCCATAAGAGTGCTACCATTGATTTCAATGGAAGTGAGTACCTTAACTATTGGGGCACCAGCCTGATGTGTTCAATCCGAGCTCAATATGTACACTGGACAGTAATGCCCGACGCCCATGGCCATTCTCTTTGTGTTCTCCTTACCCAACACTAGCTGCCATAACGCATCCTCCATCGGTCTTTGGGGCCAAGCAGCTGCAGCCATCAACATCTTCATCATGAGACATTCCCAGGTTGTGTCCCATCTCATGAGCCACAGTTGAGGCAGCTCCTATAGGATTCAAACTGTGGTCCTATGCAACAACAAGAAGGGTGCAGGCTAGTGGATACCAAATGCTTCAGTCCTATCTTTCTTAGGGTTTCTACCATGCCCATCACCACAGTTTCTTGCCTGGTTCAATGTCAAGATAAATGTAGGCTGCTAGGTAAGAGATTGAAGGCCAGGGCCTCCATAGTAGCATTCTCTGACATGCTTGCAAGTGCAGGGCCAGTTAGACAGGCAGAACTGCAGGGTCTCAATGCATGGATGAGATGGTGGTGTAGGGAGAAGGGATTTAGATTTATTAGGAACTGGGGAGCCTTTTGGGAAAGGAGGAGACTATACAGGAAGGGTGGGCTCCACCTAAACCAAAACGGAACCAGACTGCTGGCAGGTAAAATTAAAAAGGTCATAAAGGAGTTTGTAAACTAAAGCCTAGGGGAAAACTAACAAGTGTGGAGGAGCACACAGTTCAGATAGATCCTCCCCTAAGAGATGTCTCTATTAAAAGGAAATCTCTATATCCTAGTAAAGAGGAAAGGATAGAAGTTTATAAAGTACAGATAGAAGCTGAAGAGAAACAGTCAAATGAAAAAAGTCCCATTCAATTACATCACATGAAGGCAGACAACTAAATATTGACAAATTTTATAAGTGCTTCTATACAAATGTTAGAAGTCTAAATACTAGAATGAGTGAACTTGAGTGCCTGGTATTAAATGAGGATATTGATACAACAGGCATCACATAAACTTGGTGGACTGATGATAATCAATGGGACATGATAATAACAGGGTATAAAATATACAGGAATTACAGAGGTCATGCTCGTGGGGAAGAGGCACTCTATGTAACAGAAAGTATAGAGTCAAATATAGTAAATATCTTAAATGAATCAGACTGTACCATAGACACTCTATGGATAGAAATTCCATGTTTGAATAATAAGACTATAGCAGTAGGAATATACTATCGATCACCTGACCAGGATGGTGACGGTGATTTTGAAATGCTCAGCGAGATCAGAGAGGCTACAAAATAGAAAACTCAATAATAAAGGAGGATTTGAACTATCCGCATACTGACTGGGGTACGTCACCTCAGGACGGAAAACAAATAAAATTTCTAGACACCATTAATGTAGGTGAATAGCTAGTAGCTAGCCCTTGAACCCACAAGGGGAGAGGCAATTCTTGATTTAGTCCTAAGTGGTGCACAGGGTCTGGTCCAAGAGGTGAATATAGGTGAACTGCTCAGTCATAGCGACCATAATGTAATTAAATTTAACATCCTTGTGGGAGAGGAATACCAAAGAAGCCCCCACCACAGAAGCATTTAACTTCAAAAAGGGGAACTACACAAAAATGAGGAAGCTAGTTAAATGGAAATTAAAAGGAACAGTCACAAGAGTGAAATATCTGCAAACTACATGGAAATTTTTTTTAAAACACCATAATAGAGGCACAAATTAAATGTGTACCACAAAAAAAAAAATATTGTAAGAGGACCAAAAAATGGCACTATTGCTAAACAACAGAGTAAAAGAGGCAGTTAGAGTTAAAAAGGCATCCTTTAAAAATCAGAAGTCAAATCCTACTAAGAAAAATTGAAAGGAACATAAACAAGTCAAGTATAAAAGTATAATTAGACAGGCTAAAAAAGAATCTGAAGAGCATCTAGCAAAAGACACAAAAACTAACAGCAAATTTTTTTTTAAGTACATCAGAAGCTGGAAGCCTGCCAAAAAATCAGTGGGGCCACTAGACAATCAAGGTGCTGAAGGAGCACTCAAGAAAGACAAGGCCATTGTGGAGAAGCTAAATGAATTCTTTGCATCAGTCCTCAATGCAGAGGATGTGAGGGAGATTTCCACACTTGAGCCATTCTTCTTAGGTGATAAATCTGAGGAACTGTCCCTGATTGAGGTGTTAGTAGAGAAGGTTTTGGAATAAACCGATAATTAAACAGTAATAAGTCCCCATAACCAAGTGGGATTCATCCAAGAGTTCTGAAGGAACTCAAATATGAAATTGCAGAACTACTAACTGTGGTATGCAGCCTATCGCTTAAATCAGGTTCTGTACCAGATGACTGGAAGATAGATAATGTGATGCAAACTTTTTTGAAATGCTCCAGAAGCGATCTTGGCAATTACAGGCGGGTAAGCCTAACTTCAGTACCAGGAAAACTGGTTGAAACTATAGTACAGAACAGATTTATCAGACACATAGACGAACACAATTTGTTGGGGAAGAGTCAACGTGACTTTTATAAAAGGAAATCATGCCTCATCAATGTACTAGAATTCTTTAAAGGGGTCAACCAATATTTGGACAAGGGGGATCCAGTGGATATAGTGCACTTAGACTTTCAGAAAGCCCTTAACAAGATCTCTCAACAAAGGCTCCTAAGAAAAGTAAGCAGTCATGGGATAAGAGGGAAGGTTCTCTCATTGATGAGTAACTAGTTAAAAGACAAGAAACAAGGGTGGGAATAAATGGTCAGTTTTCAAAATGGAGAGAAGTAATTAGTAGTGTCCCCCAGGGATCTGTATTGGGACCAGTGCTGTCCAACATATTCATAAATGATCTGGAAAAAGAGGTAAACAGCAAGGTGGCACAGTTTCCATGTGATACAAAATTAATCAAGATACTGAAGTCCAAAGCAGACTGCAAAGAGTTCCAAAGGGATCTTACAAAACTGGGTGACTGAGCAACAAAATGGCAGATGAAATTCAGTGTTGATAAATGCAAAGTAATGTACATTGGAAAACATAATCCCAACGATACATAAAAAAGTATGGGGTGTAAATCAGCTGTTACCACTCTAGTGAGAAATCTTGGAGTCATTGCAGATAGTTCTTTGAAAACAGCCGCTCAATGTGCAGCGACAGTCAAAAAAGCTAGCAGAATGTTATGAACCATTAGGAAAGGGGTAGATAATAAAACAGTAAATATCAAAATGCCACTATATAAATCCATGATATGACCATGTCTTGAATACTGCATGCAATTCTGGTTACCCCATCTCAAAAAAGATCTGTTAGAAATGGTACAAAGAAGGGGAACAAAAATGATTGGTGGTATGGAACAGCTTCCACATGAGGAGAGATCAAAAAGACTGGGACCGTTCAGCTTAGAAAAGAGCTGACTTAGGGGGGCTATTATAGAGGGCTATAAAATCATGAATGATGTGAAGAAAATGAATAAGATAGTTTTATTTACCCCTTCACATAGTACAAGAACCATGGTCACCTAATGATATTAATAGGATATCAAACAAACAGAAGGATGTACTTCTTCACACAACGCACAGTCAACTTGTGGAACTCGTTGCCATGGGATGATGTGAAGGCCAAAGTATAATTGGGTTAAAAAAAGAATTAGGTACGTTCATGGAGGATAGGTCCAACAATAGCTATAAGCCAAGATGGTCCGTGACGCAACCTCATGCTCTGGGTGTCCCTAAGCGTCTGACTGCCAGAAGATGGGACTAGATGACAGGGGATGGTTAACTCGGTAATTGCCCTGTTCTGTTCACTCCCTCTGAAGCATCTGGTAGCAGCCGCTGTCAGAAGACAAGATACTGGGGTACATGGACGATTCATCTGACCCAATATGGCCATTCTTATGTTTCCTCTGAAATCAAGCTCCACAGCTGCCCTAATTGGCTAGAAAACCAGAAGTCAACTACTACAATTCCAGTAAATACAGAAAACAACAGCGTGGACCCAAATGGAGATTTAATAACAATTTAAGTTCCTGAGGGCTCACTTCTTGGGCTGAGAAGCTTGGGTGGGGATAGAGAATGGGTGAAGGGGAACATTCAAAGAGTCTGATTTTTTTTATATATAGATCAAGTCCCAGGCAGCTAAAAGGGAAAGGAGCAGAGGGAAGGTCTTGTGTCACTGTAGCAGCTTTGGGAGTGCAGCTGGGCTCTTTCCATGTGTTTGAAACATTTGTAAAAGGAGTTTTAACATTGTACATTCCACCCCAGAGAAAGCTCCAGGCTACTCAGGAGCCACTCACCTGCCATACATCTCTGTCCGTGTCCATGGTGGGTACCTGCAGCACCCCCAGGGTCAAGTCTGGTCAAACCAATCGAAGTTGCTCACAGGCAGCTGACTGTGGCCCTAAGTGTTCAGGTCACAGATCACAATGGATTGTGCCATTTGAGCAGGATTTGGCCTTTCTGATCTCCCTGAGCCAGCACAGAGAGGCCTACAGCTGGATAGAGCTGGAGATAGCCCCTCCCTGGCTGCATGAGCATGTGTCACTCATAACCAGAAAGGCAAAGCACAGAGAGTCTTCAGTTTGATGGGGAGATATGAAGATCATGGGGAGACATGAAGCCAACAGTAGAGATCAGCCAGAAGCAGAGGGTGATTTCTCTGCCACCAGGCCCTGGCGATCCCCCAGCTCTGGGATCTCACTTCTGTCCCTCTTCTATTGTTTAGAATGGAAACAGTTATAAAGCCTCACCTGATTTACTCCTCCTGAGTCCCTGGTGCACATTGCATATTTCTTGGCCAGCCCCACCGTCGTGCCTTGGAAGTCTATGCCTCTGCAGGAAGGCAAAACACTCATAAAAGGACAAACATCATCCACAATTAGTATTGTGGCCTCATGCAGCATTGCCACATCCATGGGCAGTGGCACAGCACACTAGTGTTGGTGCGGTGTCCCCCAGACACAGTGCACCACATCAACTATAGCCCTGTCTACATACCACTCCCCACATATCCCAGCTAGCCGAACTCCCCCTAGCCACCCCAGGCGTCCCCCTAGCCACCCCAGTGCCCTCCAGGCTCTCCCTAGCTACACTAGCAACCCCACAGCTACACCAGCAGCTCCCAGCAAACCAGGACCCCCACCAGCAGCATCTCCTTTTACACCAAAAATTTGCAAGAGATCTAAATCCTCCTGCTCTGAGGCATGACCAAGACTTAATTGATGGAGGTCAGGAAGGCATGTCACTTGTGGGCAGGTTATCCCAGAACTGGCCACTTCATGGTTCTTGCCCCGCCCTCTGAAGCAGCTAGCACCAGCCCTGTCAGATGCCTGCACTGCTCTCTCTGACCAGTCCTACCACGCTAGCACTACCACACAGAGTTCAGAGTGATAAAGTCTAAGGCCAGAAGGGGCCACCCAGTCTGACTTTCTGGATCACAGGCCATCAATACCACCCAGCATCCGCATGCTAAACCCAGCAACTGACATTAGAACACATCTGGGTATTCCTACTGCATCAGATACTGTAAGTACCTCAGCCCCGCGTTGGGCTCCCCGGGCGCCCCGTGCCCGCAGTCAGCAGCTTTGGTTCATGTTGCGAGCAGTGTAATGGCAGCGCTTACGTGATCAGTTGGGCATTGTCATGCTTCTTCTTCTGTAACAGTTCAGTCTCTCGCCAATGAAGAAAATTGTCCAGTGTGGTGTCTGGGTTTGGACTCACAGTGATCTTGTCTTTGTAACTCCAGACTTCCAGGCCTATCAAGGCCACACGGATATTGAGAGTCTGATAAAGCTGCAGTAGAAAGAGAGACTGTATTAGAGCTGGACTGCAGGAGACAGAATCCCTCCACACAAAGATGGCACTTGGCAGCACTCAGGACGGGGGCTTGGTGCCTGAGCCTTGTGCCCCTCTGGGAGAGGGACAAGTCATAGCTTTTACTCAGAATGCAATTCCGATCCCATAGACTCTAGCGCTACTTCCCCCACAAGCCAGGCTCTGCCTGTGGATCCCTATCAGAGGGACCCATCACATTTGAGAGCAGCTTTTAACACCCCGGTGGTTTTCACCATTCTTGTTTGGCCTGCAGCTCTGGGCCACAAGATTTGGCAATCCCGAAAGCAACGGGAAGGGCACTTGTGCTGCTCTGAGGAGAACTGAACCCTCCCAGACTAGTTTAGGGCTAGACAATGGCATGACATGCAGTAGTAGCGGGCACCCAGCAGCAGCCCCACTAGGGCCTGAGCCTTAGGCCAGCCTTTGTGAAATCAGTGGGTTTTCATATATGCTTAAAGGTAATCACATCCTTATGGGCTCTCCTGGATCGGGGCCAGAGTGCTCAGGACCCTGCTGGATCAGGCCCTGAGTCTGTAAGTGCCATTTCTCCCGTTCTGTACTCCGCCCAGCATGCTGCTTACACACTGCAAACAACTGTATCTCAAAAGTACCCTCCGCAAACACTACTATACAGAGAATGTGTTAATAAATTGTCCATCTGGTTGGTTGCCTAGCAGGATTGAGATGGGCCCTGTACTTTGCACAGGAAGACATTCCAGTCAGCCCCAGTTTCTATTCTTATATAGGCTGAAAACTGGAGTAATGGTCTTTTGTCCCTTAAACAAGAAAGTGACCTCGTATTTTGACTCGTGTGTGTAACAAGAGTTCATTGTTGCAAGCAAACAATGGGACACGTTCTGCTAGCCTTACTACATGGGAGTTGGTGGGTACGGTCTTAGCAGTTCTGGGAGCTTTGCCTGAGCAAGAATCGCAGGACGGGACCCCATTCTCACTGCAGCCTGGGGATACCTCATTGTTACCTTGTCAACGTGATTCACAATTTCCTTCATGCGATTCTGAATCGTCCGTATGTCTTTGGATTTCTTGTACTAAGGGAAGAAACAGAGATTTCCAATTAAGCTGCTGTAATGAATGCTCAACCGTATGATTGTTCAGCCTGTGTGTGTGCCACATGTAAAACACTTTATTTAAGCTCACAACAGCCATTCCTGGCAGGGTATTAAAGGATCCTATAGTGAACACTTCCAGTGTATCTCTCTAGGGGGAATGCTATGTAAGCTAAGTTCTCAAATATTGTGATGTGAACAAACCCACAATGGGGGTCAGCGCAGATCCAAGCAGCTATGCCCTAGGTGGTGTATTGTTGTAGCAACATGGACCTGAGTGGAAGCCAGATGCATTTTGCTTTCACACACTCACAGAAGCCGACAAACGAAATGCAGAGATTGAAAAAGAGCGCCTGGCAAGCGTATGTGAGAACTTTTACAGCTACCTGTGTGGACTGGATTCATTTACACTGATAACAGATCATAAACCACTTATAACGCTCATCAATGGAAAAGATCAAGCACTTGGATCAAGACCACTGAGACATGAAAGTCTATTGCTAATGTTAATGCAATTTAACTCAATTGCTAAATATGTTCCTGGGAAAAATCTGGTAGTAGCAGATACTCTGTCACATATCCCAGCATCACCCTCAACTACCCGTTAGCCCAAAGATGATGTAAAGGTATATGTGGATGCTGTAGACACATACGGACCAGTGCCGGAAAAGAGACTACACCAGTTTGAGCAACCTTGAGAGACATGCAACTTCAAGATCTAAATTACATTAGGGCCAGCTGGTCCAAGTATCTAAAGGACACTAAGGAAGTGACAAGAGACTACTTATGCTGTGCGTGGACAACTAAGCGAGTCAAATGGACTCATGATTGTGACAGAATATACTCAGGTGTTCACACTCTACATACTATTGTAATAATCTTAGTATAAAGTATGCCTTGTGAAGTATCATTTGAAAACTCATAATTTGCTGGTCATTATTGTCCTGGTAAAATATGTGTGGAAACATTGTATATGAAGTTATAAGATTCCACTATATGGTGTTATTAACACATGTTCCAAACAGGTCTGTCTGAAACAAAGGAATGGGTGCTCTGCTTACTTTGCATTTAAGCCATAAACAGAGTCATCAAGCAGGAAGGAAAACAAAAGAAGCTCAAACAGGTGAGAAAAAAGCAGCAGGGAACATTCTTCCACCCAGACTTTTTGTCTCTTGGTACCAGCTAGAAATGTTTTTCAAGAAGGGGACTGAAACTATAAAAAGGAAGGACAAACACCTAAGGCACCCTTCTCTCTCTCTCTCTCTGCCCATTGATTCACTGCATCTGAAGAGACAAAAGAAGCAGCTGATGGACTAGGGGAGGAGTTCTGACCTAAGAAGTTTTGTCAGTAAGACTGCTGAAAACATGTGGTGAGAAAACTTTGCTTTGAATTTTACATAGTTTGTTAAGTTAGGCACCAGTTGCTTTTTATCTTTATTTTTCTTGTAACCATTTCTGACTTTTATGCCTCATTACTTGTACACACTTCAAATATAATTAGTTCGATTTAGGGTGACCAGATGTCCCGATTTTATAGGGACAGTCCCGATTTTGGGGTCTTTTTCTTATAGGCTTCTATTATCCCCCATCCCCGTCCCGATTTTTCACACTTGCTGTCTGGTCACCCTAAATCGAACTCTTTGCAGTTAATCAACTTGTTTTATTGTTTCATCTAATGCAGTGTGTTTAAATCAAAGTGTCTGAATAACTACTGGAAATAATAAGTTGGCATATAATTCCTTTTAAAGAAATAACGGACGTAATATAAGAAATGGTTACTTACTGTAATTGTGGTTCTTCGAGATGTGATGCAGACGGGTATTCCAGGTAGGTGTGTACATACCCCATATGCCGGAGCTGGAGACTTTTGCCTAGCAGTACCCGTAGAAGGGTGGAGCTCACGTCTTGTGTCTGTCGCTCCTTCCCTGGCTATGAGGCACTGCCATCACAACCCCCCTCAATTCCTTCACACCAAACGTCCAGGGAAAGACCTCAATGCAGAGGGGACGGAGCGTGGGTTGTGGAATACATGTCTGCATCACATCTCAAAGAACCACAGTTACAGTAAATAACTGTTTCTTCTTCTTTGAGCAGATGCAAACGTGTATTCCAAGTAGGTGAATCACAAGCAGTACTCCCTGTAGGAGGTGGGGCTTGGAATATATCAGAGTAAGTATCGCAGGATTGCTCTGACATTAGTGTGTTCAGGAAGATGCAGTGATCGCATAATTATAATGGTCTGCAAATGTGTATGGACGATCATGTGGCTGCTCTGCAAATGTCTAATATGAAAATGTCATTAAGGAACACTACCAACACTGCCTGTGGTCTCGTCGAATGAGCTCATATCTGCTGAGGAGGCGTTGCTGATACTATCTCATACGTAGTCCTGATACAAAATGTCACGCATCTAGAGATGGCCAGTGCAGAGCCCACTTGTCCTTTCACACGGTCCACATATGACAAGAACAGGCAAGGCGAAGTATAGAATGGTTCAGTTCTGTTCAGGTAAAAGGCTAGACACCATTTAATGTCTAACATATGGAGGCACTGCTCCTCCGGGAAGCAATGTGGATTAGGGAAGAACACAGGCAAATATACAGCCTGGTTTAAATGAAACTAGGAGACCACTTTGGATAAGAACTTCGGGTGTGGTCGGAGCATTACCTTGTCCCTGGAGAACTGCATGTAAAGGGGCTCCGCCATCAGGGCATTCAATTCATCCACCCTCCTGGCAGAGGTAATGGCTATCAAGACCGCAGTTTTCTGAGACAGGAGGGGCAGAGGACAGGATACAAAAGGCTCAAATGGAGACGTCCTCAGAGCTGCTAAAGCCACAGGGGGACTGCGTCTCGGACTGGAGAAAACTTGTCACCATAAAACTGGAAAGAAATGATTTCCCTTGGATGCGGGGATAAAATGCTGATATTGCTGCCAAGTGCACTCTCAGGGAACTGAGTGCCAAGCCTGATTTCTAAAGGTGTGGCAAGTACTCTAAGATGTCCTGGATGGAAGGCCCCGCCAGATGGGTCCTGCAGACCGAGGACCACACAGAAAACCTCTTCCACTTCGCTAAGTAGGCCATCCTAGTGGAAGACTTCCTGCTGATAAGTAGGACCTGCTGGACAGCCTTTGAGCAATGCTCTTCCTCCTCATTCAGGCATGCAGCAGCCACACCTTAAGGTGCAGGGAGCTGATCGCCAGATGCAGGGTGAGGCCACGGCCCTGTGTGAGGAGGTCAGGGTGGAGAGGAAGCAGCATGGGAGGCTGGACGGACAGAGCGAGGACGTCTAAGAACCAGCACCGTCTCGGCCACGCTGGAGCGATCAGGATGAGTCTGGCTCAATCCTCCTTGAGCTTGGTGATGACCTGAGGAACAATTGGAATAGGAGGGAAGGCGTGTAATGGAAGGTGCCAGAGAGATAGCCCAGGCTGAGTCCCCACTGAGAGCAGAATAGACGACACTTCCTGTTTTCTCTCATTGCAAATAGATCAATCGTGGGGATGCCCTACACTGTGAAAACATTCCAAATGATACTCGCCTTCAGGGATCATTCGTGATTCAGGGAGAAGATCCTGCTGAGATGATCAGCAAGACGGTTCTACGCCCCATGTATATGGACAGCTACTAGGGTGATGTCCTCTTTGATGCAGAACTGCCACAGGTTGATCACCTCTAGGCAGAGTGACCTGGAGTGGGCTCCCCCTTGTTTCTTCACATAGTACATCGCGGTGGTATTTTCGGTGAGCATGTGAACCACTGAATGCCTGATACGGTTCCAGAAAGCATGACATGAGTTGTGGATGGCCTGCAGCTCCAACACATCTATATGGAGTGAGACTTCCTGTTCCGACCACAGGCCCTGCACCCTCAATGAATCCAGATGCATCCCCTAACCCAGAAGAGAAGTGTTGGTAACCACTGACTTGGTTGGAGAGGGCCAAGAGAAGGGGACTCCTTGGAACACATTGCGCAGGGACTTCCACCAGCGCAAGGACTCCAGGATTGGTGGAGGAAGGTGACTCAACCTGTCCAAAGAATGCAGGGCAGGACAGTAAACCAGCCTGAGCCACATCTGAAGAGGGAGAAGGTGCAACCTGGTGAACTGGACCACCTGGGTGCAAGTGAACATGTGGCCCAACAGGCTCGGACACACGCAGACCATCACGGAAGGCTGAGGTTGCAGACTGAAGCTGTCGGTCAGCAGGAATGCCCTCGATTTTGTGGAATCTAACAGGGCCCCAATTAATTCTATTTGTTGACTGGGAGCCAAGGTTGACTTCACAGTATTTAAAATGAGTCCCATGAGATCGAGTATGCGCAGAGTGGTGTCGCTGTGGACGAGAACCTCCTCTCTGGAGCGCCCTTCAGCATCCAGTCATTGAAGTTGGAGAAGATGTGGATTTCCTTCCTCCTGAGGTATGCCAGGACCACCACCATGCACTTAGTGAAGACTTGAGGGGCAGAAGAGAAGCCAAAACTGAGAACTGTGTACTGAAAATGGCATTCTTCTACCATGAAACGAAGAAACTTCCTGTGACTTGGTAGAATGGCCACATGAAAAAAAGCGTTCTGCAGGGAGAATAGAGAGAGTGACCATGCGTAACCTCACGTATTTGATGAATTTGTTGAGCCCGTGAAGGCCTGGTGTTCTCATGAAACTTTCTCCACCGCTCCTAAAGTTAGCAGAGAGCTGACCTGCCCGGTGAGCAGTGTCTTGTGTGAGGGGAAGTGGGGTGGGGGTTGTGGAGAGGAACTGGATGATGTAGCCCAATCTGACAGTGTCTAGGACCCAGCTGTCGGAGGTGATCGAAACCCAGGCATTGTGGGAGTCATTGGCCGGAGTCAAAATGGGCACTTAGCAGGTGCCAAAGGAGGGCAAACAGACTGGCCAAGCTCCAAGTTCAAGTGCTTCCTCTTGTGAGACCGGTCTCTCTTTCTGGGATGGTCTTGCTGTCTCGGGGGGAAGGGCTGTGCCAAAGGATGCTGCAGCCTATACTGCTGTTGTTGCTGTGCCCCATAGTTAGGGCCCTACCAAATTCATGGCCATGAAAAACATGTCACGGACCGTGAAATCTGGTCTTTTGTGTGATTTTACCCTATACTATTCAGATTTCAGAGGGGAGATCAGCGTTTCTCAAATTGGGGGTCCTGACCCAAAAGGGAGCTGCAGAGGGGGGTCGCAAGGTTATTTTAGGGGGTCGTGGTGTTGCCACCTTTACTTCTGCACTGCCTTCAGAGCTGGGTGGCCGGAGAGTGGCAGCTGTTGGCCAGGTGTCCAGCTCTGAAGGCAGCACCCCTGTCATAACTATCAAGGGAAGGGTAACAGCTCTCCTGTGTACAGTACTATAAAATCCCTCCTGGCCAGAGACTCCAAAATCCTTTTACCTGTAAAGGGTTAAGAAGCTCAGGTAACCTGGCTGACACCTGACCCAAAGGACCAATAAGGGGACAAGATACTTTCAAATCTTGGGGGGGGGGGGAAGGCTTTTGTTGTGCTCTTTGTTTTAAGGGGTTGTTCGCTCTTGGGACTGAGAGGGACCAGACATCAATCCAGGTTCTCCCCATCTTTCTAAACAAGTCTCTCCTATTTCAAACTTGTAAGTAAAAAGCCAGGCAAGGCGACTTAGTTTTACTTTGTTTTCTCAACTTGTAAATGTACCTTTTACTAGAATGTTTATCTTTGTTTGCTGTACTTTGAACCTAAGACAGAGGGGGGTCCTCTGAGCTCTTTAAGTTTGATTACCCTGTAAAGTTATTTTCCATACTGATTTTACAGAGATGATTTTTACCTTTTTCTTTAATTAACAGCCTTCTTTTTAAGAACCTGATTAATTTCTCCTTGTTTTAAGATCCAAGGGGGTTTGGATCTGTATTCACCAG
>NW_020664499.1:8099402-8106371 GCF_002925995.2 Terrapene triunguis
TTCTCCTTGTTTTAAGATCCAAGGGGGTTTGGATCTGTATTCACCAGGAGTTGGTGAAAGGAAGGAGGGGGGAAGGGTCAATTTCTCCTTGTTTAAGATCCAAGGAGTTTGGATCTGTATTCACCAGGGAATTGGTGAAAAGTTTCTAAAAGCTTCCCAGGGAAGGGAATGGTGGCAGCGGACCAAAACTAAGCTGGTAGTTAAGCTTAGAAGTCCTCATGCAGGCCCCCACACTTGTACCCTAAAAGTTCAAAGTGGGGATACAGCCTTGACAACCCCGCCAGCAGCAGCACAGAAGTAAGGGTGGCAATACCATACCATGCCATCCTTACTTCTGCGCTGCTGTTGGCCGTGGCTCTGCCTTCAGAGCTGGGCTTCCGGCCAGCAGATGCAGCTCCCTGACCGCTCAAGTCTAAAAGGCAGCGCCGCTGCCAGCAGCGGCACAGAAGTAAGGGCAACAATATTGTGACACCCCCCCCCCACAACTCCTTTTTTGGTCAGGACCCCTACAATTACAATACCGTGAAATTTCAGATTTAAATATCTGAAATCATGAAATTTACGATTTTTAAAATCCTATGACCGTGAAATTGACCAAAATGGACTGTGAATTTGGTAGAGCCCTACCCACAGTGGTGTCTCTGTGTGGGCGGCGTATACAGCCCCAAGGACCTTAAGGTAGCCCTGGAATCCTTAAAGGAATGCACGGTTTCATTAGTCTTGTCTGAAAACAAGGTCCGGCCATCAAAAAACAAGTCCTCAATCGCTTGCTGGACATCCAAAGCGATCCCAGAGTTTTGGAGCCAGTAAGTCCTCCTCATAGTAATCACAGAGGCCATCACCCTGACTGAGGTGTTGCAACATCAAGGGTGGACTGCAGTGATGTCTTGGCCATCAAGCAACCCTTGGCGACAAATGCCCCAAACTCCTGATGAGAGGCCTCAGGCAACTTGTTTGGACATAGCCGACCAATTGAGAAAGTCATATCTGGACAGCAAAATTTGCTGATTCGCGATCGTTATCTGTAATGACAATGAGGTATATATCTTTCTGCCCAAAAAATCCAGCCGCTTAGAGTCTCTGTCCTTTGGTGTGGACTTGAACCAGCCCTGCTGGGCTCTGTCATTCATTGCAATGACCATCAGGGAGTTTGGGGCCAGATGGGAATAGAGCCCTTCATATCCCAGTACAGGCATGAAATAGCGCTTCTCCAAGCACTTAGCCACCAGCGATACTGAGGCCAGAGTACCCTAGATGTCTCTCGCAGGTTCGACGACTGCATCATTTATTGGAGAGTGCACCCTCCCAGGAACAGAGGGCTGGATAATTGTCCACGAGTTTGTGGGTATTCTCCCGGAGAAACTCCATTTGAATAACCAGGGGTGAGGCCACCTGGTATGAAAGGTCTTGGTATGCCTTAAAGCTCTCTGGGGTGGAAGGGGAGGATGAACCTGGCAGCATCGTTTAGTACAGGGATGAGGACAAGGACCTTGGCTGAGCCACAGCTGGGTCCTGCTCCTGGAATAACATATCCGGATTGGGAAAGTCCAAAGGCTCCAAAGGAAGGGGAGCTGTGGGAGCCTGAGCCTGCGGCTGATCTGCAGCCACCAATGCAGAGCTGATGGGTGATCTCACCTTTGACCAGGACGACGAACGAGACCTCCAGGAGTGAAGAGTGTCCCAGTGAGGCCAGGGGGCCTCTGGTCTGGGTAAGGCATTGGTGGCCAGTAGGCGCCAGGCCAGAGGCCTCCATCCCAGCCTCAGGGCACATGCCAACCCTGGTAGCTGCACTGGTCCACTGGTAGCCTTCAGAACTCCTCAGGTGAAGGGGAGGGGGAGGATGACGATCCCGACTCTGAAGCGGAGGAGCCCTGGGATCTATGGGACATAGGTGGAGCAACCCTGGAGGGAACCAAAAGGTGATCTGACCCATCCATCGCCCAGAATGAGATTGGACTCGGCGCTCCCGATGAAGCCGGTATCACTAGTACCAAATACGTCAGTACCACAAGCAAGGTTGGTCCCGGAGCAAACAGTAGTACTGGAGCACCTGAGTGCCTCGATGTCGAGCGTGGTGACAGCTGCTATGGACGCATCTGCGGCATTGATTGCACCAGTGCTGAGGAGGGTATCAGTACTGAGGTACCCCGTACTGAATCTGGTGCATCTGAGTGCAGTGCTGAGGGGCCCAAGGGTTCAGAGGCGCGCTCCATCTGTGGGGCTACTGAAGGCACCACTCTTGCAAAGTCTTGGACCAGAGGCAAGGATGGGACTGAAATGCAGAGTAGGTCCGCTGAAGCCTGGTATGCCGATGTCACAGATATAGTGGGTACCAGTATTGCTCCTATCAGCACCGGACTCAACGGACGCCTGGCAGCCAGAACTGGAGTTGACAATACAGGGGTTCTGCCCTCCCTACTTGGTGCCAAAGGAGGATCAGAGGTACCCGCACCATCCTGTGTGCTGGAGCCAGTCCTGTGCCAGCCTGAGCTCTTAGGGGAGGCAGAAGAGTCGCCCCACAACCTGCAGCACTCACGATTGGTCTTATGAGAGGTCTTCTTTTGTGCCAATGATGGAGAACGGCTTCTGCGCCTCATTGGAGGGGCGCCTGCCCCGAACAAGAAGCAGCAGCATTTTCCAAGCTTGAAGGTGATCTGCGGCCCGAGTAGGGCCTTGGTGCTGGGTCAGGCTGCATGGCCTGTTCAAGCAGGTGCTGTTGAGGCAAAGGTCCCGTGCCACCTGAGTCCTCTTTTTAAACGATCTACAGATCGAACAGCACGTTTTAAGGTGGGATTCGCCAAGGCAGAGCAAGCACTGTGGGGGGAGGCGGAAGGGCACTCTTAGGGATCGCCTCCCCACATGAAGGGCAGTGCTTGAACCACTGTGAGGGCATCACCAGAGAGCACTACCACTACATTCTATAGCTTTCTTCTTTTTTTTATTTTACTAACAAACACTAACTGACTAACTGTACAACAAACTAGGCTAAGAAAGGATAAATGCAAAGTTGTGAGACAACAACCACACAGAGCTCCCATTCCACACAACAGGCGGTGAGAAGGAACTGAGAGGGGTCAGGGTGGCGCCACCACACATAGCCAGGGGACGGGCTACAGACACAAGGCACGAGAGCCGCCACACTATAGGTACTGCTAGGCAAAAGTCTCTGGCTCCGGTGCTCAGGGAGCTCACACACCTACTTGGAATACATGTTTGCATCTACTCGAAGAAGAACTTGTATTGTCCATGAGAGGGCTGGACAGTATAGGACATACATTTATGGAGGCGAATCTGGGACTGTGGGTATGTTGGGGTCACCCTGCAGAATAACCAAGGCTGATGAGAGCCAGAATGTGGCAGGCAGGCTGCAATTGCACACAGACACTCAGGGTGTGGCTTGCATGCTGGAGGGCTATTTATGGGCGGCCCAGGTGGAAGCTCTTTTAACAGGGCATTGTAGGGCACCCAATGTTGCAGAGCAGGGATGACACAGCTGCTCACTGGTCTGGATTGTGCCCTGGTATGTCACAATGATTAAAGACAATTGCATTGTAATTCCAAACGAAATGAGAGGAGAAATCCTAAACCTCATCCATGAAGGACATCAAGGATTAACTAAATGCTGTGAATGGGCCGACCAGTGTGGTGGTTGGGCATCAGCAAGGACATAAAGAATAAAATATCTGCATGTGAACATTACAGAACTAACACAAAGTACCTGTAATAACAACACCTCTGCCAGACAGACCTTGGAAGAGACTAACTGCAGATTTATGCAAATTCAGAAGACAGCATTACTTGGTCGTCATGGCCTATTTTTCCAGGTATATAGAAATAGCGCACTTGGAAGACATAACATGTTGCAGTGTTATAGAGAAACTGAAGTCCATTTTTGCTCATTTTGGTATTCCAGAACAACGAGTGGTGGACAATAGACCACAAATCACTGCAGGGGAATTTAAGTAATTCCAAATGAAATAAGAGTTTGATCCCATTACTAGCAGCTGCATTACGCACAAGCGAAGGGAGAGGCTGAGAAAATTGTACGGACAGCCAAGAAAATCATACAGCAGGAAGATCCATTTCTTATTCTTCTGAGTTACAGATCAACACTGATAACATATAGTCCAGCACAACTCCTGATGGGAAGATAACACAGAACTATTGGTCCAACTTTGGAAAAGAATGTATCCCGACGAAGAGAGTAGCCAAATCAGATAAAAAGGCAAAAAAAGCTTACAAACACTTTTATAACAGATATCACTCAGTTAGGAAACTGCCCCAGGTCTAGACCCTGGTGACCATGCATGTGTCAAGCTGGATGCAGAAAAAGGATGGACAGCTCCAGCTGTTATAAAGGAAAAGAACTCATTGCCCAGATCACATGTGATCGAGACCGACAGTGGAGAGTTCATCAGAAAACACAGACATCTCCAATTTATTCCTCAGAAATAACAAACAACAGAGCAAACTCTAGAGATAGCAGATGCAGAACAAGATGATGACGACTCAAAGATTCCAAACAGACCAGAGACAGTCGTTGCAACTAATGGACAGCCAGATGACCATGTTATTACACATTCAGGTTGTGTAATTAGAAAAACAGTACAATTCAAAGACACTTAGCAGACTGATGCGTACTGAACTTCAAAGAGAGTGTGATAGTGTAAATATTGTAAATAGAAGGCATGTAGAAGTTAAAGGGGGAGATGTAATGGAATGGTAAACTGTATTATACTGTTCAGCCACAAGTGGTGGCATGTATAACATACCTTATGTAAGCTCACAACAGCCATTTCCTGGCAGTGCATTAAAGGTTCTTGTACTGAACAGCTCTGGTGTCTCTCTCTGGGAGGGAAGCTCTATAGCAAGTCCATATCTGGTACCGAAACCAGACCTGCTAATTGGAGTCTTGTAACCTACCATATACAAGTAGAACAAGGAGGACTTGTGCCACCTTACAGACTAACAAATTTATTTGAGCATAAGCTTTCGTGGGCTAAAACCCACTTCATTGGATGCATGCAGTGGAAAATACAGTAGGAAGATATATATACACAGAGGACATGAAAAAATGGGTGTTGCCATACTAATCAGTAATCAGTTAAGGTGGGCTATTATCAGCAGGAGAAAAAAAACTTTTGTAGTGATAATCAGGATGACTCATTTCCAACAGTCGACAAGAAGGTGAGAGTAACAGTGTGTGTGGGGGGGAAATTGCATGGGGAAGTAGGTTTTACTTTGTGTAATGACCCATCCACTACCAGTCTTTATTCAAGCCTAATTTAATGGTGTCAAATTTGCAAATTAATTCCAATTTTGCAGTTTCTCGTTGGAGTCTGTTTTTGAAGTTTTTTTTGTTGGAGTATTGTGACTTTGAGGTCTGTAATTGAGTGAACAGGGAGGTTGAAATGTTCTCTGACTGGTTTCTGAATGTTATAATTCTTGACATCTGATTTGTGTCCATTTATTCTTTTGCGTAGAGACTGTCTGGTTTGGCCAATGTACATAGCAGAGGGGCATTGCTGACACATGATGACATATATCATATTGGTAGATGTGCAGGTGAACGAGCCTCTGATAGTGTGGCTGATGTGATGCTCAAATAAATTTGTTAGTCTCTAAGGTGCCACAAGTACTTCTTGTTCTTTTTGGTGATACAGACTAACATGGCTAGCACTCTGAAACCGTATACAAGTAGTACATGACAGCTGCTGCATTTCATCCACAGCAGTGGAGAATGAAATGCTGGTCTCAGCCTGTTCCCCTTACCTCTGCATTGTCCACGACCAAGACCAACTCAACGTATCGGGTCCCTTTCTGAAATGGAGCCGATTTCTGAAAGTCAAAAGCAAATGCCATGCAGGATTTGAATTCCATCTCTGATAGTTCTGAGCACAAGCAGTGCATGAGCCATGTTCTCACAGGGACACCTTCCTTCATATGTGTTGTATTCTGGAACACTGCCTAGCTGTTTCTGGGTGACTTATTTTAGCTGCTAAACTTGTTGGTGCTGGTTTGCTTTACAACTTCTGCCTCCCACTCTAAACTGCAGAAACAGTGTCCCAAATTCCCAAGCAGCCACAAACCCTATGGTCAATATGGTTTAGCTCAAGGGGTACATACCATTCATGAGCAGTCTCAAGTTTCTTGTTTCTTTCACTAGTGGTTCAGTATACAGTAACTTAGTCTATTAGAATGAATTTTCTCAAAGTCCCTGGGCTAAAAATTCTGGGGTTTGTACTGCAAACACTTCCTTATAAACTCTTTCTATACAATTCCCAGGGGATGCTAAAACAATAAGCTAAATTATGAGGAATGACACTTGCACGGAGCCTGAAACAGTAGCTCAGAGAGGATTCAGCTCAATGGAGTGTAACTCTGAAACCTAGGGATGACAGTTGAAATGTAAATTTCAATGCGAAGATAATTAATCGTGTCACTGCTGATCATTTCATCAGAAACACTTGGCCAACGTCCTTACCCTACCAACCCAAACTGACTCCAGGAGCCCAAAACCCCAACTGATCCCACCTCCAGCCTCCTCTGTGATGCAGGTGGGAGCTGTCAGTAAAAAACACATGGCATTTTGAAGTGGAATGTCTTCTTATGGACTATCTGCATCGCGATAGCACCTAGCCCCTCAGTCTGGGTCAGGGCACCAGCGATGGATGCTGCACACATTGGTAATAAAAGGGCAATCCCTGCACCAAGAGCTCACAATCCAGGGAGAGAAAAATCAACAAACCAAGGGGTGGGGAAGAACAAGGTAGGAGGGAAGCCACCCTAGCACACCCACTGCTCCCGGGTGCTTTGCGCAGGTCATAGCAGAAGGCAACGGCAGGCAGGGCCGGCTCCAGGCACCAGGCACCCAAGCTGGTGCTTGGGGCGGCACCTGGAGGGGGGCGGCGCGGCGCTCCGGCCGCCGGGGAGAGCGGGGCCACAGCCGGGCTCGCCGCCCTCCCCCCC
>NW_020664499.1:8106771-8201072 GCF_002925995.2 Terrapene triunguis
GGGGGGGGGGGGGCGGCCGGAGGCTTTTTTGCCTAGGGCGGCAAAAAAGCCAGAGCCGGCCCTGACGGCAGGGATCTGAAGTAGGATAACGTAGTAATTCTGGGGACTTTGACAAGGGCAACTCCTGTGTATGGGGGAAGCACGGCAGAGAACATGGCAGTATCTGCAGGGAAACAGGACTAATGGACATGGCAGGATGGCATCTCTGGCAGAGCAGAGGCAGGGCTGACAGCTCAGTAATGCAGGAAAGGAAATCTGTAGGGTGAACATAAGAATGGCCATAATGGGTCAAGACCAATGTTCCATCTAACCCAGTATCCTGTCTTCCAACAGTGGCCAGTGCCAGATGCTTCCAAGAGAATAAATAAAACAGGGCAATCATCAAGTGATCCATTCCCTGTCATCCAGTCCCAGCAACTGGCAGTCAGAGCCTTAGGGTACCCAGAGCATGGGGTTGCATCCCTGACCATTTTGGCTAATAGCCATTGATGGGCCTATCATCTATGAATTTACCTAATTCTTTTTTGAACCCAGTTACAATTTTGGCCTTCAAAACATCACCTGGCAATGAGTTCCACAAGTTGACTGTTGTGTGAAGTTCGTTTTAAGCCTGTTGCCTATTAACAATTTCATTGGGTGCCCCCGGTTTTTGTGTTATGTGAAGGGGTAAATAAAACTTCCTTATTTACTTTCTCCAAATCAGTCATGATTTTATAGACCTCTATCATATCCCCCCTTAGTCATCTCTTTTCCAAGTTGAACAACCCCAGTCTTTTTAATCTCTCCTCACGTGGACACTGTTCCATACCCCCAATCATTTTTGTTGTCCTTCTCTGTACCTTTTCCATTTCTAATATTTTTTTTTTTTTTTTGAGGTGGAGCGAGCAGAACTGTATGCAGTATTCAAGGTGTGGGCATACCATGGATTAATATAGTGGCATTATGATAGTTACTGTTTTATTATCTACCCCTTTCCTAATGGTTCCTAATATTGTTAGCTTTTTTGACTGTCACTCCACATTGTGTTGATGTTTTCAGCTGGTAATTGCTAATTTAAACCCCATCATTTTGGATGTATAGTTAGGATTATGTTTTCCAATATGATTACTTTGTGTTCATCACCAATGAATTTTATCTGCCATTTTGTTGCTCTGTCATCCAGTTTTGTGAGATCCCTTTGGAACTCTTTGCAGCCTGCTTTGGATTTTACTATCTTGAGTATTTTGTAACACCTGCAAACTGTTTACCCTTTTTCCCAGATCATTTATGAATATGTTGAATAGCACTGGTACCAGTACAGATCCCCGGGGGACTCTGCTATTTACCCCTCTCCATTCTGTAAAGTGACCATTAATTCCTACCCTTTATTATCTGTCTTTTAACCAGTTACTGGTCCATGAGAGGACCTTCCCTCTTATCCCATGATTGCTTAATTTACTTAAGAGCTTTCTGAAAGTCCAACTACATTATATCCACTGGATCCCCCTTGTGCACATGCTTGTTGACCCCCTCAAAGAATTCTAGTAGATTAGTGAGGCATGATTTCCCTTTACAAAAGCCAAGTTGACTCTTCCTCAACAAATCGTGTTCATCTATGTGTTTGATAATTCTTCTTTACTATAGTTTCAACCAACTTGCCAGGTACTGAAGTTAGGCTTACTGACCTGTAATTATCAGGATCACTTCTGAAGTCTTTTTTTAAAAATTGGCATTACATTAGCTATCATCCTGTCATCTGGTACAGAAGTTGATTTAAGTGATAGGTTACATACCACAGTTAGTAGTTCTACAATTTCATATTTGAGTTCCTTCAGAACTCGTGGGTGGATTCCATCTGGTCCTGGTGACTTATTACTGTTTAATTTATCAATTTATTCCAATACCTCCTCTATTCATATCTCAGTCTGGGACAGTTTCTAAGATTTGTCACCTAAGAAGACTGGCTCAGGTGCGGGAATGTTCCTCACATCCTCCACTGTGAAGACTTATGCAAAGAATTCATTTAGCGTCTCTGCAATGACCTTGTCTTTTTTGAGTGCTCCTTTAGTACCTTGATCATCCAGGGGCCCCCACTGATTGTTTGGCAGGCTTCCTGCTTCTAATAGACTTAATTTTTTTGCTATTAATTTTTGAGTCTTTTGCTAGTTGCTCTTCAAATTCTTTTTTGGCCTGCCTAATTATACTTTTACACTTGACTTGCCATATTTTATGCTCCCTTTCTATTTCCCTCAGTAGGATTTGACTTTCAATTTTTAAAGGATGCTATTTGCCTCCAACCATCTCTTTTACTCTGTTGCTTAACCATGCTGGCATTTTTTTGGTCCTCTTCCTATTTTTTTTTTATTTGGGGTACACATTCATTTGTGCCTTTATTTTGGTGTTTTTGAAAAGTTTCCATTCAACTTGCAGGCATTTCAGTCTTGTGACTGTTCCTTTTAATTTCCATTTAACTAGTTTCTTCATTTTTGTGTAGTTCCCCGCTCTGAAGTTTAAATGCAACTGTGGTGGGTTTCTTTGGTACTCTTCCCCCTCCACCCCTCCCCTCCCCAAGGATGTTAAATATAATTACATTATGGTTACTATTACCGAGTTCAGCTATAGCCACCCCTTGGAACAGATTGTGTGCTCCATTTAGGACTAAATCAAGAATTGCCTCTCCCCTTGTGGGTTCCAGAACTAGCTGCTTTAAGCAGCTGTCATTAATGGATTGGGCTAAGCCTTGGAGGATCTCAAAGGTAAAGACATGCAGTCTGTGTTTGATGTGGTAGGAAAGGGGAGGTGGCAATGAAATGAGGATGGCCTTAGCAGCCAGGCTGCATTTGTCCAGGTCACAGAGGACGGGAATGGAGGGAAAGACAGACTATGTGAGTTACTCAAGTCACAGAGGGAGTCTGTGGTGCAGCAGGGAACTGAACTTGGGTCTCCTGAACCCAATTCTGGGGCCCTGACATCCCAGTGACAGCAATTGCTCATAGCCAGACATGCTACTTAGTGGGCAGTGAAGTACCTGAAGTGTGAGAAATGCCTGAGCCTTTTTGAAAGCTCCTCAGCCTGTGTCTATGTCCTTTCAATATCCCCTGGAAATGAGGAGGAGAAGCTTGTACTGTGCAATCAGCCAGCTCCTTGCAGGCCCCCAGCAAGTGTGTGCAGAACCTTTGCAATCAGGCACTTTGCTAGGAACCAGATCAAAGGCCCAGCAAAGTCAATGGAAAGACTTGCACTGACTTCAGTGGGCTTTGGATCAGGCCCAACATTCCTACAAATTAAACTACAACACAGAGGAACAGGGTGATTTCCTACCCAGTGATGGGGCTTCATTGCGGCAGCAACTTTCGGTTCATGGTCGTATTCCAAAGTGACATTGGCGTCTCCGCAGGTCCCACGCTTCATTCTCAGGTGATCCGTTCGGTACACCGCGTGCTCCCCCTTATCATCACCTCCCAACGGCTCAATTAAATAGACTGTCTGATCGGCCCAGAAAAATCCACTGCAAAGAGATGGGGGCAACATGAATCGGGGTCCAGTATCCGATCAGAGAAAGGGTTTCACACACATTTGCAGAGGAAACACAAGGTGGGAGAGGTAATATCTTTTATTGGACTAACTTCTGTTTGTGAGAGAGACAAGCTTTCGAGCTTACACAGAGCTCTTCTTCAGGTCTGGGAAACTAACTCAAAGGGTCACTGCTAAATACAAGGTTTAAAGAGATTGTTTAGCATAAGCAGTGACATAGACTGACCCACTGTGCTTGAGCGGCTGGGTGCTGTCTGGCTGCAGTGTTGGGTGGGAGCATCACATTACAAGCAGAACGCAGTCATTTTTTCACCTGGCTAGAGCCCCTCTTTCAGCCAGGGAACAGCACACTCCTCACATGTACCTGGGGGCAGAGGTGAAAGTAAGCCGGTACGGTCTGGTACGGCGTACCGGCAAGAGCTGATACGCCGTGCCGGACTGGACTGGCTTCTCTGGCGGTGATTTAAAGGGCCCAGGGCTCCAGCCGCTGCAGGGAGCCCCGGGCCCTTTAAAGCGCCACCCGAGCCCGGCTGCCAGAGCTCAGGCGGCGCTTTAAAGGGCCCGGGGCTCCCCGCAGTGCCAGGAGCACTGGGCCCTTTAAATCCCTGCCCAAGCCTGGCTGCTGGAGCCCCTGGCCCTTTAATTGGCCCCTGAGCCCCGGGACTCCCAGCCGCCCCTGCAGCTGGTAGCTCTGGGGTGATTTAAAGGCCCTGGGGCTCCCAGCCACAGCCGGACCCCAGGGCCTTTAAATCTTGAAAGGCCCCCCTCTTCCAGTTGAGGCCACACCTCTTCCGGTTGAGGCCACACCCCACTCAGGACGCCGGTGTACTGGTAAGTCCTTTAAGTTACTTTCACCCCTGCCTGGAGGTTAACAGTTCATGCGTATATGTGTAATCAGGACTTCAGCAGGCCACGTACAGGCCATGGCAGCCTGGCCCTTGGCAAGATCATGGACAGGCTATGTCAGCCTGGTCCTTGAAAGGTCATGTATATCAATTTGGGATCTTTTCAAAAGGAAAATCTAAACAGAATTCCCTGCTCTGAATTCAGGGCCAGCCTGGGCTCTGAATGACTTTTTCCCCATGTCAAATACCATTTAGGGAAGAAGAAGCAAACTTGGCCTTGCCAAATTGAGCCAGGATCTGTCCCTGTAATGCGGAGAAGAGGTGAGGCAGGGCAGGGCAGTCCCTAATAAATACCCAGATTCTGTCTCTGTAGCCTGGGGAAGAGGCAGCGCAGGGCAGTCCCTAATAAATACCCAGGTCCTGTCACTGTAGCACAGGTGACCAGTAGGGAAGGACAGGATAGTTCCTACTTTGAACCTCAGTGCCAATGGTTCTTTGTCCCTTAAATTCCTTTACAGAGTTACCAAGTATAGAGGCCAATAATAAAACCATAGGGCCTGACCCCACAATCCTACCTTCCTGCTGCTCCCAGACACACTCCCTGCCACCAATGAGAGGGTGACTGCACAATGGGGCTGTCTCCGAAGAGGCTCTGGGGGCATACTTTGGAGGTGAAGTGAGTGACTTGGGATTACTTTTCCCTTGGGAAAATAGGAAGATGAGCTGCTCTCCAGAGCCTGTCAGCCCTGTGCTGCCAAGCTACATCCCAGAGAGCAGGGAGCTTGTGGCAATCATGTGTGGCACTTGATTGTTTTGCAGACTGAAAGTGAAAGGAGGTCTGTTTTCACTGCACGTTGGAGGATTTTTTTAATTTAAACAGGATTTTTTGATTTTGTTATTTTAAATTGTAATACATTTTTCTTTCTAAAACTAAACTTGTTTAAAATGAAATTTAAATGTAATACAAAATATGTTAAGGCTAAACTTAGTAGAATCTCTAAAACATTTAAATAAAAAATAAATATACTGAATCCCTGAGCCTCTATCAAAACTGAGTTAAAGGCTGCTTTTCTGTAAAAAGAAAGAATCAGGGGAAAAACATCTACCTTTCGAGGTCAATCATTATAAATAAGGCACAATAGGTCATGTATTAAGGGATGCATCGTGGATAGTTCTCTGAAAACATTCACTCACTATGTAGCGGCGGTCAAAAAAGCGAACAGAATGTTATGAACCATTAGGAAAAGGATAGATAATAAGACAGAAAATATCAGAATGCCTCTATATAAATCCATGGTACGCCCATACTTTGAATATTGCGTGCTGTTCTGGTCACCCCATCTCAAAAACAAACATATTAGAAATGGACAGGCTACAGAGAAGGTGCTCACTGCATTCACGCAAGTAACCAGAGGGGCGGGTTCAGAAGCTCCTCAGCCAGGGCTCGAGGCACTTGTGGCCCCTCAGTGCTAAGGTTCCCCCCTACTACCGCCAGGCTACAGAGTGTGAGAGTGTCTCTTCCACTCTCTCCTGGTCTCCAAACAAATGCAATGACATAGATTGACCCACTGCGCTTGAGCGGCTGGGTGCTGTCTGGCTGCAGTGTAGGGTGGGAGCTTCACATTACAGGGAGAACACAGTCATTTTTTCACATGGCTGGAGCCCCTCTCACAGCCAGGGAATAGCACACTTCTCACAAGTCCCTGGAGGTTACCAGTTCATGCATATATGTGTAATCAGGATTTCAGCAGGCCACGTACATGCCATGGTAGCCTGGCCCTTGGCAAGGCCATGGACAGGCCATGGCAGTCTGGCCCTTTCTGGCTCTGGGATCAGAGTGTGGTAAAGCAGCTAGAGACACTACAGTACTCAAGCGTAGCCACCTGCAGGGACTGAACGTGGGAAAAGCCTGAGCTGCGGCCACTTGAACTAAAGGAAAATGCATATTAGCATGGAGGCAGTAGCAGCCTCACAACCCTGTGGCTGTCTAGTGTAAATGGTGAAATCTCTGTAACTGCAGGTCACTAAACCATGATATGAGAGTAACTCAGTAACTCAGCCAGAGGTTAGGGGTCTGTTACAGGAGTGGGTGGGTGAGGTTTTGTGGCCTGCGATGTGCAGAAGGTCAGACTAGGTGATCACGATGGTCCTTTCTGACCTTAAAGTCTATGAGTCTATTTCCGGCTCTGCCTGTGGAAAATTCACCCAGCCTCTCAGTTACATTCTCTGTAAAATAGGTAAAGGATACCTGCTACCTCTAAGGTAGGCACATGAGTTGTGAAGAACACAGAAATAACAGAGCAGTGTGTGTGCAGCAAGGAGGGTCTCTCTTCTTCTCCCCTGCCTCAAGGGGGACACTTTACCATTTATACACAACACGAGAGAGGGACTGAAACCAAAGGATGGAATCCAAACCTCTGTGAATGTGGTGGTGTGGGAGGCTCCGGTCTGACTCACAGCAGCATCTATGGCTCTGATTCCACAGAGAATCCTCAAATAGCAGAACCTGTTTCCTGGATCCAGTCAGATGGGGCCCACCTCGTGGCAGACCCACGAGAATGGCTGATCTTATGGGGTTTCCCAATTTGAGCCATGATCTCATGAGAACAGCTCATTGAACTGCAGCCCCATCCAATCCAAACCCAAACCTGAGCCAGGTTTATCTCAACCCCACCCCTGCACCTTTTGTGATGGGGCAAGGCCAGATGGCTACAGTAAAGTAGTGAGGAACAGGTATGTTAGCCACAGGCTAAACAAATCCCTGGTACCATGGTAACCAAATGGCAGTTGCTCCAAGTTGATCAAGACACCTGGGGCCAATTAAGATCCTTCTAGAAGGCAGTGGAGATAGCTAGATTGATTGGGACACCTGAAGCCAATCAAGGACTGGCTGGAACTAGTTAAAAGCCTCCCAGTTAGTCAGTGCTGTGTGGGTGCCAGGAGCTATAGGAGGGAGACTGTACTGTTGGAGGAATGAAGTAGTATGAATCCATATCAGGTGCAAGGAAGGAGACCCTGAGGTAATTGTGAAGAAGATATTGAGTGGGGGCTGCTGTGGGGAAGTAGCCCAGGGAATTGTACATGTCCTATTTCCAAAAAAGTCAGCTTCCATAGCTGCTAATTTTAGGGTCCCTGGGCTGGAGCCTGGAGTAGAGGGTGGGCCTGGGCTCCCCCCTCCCCTCCCCTCCCTGATTAATCACTGATACTGGGAGACAACAGAGACTGTGTGAGGGAGGGTTGTTTCTCCTCACCTCCCTTGCTGGCTTATGATGAAAATGGCTCAGTAGACTGTGACCCTTGCCTCTAGAGAGAGAAGGCTATGTGGAGGGTCACAGTGAGCTTCTGAGGTTAGCAAAATCCATCAGGAAATGCAGGACCCACGGAGTCAAGGACAGAACTTTGTCACACTTTGTCTGACATTATTCCAGATCCAGAGCCAAAGCTCATCTCCTTGGGCCATCTCGGGTTCAACTACATATAAAGGCAAGAAGGCATGACTAAGAGCCATCTACGGCCCCCATGGGAGGAGAGGACAATAGAAAGGTGGGGAAAGGGCAATGCCCTGGCATTGCCCATCACTCTTCACCACAGGGGAAATGCCCGTTCTGGGGTGCTGGTCACAGGAAATCCAAGCATGTTCTTGTCAGAGATCAAAGTCACTAATAGGGGAGTTATGCGGCAACTGGAGAGATTTGACAGGTTTCAGAGTAGCAGCCATGTTAGTCTGTATCCGCAAAAAGAACAGGAGTACTTATGGCACCTTAGACTAACAAATTTATTTGAGCATAAGCTTTCGTGGGCTACAGCCCACTTCATCGGATGCATAGAATGGAACACACAGAAGATATTTATACATAGAGAGAACATGAAAGGGTGGAAGTAGCCATACCAACTGTAAGAGGCCAATCAATTGAGATGAGCTGTTATCAGCAGGAGGAAAAAAAAAAACCTTTGAAGTCATAATGGAGATGACCTATAGAAGGTGTGAGGATATCGATTTCCCCATGTTAAGTATCCTCACACCTTCTATAGATCATCTCGATTATCACTTCAAAGGTGTTTTTGGTTTTTTTTTCCTCCTGCTGATGATAGCTCATCTCAATTGATTGGCCTCTTACAGTTGGTATGGCTACTTCCACCTTTTCATGTTCTCTCTATGTATAAATATCTTGTGTTCTATTCTATGCATCCGATGAAGTGGGCTGTAGCCTACGAAAGCTTATGCTCAAATAAATTTGTTAGTCTCTAAGGTGCCACAAGTACTCCTGTTCTTTTTGGAGAGATTTGAGTACAGTAAATCACAGATCCGGACAGCATCATCCAAGGACTCTGGAGGGAGAAAAGTGTATCGCAAAGACAGATCCATCCCCTGGAGATGGAGCAGGACACGCATGACTGTGTCAGCCCCAGAGCAGTAAGCCTCATCTCAGCACCAGGCCAGCTGAGGGGAAGGTCTGATTAAGGACAAAGCAGGATAACTGGAGCTTTATCGGGTCTAATGAGGGAAAACAGATCTTCTCTGCCCTATGAGAATTGCCTGCAGATAAGCTATTCACTGGTCAGCTGCAATCTCAAAAGATGTTACATAAGATGCTTCACATGATACTGTTACCATAATACCTAACTAACTGTGCTACCTCAGGTGGGGAAGGGGCTAAAAGCAGGAAGCCTCCAGGGCTGTTATGTGATAATGAAGGGCACAGTGAAAACGGTCCCTCCTTTGCCCTTGATGAAAGGGCAGCACATATAGAGCTAACGAGTGAAACAGTTACTGCACACCACGAAGTGTGAGACTCCCATGGCCTCAGGGGCCAGAGAGGTCAATGGTGCATTGAGTGGAGTCTAAAAGAGCTGGGTAATTCCTTGACCACTCACGTGATTTGTTCTCAGAGAAGCTAAGACAATGATGAGGGGAATCATGCTTTCGGGTGGAAGCTAAATCACTGCACATGGCAGGAAGAAATTCCTTCTGGGCTGTGCTCCATGACCACCATGGCACAGTTAGAAAGGGGAATGATGAACCTGAACCTCTGCAGCATCCATATTGACCTGAAATGGTGGCAGAAAACTGGACTAGATCACCAGCACAACTGGTTCAATCCAGTATGGAAGGGAGGTGCAGACTAGATGCACCCAGGGGTCCAATCAGATAGGACTGTGAGGTGGGCCACCTGGTGGTATGTACCTGTAGAGTGATAAAATGGAGCAAGTCCTACATTCGTCACTAAGATTAAAATTAAATAAACATGAAACTACACAAACTATTAGCAAAATGTAGCCTGGGGTAAGGCTGCTGATCCAATGTTAGAAACAATTAATTATCACAGAAACTGATCTAAGGGGACAAAATCATTACAGTTCTGTTACTTTCTGGAGATTCTTAATTTCTTGTGTGGGGAAGATCTTCCTGGGTTCATTCTGCTAAGGACGATATGAGTGGGGTGGTGAGCTGGCTTAGTCATAACATTACCACTTTAATTCTGGTCTCCAAAGCACCCAGATGGCAGCAGCACATGCACCAGGGAAGGAAGCCGCTATCACTAACAATGATTTAACTCCTGAATGACTAATTCAGCGAGCAACAATCACTCCCTGTTTCAGTTTATTCACAATTTCCTCTAAGAATATATTGGATTTCCCCTCCCTCCGCAAAGGACTTATTTTACTTGTTCTCTCTGAGCTGACACTGAAAAAGCGGGAGAGACATTTCAAAGCCACTTGGTGTGTGTTTGCTCTTTGTACCTTTTAATATCAGATGCCAAAGACAGCCTTTATGGCTTATCAGCCCAGGCATAAACTCTAGATTTTGCACTGCAAGGATCAGGGTCTCATTAGAGTTGTTCTGAGAAAGATGGACAGACATAATTGATGCTGTTAACAGACAATCTGGGCTTTTCACATCGAAGAGCCATTTAGCAAAGACTACAAAGCAGATTTGACAGCTACGAGTTAAAGGGAACTGTCCTTCCCAGCAACAGCAGAGAAACAAATCTGCAGCTCTATCATTCAAGGATATTGAATGAATTTAAGATTCAATATACAGCATAACTGGCAGTATCACCAATTCTTAAGTACTGATATTAGCTATATTGTGAGAAAAATATCTCCACTGAAGTCAATGGGTCAGACTCAGAGGTAGTGTGTAAGGATATGTAAGCTAGCCCTGCCTAGAATCTAACTCTCTTAAACACACTTATCCACACATAAGGGAGCCTAAATTTCTGTAATTTACACACCAAGGAGCAGCAGGAAGGTGTACGGAGAGTTTTCGTTCCATAAGGGGGTGATTGCTGTTGCTTTTCTTGCTATGCTCCTCCCTTCTGGGAAAGTCACAGCCACGCTGAGAACTGATGTGTAAGGAGGGCAGAAGCGGGGGTGAGTCGAGGCAGGGAGACTAAAGGTATGTTTGTACAGTCCACGGACACATGCCTCCTAGCCCAAGTCGACACACTTAGGCTAGTGAGGCTCATGCTAGTGCATTAAAAATAGCTGCGTAGACAGCGCTTTGAAGTTACGGCTCAGGTTGGAGCTCAGGTACTGAAACCTGCCTGCCTTCCCTAGGCTTCAGAGCCTCAAAGCACTGTCTGCACCGTTATTTTTAGAGTGCTAATGTGAGCCCCGCTACTCCTAGTATGTTGACTGGGGCTGGGAGGCTCACTTCTGTGGTTGTGTAGACACATGCTATGGGGCTCTTGCCAGGTGTGCATGCAAGCTGAGGTGCTGGGGGAAGGCCTAAATTACACTGGTTTATACTTTGGCCCATTATCTTTTCTTGTATAATTGTCCTTTCCCACCATAAAGGGAAATAATCTCAAACTCCCAAGGAAATGACTGGTGGGAGCAGAAGCTGAAAGCTGGGACATGAGCAGAAGCAGATTATCTGTGGGAGCAAACCATCTGGGCAGAGTTTGAAATGTCAGAAAGCCAGAACACAGAGAATGTACAGTCTAGGGGGAAACCAGGAGCTTTCACTGTGATAACAGGAGAAGTACATGTGTGCCAGGAGAGATCAAGAATGTCTAATTTCAGCACTGAGTTTTGTGGGTTGTCAGTAGATGTGCACAGGGATCTTCCAGCCCTGGGATTGTTAGCTGTCTGTTACCATACACGTCTGTGGTCTCCTGGGCTTAGTGAGGGATAAGTGAAAGCAATGTCTCAGTAGGAATCATCAGTGTAGAAGTGAAGGGATGGTAACATGTAGCATATCTGGGGTAGTTTGTGTGGAGCAGGTTCAGTGTTTGAGTGCAGGTCGGGTGTAGGTAGCTCCTGTTCCCTACGCTTGACCTAAACCCAAATTTTGCGTTAGCAAATAGATGTTAGACTGGGTTCTACAGGGCTCGTGTGCTCTGTCCCCAGAGTGTTCCGGAGCAGGTGAGTGCTAGTATGTGTGCTCGCATCATGCTGAGGTATGGCACAAAGAGGGCAGAGTTAAGGTTGCATTGTGGGGTTGGCGTGGACTTTAACTCTGTAGTTTCTGGTTTTCAGAGGTTTGAGTGTAGTTGAACGTGACATTCTGGAAGGGCACAAGATATCACTGGGCAACTTTAATGCTGCCTTAATGAAGGCTTTGGCTTGCTTTAAAAAAAAAATAAATAAAAAAAAATCTCAGCACACCCATATTCCAGAGCCCAATGCACTCCCTCCAAACTCTACTGGAATCTCTATTCCTTCTCTTAAATAAACTCATTTGTTTTACTACAAGTGCTCACAAGGGCTGTGTGTGATACAGGAGCGGTGGTTTAAGGTAAAATTGGGGTACACTGCTCCTTTCGGAGCAAAGGATCTGGGATTTCTGAGAGTAGCCAGTGTCGGGGATTGGATATCACAGGGGAATGTTTCAAGGGAACTCGGGGACTGGGGTACACCTGTTGTGAACCTGCTGGGCAAAGACAGGAGGGCTGGTGCAGCCCAGAGGAGAGTACTTGAGCAGCTGACAGGCTGGTGGTGTTAGGAAGCTGACACCCAGCCCCCCCAGGACAGACTCTCTCTCTCTCTAAAGACAGGGAATAACAAGGTGATTCAGCCCTTGGTAACCCGGAAAACCATCAAACCGTGCATCAAGCAAGTCTGTGTGATGAGGTGACCAGCGGCTGGAGACGCGACTGTGCGCCCCTGCCCTACAGCTGGGGCTGGATGGCTGGAAGCAGCCCCCGCCCTGCGGTTTGAGGGGGACGGAGGGGCACTGGAGCTGGCTGTGAGCCCCTGTCCTGGAGCTGCAGTGGGGACTGTGATGCAGACAGGCCGTGTGCCCCAGCCCCGCAGCAGGGGTCGCATTGGGGGGCCGTGTGCCTCCCTCGCTGTGTCCAGGGCCATGTTCCCCCCCTCCACTCCCGCTGCAGTCGGGGCTTGGCAGGGGCTGCAGCTGTGGCCGCACATCCCTGTCCCACAGCTGCGGCCAGCTCCAGAGAGGGGGCTGTGCGACCCCCTCGCTGTGCCCCAACCCCCTCGGCTTCTGCTGGGGGCTGCAGCGGGGACTATGCTGCAGCCGGGGCTGTCCATCACAGCCCCATGGCTTCCGTTGGGAACTGCAGCTGGGACCGCATGCCCCTGCCGGCGGCTGCAGCGGAGGCCATGTGTCCTCCGCGGCATCCCAGGGCTGCCGCCGGAGGTTGGTGCGGGTCTGCAGCCAGGGCCATGCACCCCGTCCCACAGCTGCAGCCAACTCCGGAGTGGGGGTTGTGCACCCCCCGCTGCAGCCACTGGAACCTGGGCTGTGGGTCCTTTCCTCCCCCAGACTCCATTCCTCCCCCCTACTTAGCCCTGACCCAGGTTATTTTTTAGTAAAGTCACAGACAGGACACAGGCTCCATGAATTTTTGTTTATTGGCCGTGACCTGTCTGTGACTTTTACTAAAAATAACTGTGACAAAATCTTAGCCTTATTTATAACTTACAAAGCAAAGAACATTAGCTAGAGCTGTGGGCCCTGGAGAAGTTCCATCTCAGAAAGGAATGGGAAAGGTAATCTGCCTGCACTGTCCTGACATCCTTGGGTGCGAGGATGAGAAGGAGATGACAGGCAGAGAAGAACCATCGATCTTGTGCGAGGCCTGATCCTGTACAATTGCTCTGAGCACGCTTACAGGGTCAGGCCCCAGTGGTGAGACAGACAGGTAAATGTCTAGTTTGAGAATCCTGCTTTGTGGCCTCTGGGGCTTCAACTTGAGCTAGGGCTCTGAGCAGCTCATTCACTGTGGGGTGATGTCAGTATTTAGGGGGCTTTGCACATGCTCACTGTAAGAAACATAGGTTCCTCCTATGCTCTTGGAAAGTATGCAGTGTAGTAGTAGTTGTGTTGGTCCCAGGATATTACAGAACTTGGTGCAGTAAAAGATATTACCTCACCCACCTTGGAAAGTAGACAGCTATGAAGGGTTATGATAAAAGAATATAAAATAATGAATGGTCTAGAGAAGGTAGATTGGGAACATCTGTTCTCCTTGCCTCATAACACAACAAGGGACATTAAATGAAATCGAAAGGTGGCAAGTTCAAAACTGATAAAAGGAAACGCTTCTACTCAACATGTAATTAGATGGGGGAACTCATTGACAAAGTATATTGCTGAGGGCAAGAATTTAGCAAAATTCAGAGACGTTGATATGAATAACAAGAATATCCAGAGTTGTTAATTTTTTTGTAAGACAATAAATCTCCTGCTTCAGGGCTTAAACCAATCTCTAGCTATTAGGAACTGGATAACACTTCTGCTGGAAGGGAAGAGCTGCGAGTTCAGACCACCCGGGATTGCCTAAAGAAGCCTCCCATGATCATCTGCAGGCAGAACCAGCAAGAGTTGGTCCTCCATCACCTGGAAGGGCTGGGAGCAGGAGGAGGCCAATCAGGGCACAGCAGGCCAGATAAAAAAGGCTGGTTGCTTCTGCTAGAGGCCAGTTCTGGGTGAAGATGGAATGAGAACCAAGGGGGAGGGGTGGGGGCTTGACGGAGAGCTGACCTGGCTGAGGGGGCTAGACCATGGAAGAGGCAGACCATTGTGAAACCAGGGCAGGAGGGGGCGCTCTGGTGGTGAGAGCACCATAACATAGGGATTATATTCTGGATCCATTGGGGAGAACTACCAAGCTTTGTCGAGGAACTAAAACTAGTGGTAGGGTGTGGGGCAATTACTGTACACATCTGGGCAGTGCACACCTCCAGAGAAGTACCACCCCTGGGCAGAACTGCACAGACTGGTTTGGAATGGGTTCCAGAGGCCCACGAGACAAAGAATGGGCTTTTGGTATAATGGGCCAGCCTGAACTGTGTGAGCTTAATTTTGATGCAAAAACTGACATGAGACTGTAACCAAGAAAGCAAACCCTGTTGGAAGGAATGGAACCTACCAGGGTCTTCCTGTGGAAGACAAGAGACCCCTCTGGTAAGCTAGCACACGTGTGGACAGTGCATTGTTTTAGGATATATGTTTTTTCTGTAATGGTTTTGTCCTAAATAAACTAACTGTGCTCTGAGAAAGCTGGCTGGTCACTGGTAACCCTGTCATAGACCCTGGGAGAGAGCAGAACAGCTTGCGCGGGACTAAAGACAGACCTGCTGGGATAAGCATCGCGAACTGCAAACCTAAATCCTCAGTCTGGAAGAAGAAGGGTGAGGGTCCTCCCACCCACAGAGAGGTGACAGCAGGAGGCCTGAGACCTGAGCAGGCCACAGAGGGGGTAGAGGTGCAGTTAATCCCAGAACTGGAACATTAGCCACTGTCAGAGAGAGAAGCCTGGACTAGATGAACAGCAGGGTCTCACCCAGTCCAGCAATTTCTAGGTTACTAGGGGTCATAGAAACGTTGCATTTTTTACACTCTTGTGAAAGGTGAGAACTTCCTTGTTTCTTTGGCTACTTTACTTTTTTTTATTTTAGAGTGAATAAATGTGAAAGATATTCAGATAAAAAGACAATTAAGAGGGTTTGTTTCTTGGCAAATTTAAGGACCTAGCCTATGTAAGTGCTAGATAAACAGGGTTTATCAGAAAAGCTTAAATCTGAGAAACCAACTACTAGCACCTGAAGAAATCAGGACACCAAGCCCCAGAAAAACCGGATTCAGCTTCAATGAACCCATTGCTAGGAAAAGAGAGGAAAACAGTAATCTCTCTATTATTTATCAGCCAATTAAATAGTAGGAATGAGCATTTTTTTGCATAATTAATTATGCTTCTGCCTGCCATCAACCAGGCCGGCAGTCCCCCTACACAAGTGTCTCTGGCAGAGGTAGCAGGTCACCTGCAAAGCTTTCCCTGCCAGCTTGCTGAAGTGCTGCCAGACAGCAGAATGGGCCCTGTCCTGCTGCATCCTCTGCCACTCTCCCTCCCCCTTCTTCTCTCTCACAGACATCACCCCTTCCATCTCCTCCTCTCCTTGAGCCTCCTTCATTCCCTTCTCCAGGTAAGACAGCTGACACTCCATTTTGGATTCCTGTCCAATCTGGAAATCGAAACATTTCCCTTTTCAAAGATTGAAAGTGAGGGGATGGGAGGAGACAATAATCAAAAAACAATGTTTAAATAAATCAAAACCAAAACCATTAATTTTATTTCCCATGAGGAATGTGAGAATTTTGTATGTATGCCTCAGTTTCCCTCTGTGTTTTGCATTGCTATGCTCTGAGGGTAAAGACAAGGGAGGAGGTGTTTGACTCACTAGCAGCCTGGTTGGAGACCAGAGTCAAACAAACTGGACAAAGTTTACACACACGTGAATGGAGGATCCAGAAGAGACAATGGAAACCCCAGTGGCTGGGACATTCACACCTAGTGACTTACAGCCCAGAGGAAGGAGGTTCCCCCCACCTCTCTGCTGGGAAGCAGAGCAAAGGCCCAGAGCTGGAGAACAAAGGGGAAAGGAGTCAGGTGGCTGTGCTGAGAGCTGAGATACAGGGGCTGTCACCTGGAACTGACAGATAGCGAGACAAGATGGAGGCTACAGCAGCTTTGTTGGGTGGAGCCCTGGGGTTGGCCAGTCTGAACTCTGTCTTAACCTTTGTTTCTTGATGCTAAGACTTGCTGATGCTGAACTCCAGCTGAATACTAATCCCTACTCTGTTTTCAAAAGGCTGCTTGGTGCCACTGCAAATACCTACTGAGCTGCACTGATCCCTGAAGAGGGTCAAAGTCTTTCACCTGGAGTGAATCTGGGGTCTGGTCTATACTACGCGCCTGAATCGGCGGGTAGAAATCGACCTCTCGGGGATCGATTTATCGCGTCCCATCGGGACGCGACAATCGATCCCCGAATCGGCGCTCTAACTCCACCAGGGGAGGTGGTAGTAAGCGCCGCCGACAAAAAGCCGCAGAAGTCGATTTTGCCGCCGTCCTCACAACGGGGTAAGTCGGCTGTGATACGTCGAATGCAGCTACGCTATTCACGTAGCTGAATTTGCGTATCTTAAATCGACTCCCCCCTGTAGTGTAGATGTAGCCTCAGGCCCCTACGCTAGAAAATTAGGTTGGTTTAACTACATTGGTCAGGGGTGTGAAAAATCCACATCTCTGAGCAGCACTGTTAAGCCGACCTAAATCCCCTTGTAGACAGTGTAGTGTAGACCTAGCTACTGCCTCTCGGGGAGGTGAGTTTCCTATGCTAATGGGAGAATCCTGTAGAGATGAGCTGCTGTAGCACGTAGATCTACCCTCAGCTGGACTCGCTGAGCGGAGCTCGAGGTGTTAAGCAGGAGGGCAGGAGCCCAGAGGCTCAGTCTCAGAGGCAGTGAGGCTGTGCAGCCTAACCTGAAGGAAGAGTGAGATTACTCGGGGGTCTGGCACACCGAAGGGTTCCTCCAAGGGACTGTTTAAAAAATGGGGTGTAGCACTGATCCTGTGGATCCATGACAACCCCACCTGCAGGCTCAGGTAGCAGAAGAATATCAGCTTCTGATATGTCATGCTGCCTGGACATATGTGATTCAATCAGTCTCATGGCCACCTAAGACATCTTGTCTTCAGGGCCAAATATTACATGAATCTCTGTCATTGTGCAGAAGGGCAATCACACCAAGTCCAGCAGGATTCTCTGCCTTTGTTTACATTTACATTGATAAAGTGACTTCAAATTAAAGGGTCTGAGCTGTAAAGTTCAGATCTGGAACCAGACCCCCCCATAAATCCTGAGTATCCACATCTGGGGTTTGGTTCAGGCCCATCCCTAATACAAACATTTCCAAAAGTCTCAGATTACACTGCTGGGAAACAGACATGCAAAGCCAGTGGCTCGAGAATACAGCTCAAAGCCCAGTCAGCACTGACTGCAAATAATTCCTGATCAAACACTTCATATACAATCACAATGTCCAGGCCTAATTTCATCTTGGTTCCCCCAAATTCCCCTACAGTTACAAACAGATCGAAAAATCATGTTCCCTTCCTCTCCTGAAATGCTGTGCACTGTAAAACAGCAGCAGTGTTTCACCCCAGAGATGGCTGCATTTCGATGGTTGGAGAAAGTGATTCCTGTATAGATACAGGTTGCAAAGTACTTTAGAATTCTTATTATAATAGCATATAGTGGTCTGTTTTCCAGTATCTCCAACCCCAGTTGTTCAAAAATCATTTAACATTTTTATTAACGACCTGGAAGAAGGGGACTGGACTAGAAGACCTCTCGAGGTCCCTTCCAGTCCTACTATTCTCTGTTCTATGAAAATATAAAATCATCACTGATCAAATTTGCCGATGATCCAAAGATTGGGGCAGTGGTAAATAATGAGGACGACAGGTCACTGATACAGAGCGATCTAGATCACTTAGTAAACTGGGCACAAGAAAACAATATGCATTTTAATATGGCTAAATGCAAATGTATACATCTGGGAACAAAGAACGTAGGCCTTTCTTACAGGCTGGGGGACTCTATCCTGGAAAGCAGTGACTCTGACAAAGATTTGGGAGTTGTGGGGGATAATCAGCTGAACATGAGCTCCCAGTGTGATGCTGTGGCCAGAAGAGCTAAAGTGATCCGGGGATGCAGAAACAGGGGAATCTTGAGTAAGAGTAGAGAGGTTATTTTACCTCTGTATTTGACACTGGTGCAACCACTCCCTTATGGCCTTAGAATCTACAAATCTATAACTCAGGCCAAAAAATCATGAATTTGCCTTTTGGTTTTTGAGCCTTCAGGGGTCACATTTTCAAGCTATTCTCCACAACCAGGAGCAAACTGACTTTTTTCCCTAAATGAAAGGTGAAATTCCTCCCTAAGTTACGTGACTCCAGTGGGTGGGGCTTTATAGAAACACCAAATGAAAAGAGGTTTGCCATAAAAGTCGTGAGAGTTGGCAACACTGGTTTGAAAGTACACCAATATATTGTGGCATCACTGTATTGCACAACATAACTAATAGATCCTTTCGCCAAACCATAGCTACATTGTTCTTCTGACACAGTGACACATTGGGGCTGAGTCTCTATTGACCTGCACAGTGTATAGTCATTTACACCACTGCCAAATGGGTGTAAAACGCTACCAGATCAGAATAGCAGCATTTTATACCCAGTCTGGACTACTGAAAATGGCACAAGTGTGGGGCAAGACACATTCGGGCCCCCTGGTGCTTTTTGCTTTACATGTTTGGGTTCTGATGTTCCCTCCCCGCTGCGTACCCTGTATCAGTTAAAGATCATACCTGAGTCCTCTGCAGGTACTGATGCTTGCCGCTGAATCACTGTGTCCGTGAACATGCCCATGATAAAAGCAGTGATCCTGTAGCAGAGAAAGCAGAAGTCAAAAGCCAATCAGCACCATACTGGGGACACTTAGGGAAGAAGAGAAGTCACTAACAAGGTACAGATCCTGGAAAGCAGAGATCTGTTACAGAGCTTCTTCCAGGCAAAAACAAGCCTTTCCCACCTCATTCATTACCCACGCACAATTTTCAGATCTTTCAAGTAACCCAAGTGCTCCCAACTGTCACCTGAAGAGCACAAGAGTGCGGGAGGTAATATCTTTTATTGGACCAATTTCTGTTGGTGAGAGAGACAAGCTTTTGAGCTACACAGAGCTCTTCAGGTGACCTCAGGTAAGCCTGAAAGCTTGTCTCTGACCAACAGAAGCTGGTCCAATAAAAGATATTACCTCACCCACCCTGTCTAAAAACCTGGGACCAAGACAGCTACAACAACACTGCACACCTGAACAGCAGGCAGTCCCACACCATACATGAGCAATATGCTACAGTGACATGGATAGCCTTACATTCATGGGCAAATTGGAGGCTTGACTGGATGAGCACAATAAACTCAGCACTGCTCCTGACTGCCTGGTGCCTGAGCACAGAAAATGTAATCAGCACTAATACACACACACAGAAGACCTAGCATTTCAGAATTCTGCACATAATATAATGACAGATCTTCACAATCCCCGGAAAAGCAAGCCAGGGCTGTCCCCATTTTACCAATGGGGAAAATGAGAGACAAACTGAGGAAGTAACCTGACCAAAGTCACAGAGTGGGATTAGAAATCAGATGCTCTGAATGCTCTGAACTCCCAGCTGTAAGAGCTGGCTGGCAAGAGGGGAAAACACTGTAAAGGGGCAGGAGTGTTGTCCCCCAGTGTAGGCCCAGGAAGAAAAAGCATCCAGGCACAGTGTGGGCATTATCCCCACAGAAGGCAGGGGGAGAGTTGGGAGGCGGGGTAGGGAATCCAGGAACAGAGCAGGCTGGGGTGTGGTACAGGACGCACAGGAGTGTACAAGGAACCTCGTAGGTGTTGTCCCCCAGAGTAGGCCAGGCCAGGTCAACGCGGGGAGGGAGCATGGGAGCATCCAAGAAACAGTGCAGGTGTTGTCCCCCACAGCAGGTAGAGGTGGAGGAGGGGGCGCAGGAGCTTCCCCTACAGAACTACAGAGGTTCCTCTCTACCTGCTGCTCCACAGGGCAGGTTTGCAGCTACAGCAGGCATGTGGGGCAGGACGGTAAGGCATGGGGTGGGAGGACCCCTGGCCTCGCCACTCTGGGCATTTGCAGAGCTGCTGAAGGAAGGAAGGGAATTCATTCAAATTAGCTGTTCCCCAGTAGCTGCTAGGGAGAGGCAGTGCAGCCTAGAATGGGAGTGTCTGCCGTGCACCGCAAAATGTAGCTGAAGTCTGGAGGGCCTACAGGGGCCATGCTACATCCCAGTTGCCCTGGTCATGGGGAGCTGTGAGTCAGATCCGCAGGCCGAGGACTAGACCCTCCCAACAATTTCATTTGCTGGGGCTAAATCACTGATGGCACTTCCCAGTGAAGGGCTGGGATTGCAGCCCATCATGCAGAGCCCAGGTGGCCTCCTGAGCTGTGTGCCAGGGTTTGCCCAATAACACAGTTAGAGTTTACAGAGCTCTTTGGAAACATTATCTAAAACCATTAGCCCAGAACACCAGCAGGGCAGGGAAGAATAATTAGCCGACATCAGTCCAACCTCATGCTCCTGAGGGCTGCTCTGACCGCTCACCACTGAAAGCAAGTTCGCCGCTAATCTCAGTGGCACCATTTCTATAATGGGAAGCCAACTCATGTACTGAAAAGGAAGCATGGCCTAGCGGTGAGAGGTTACGGTGGGGTGTCAGAAGAACTGGGTTCTGCTCCTGGCTCTGTCAATGAGTTGTACTTGTGCGATTGTGTGCTCTCTGAGCCTTTGTTTCCCTAGCTATGACATGGGGTTGACAATATTATTGCTCTCGCTCTCGGAGGATGTGAGGCATTCCTTCGTGCTTTGAGATCTTTGCCAGAAAAGGGCAAAGTAATGTTATGGTCTAACTCAGCCAGAAGCTACTGGACTCAATACAGGAGTCCCTGGGTGAGGTTCTCTGACCTGTGTTATATGATCCAGTCTGACCTGTAAGTGTCCCTTCCAGCCTTAAGGTCTATGGCTTCTATGAAAGAGCCAATGCCAAATGGCCTGCTCGTGCGGAGGAAGGTGAGTGAATCAGCACCTGGCAGCCTTCAGCCCCTCTCCTACAGACATCATCAGCATCTGCAGCCTTCAGCAAGGACTCGTTGTGGACTTGCCCCCCCATGCGTGCAGTGCTGTACAGAACGCATAGGGCAGGCAGGCACACGGGAGGCAGTAGGGTGACTGCCAACTAGATTGATCTTACATACCCACGGGTGTATGAAGGAGAAGGTGAGTGCCCATTTCTCAAACATGTCATGGATCATATGAGCAGCTCAGTCCATCTCTGCTCACAGAGCCCCAGCCTGTCATCCAGCAGTAAAGAGGAAAGGATCTGAGCCTCCTCAGCTCCATACCTGACCAATAGCATCTCAGGCACCCACAGCATAGCACCGAGCACCAAGGAAATGTGAAGCATCAAACAATATGTCTTGGTTTGCTGTGAAAAGGACTGGGGGAGACACCACAGGTTCTAGTGAATTTGTCTTGAGAGTCCAAAGTCTCAGCGCAATCCCCCAGCCCCAGTACGTCTCCTCTAAGAAACATGCACCAGATCATACAGCACGGCACTTAGAGTCATACCTGAGTGTCTGGCCTCTCAGTGACCTCGGTGCCGTTTTCTGAGTAATAGGTTTCAGTGTAGTGCTCCCCAATCAGTCCCCTGAAAAAAAGAGTCAGATAGTAGCAGTGAGGACTCACAGCGCCACCCGCAGTTCCAAGGGACAGAGAACCACATGGTGCAGGAGGAACCAGCATTACCCTGTATCCCTCTGGCCAAATCCTGCTTGTCTGACTCACACCAGTGGGTGCCACTGAAGTCAGCAGTACTGATACTGCTCCCAGTGCCAATACGCCATTGAGGAAAGCAAGCTGGAACTGGCACCGCATCACTGCTTGAACTCCCACCAGAAAATCCCATCAATGGTTTCTCATCTTCACACTTCTGATGCATACTATATAGAGGGAGGGGGAGGCAGGGTCCTGAACAGCCTCCATAGAAGAAGCTGTTGGTGCTTCTGTTGGGGGTAGGGTGATCAGATCGCAAAAATAAAATATCGGGACACATGGGGGGGTAGGGCATCCACAGGGCTCACAGCCCCCACCAGAGCCATGGGGGAAGGAGGCGCACAGTCCTAGGAAGCAGCGGGTCAGGGGGCGCATGGCCCCGGCTCCGGCCCCTGCTACAAGCCGTGTGTCGGTCGGGGGCACACAGCCCTGGCTCCAGCCCCCCTGCAAGGGGGGGTTCTCAGGGCTGGGGCAGGGAGCTGGGGCGTGGGAGGAGGTTTGGGGTGCTGACTCCGGGAGGGAGTTTGGGTGTGGGATGGGGTGCAGGCTCCGGGCGTGGCTTACCTCAGGCAGCTCCCTGGAAGTGGCGACAATTCCCTCTGGGTCCTAGGCAGAGGCACAGCCAGGTGGCTGTGCGAGTTGCCTCGCCCGCAGGCGTCACCCCCACAGCTCCCATTGACCGCAGTTCCTGGGCAATAGGAGCTGCGGAGCAGGTGCTCATGGCTGGGGCAGCACACAGAGCCCTCCTGGCCGTCCCTGTGCCTAGGACCAGAGGGAACTGTCGCCACTTCCAGGGAGCTGCGCAGAGCCAGGTAGGAAGCCTGCCAGCCCTGCGCAAACCAGACACTGGCAACTTTACAATATTGGGACAAATGGCATCCCGACCGATGTATGATCGGGATGCAGGACAAAGAGTTAAATATCGGGACGTCTAGTCGCCCTAGATGGGGTCATGGAACAGTAGCTGCCATTGATGATCTGTCAGCTGAATGGTTTGTAAGCAGATGCCTGACTCTCTGCCCTGCAGCCAGCGCTTGGGGAGGGTTCACTGTCACCCAGATCATCACCATAATTTACTGCACAACAGGCTGCAAGAAGACAAAGTCCTTCAAATGGAGTAAGAGGGACAGGGCCAGCAGGTGGGCAGGGACTGGTTTCTCCTGCCTAAATGCTGGAGGGGCAGCCAGATGGGGATAGATCCATGGATCACAAAATTTTGTTCCCCTGCCATCAGTCTGCTAACTTGTACATGCAGTTCCCTTGTAATGAGCTCCACAGCATACAGTAACAGTAGCGGGAGACTGACCCTTTCCTCCTTAAGAATGGGGGTCAAGAGGTAAATGGGTCCAGCAGCTCAGAGCGTCCATAGTATCCCAGTGGAGGCAGCAGTGCAACTGCCAATCACATCTCATACAGAGCTCAAAGCAATTTGAGTAATAGTATCTCCTCCTAAGCTCGATGGGCTGAGGAGATGGTATTTGATGCTAAATAAGAGTTAGACCATTGTGAGGGGGACAGAATAAAAACGTAGGCAGGCCAGGGGCTTGGGTCTGAGGGTGAATAAGAGCTGGGTTTAGGTTCATATCTGATGGTTCTGTGTCAGAAATGGAAAATAAGCCCCTTCTTGTTTTAGATCTGAACCTAAACCATTGCAGGGGCCATTTTCAATCCAGGGATCCAAGTCCCTTTGAAATTCAAAAAGGTTCAGCTAGAGCTCCCAGCTGTTGGCTCTCCTCTAGCTTTATGCCCTGCAATGTTCCATGCACAATCTACACAAAGTGGCCTGGGGAGAAAGCTAGATTTGAAACCTAGAGGCCCAGGGCTTTCAGTAGGGAACCCTGCAACCCACACTAGCCACCGCACACTTACTTGTTCTTTTCCAGTCGGAGAACATAGTCCCTTCCTTCTGCACGGATGCTGTAATGAACGTGATCCGGATACGTGTTCTGCACGGGGTAAAATAACAACAGAAACTTGTCATCATCGGGCTAAAGAGGTATGAAGTAGAAGATTTCTATTCTGTGTGCTGCGCAGACCTCCGAAGACAGTCACATGGGACCTCAGACTCATCTACCCTAGCCCATTCAATGTTCCTCTAGTCATATGTTGATTTTGTTGAAATATTCTATTGACATATTTCTGCCCTGCTTTCAAAGGTGTTGTGCATCTGCAGCTCCCCCAGTTCAGGGTTTGTGTGAGTGCCCAGCACCTCTGGAAACCCGGCTATACATGCTTACTGCCAATTTATCCATTACAGACATAGCACAACAAGTGGAAACCAACAGCCAACTAAGTCAGCACAGAAATAATCTCAGTTTGCAAAACCCAATATGCCTTGGATTACAGAACACTAAAGACAAGTACACTGATATTAAACCAGTGGCTCTCAAACTTTTTTACTGATGATCCCTTTCACATAGCAAGCCTCTGAGTGCGACTCCCCTTATAAATTAAAAACATTTTTTATATATTTAACACCATTATAAATGCTGGAGGCAAAGGGGGATTTGGGGTCGAGGGTGACAGCTCGTGACCCCCCATGTAATAACATTGCAACCCCCTGAGGGGTCCTGACCCCCAGTTTGAGAACTCCTGGATTAAACTAAGACTCAGTGTTCACATCTGGCACAAGGCCACAAGTTGTTGCACAAGGAACTAAAATCTTACTGCTCATCAAAATGCCTTTTTTGGCATTTAATTCATCATTTACTCAAAATCAAGAACCACAGAGTCCCCTGATAACTCACCCCCCTGATTCACTGATATTTCCCCTAGTAAAGTCTTCCTTCTCTTTGACTGATCGCGCACACAGCCTCATTGTGTGAGAATCAACTTCCCTTCCTGTGTGCTCTCAAAAGTAGATTGTCAGGAAATCATACTGAAGCCACTTGGCCTGAAGAAATAAACTCTGCTTCCAGAGTCATTCTTTATTCCTACAAGCTCCTGCAGCGCACAAGACACAGCACCTTTTCACCTAGTAAAACAGATCACTGCCATTAAGTTTCTGGATAGCCCCCCAACTCCCATGTGTGCATAAGCATGGATGGGTGCAGTAAAAGGGACAATAAACAGGCAGCTAGGTCAACTACATGAGTGAACATACTGGACCACATTTCTTGGGAACTCACTTGTGATGCAAACAAGCTGGAAAGCAGCCAAATCTGGCCATCTGAGAAGCCCTCAACAATGGTGTGCCAGACTGCTGGGCCACACCCTCACCTGACCTGGGTGCGGGGAGCACAACAGGGCACAGGGGAGGGGTTATGTGCTCCAGCAATCCCCAGCTGGCGGAGTTTCCAGCAGCCCCACAAGTCAGAGGACATGTATCTAGGAATTAAAGCAAGGGACCGGGAGTTGGGACCAAGAGTCAGGATGCCTGGGTTCTTTTCCTGTCTGTACCAATAACTTGCTGTGTGACCTTGGACAAATCACTACAGCTCACTGCCTCAGTTTCCCAATGTGTAAAATGGGGACACCCCCACCTACCAGTGACAAGAATCGTGAGTTTTGGCTGCTGTTGTAAATTGCTTTAAGATCCTCAGCTGAACAGTAATGCTAATGAGCAATTATACCCTTGGAACTGTGGAGGCCTCCCTCTCCGGTTAATGGCAGCTGACCAGGCGACCAAGCGTCTCACAGCAGAGTCGCTGGCTAAGGCTCTTCCCAGATGGAAGCCACGGCTGGCGGAAGTGGTGAGGTGAACTCCTTGGGCACCGCAAGGCAAACTCATCAGCTCTTGATTTGCTGGGGTTTGCTCTCAGTTAGGGAGTTTGGCCTCTCCTGTGGGGTGATGGTATAAATTACCACACAACAGTCTGGAATTCCCCCCAGGAAAGGATTGGGGAGCTGCAATCAGATGGGGGCTGGAGTTATACGGAAAGTATTTCTGTACCACAGTCAGAACCAGCTGGGACAGGCAGCATGGTTTTCCTTGTGAGTCAACTGCTCTAATTCCACTGCCTCGTGTTTTTACTTCGGGCTCTTTCTGGGAATGAAAAATCCATTTCTAGTTAAAAAAATAAAAGCCCCTTTGCCTGCTGAGTAAAATGCAGCCAGAGTCACTCTGCGCCCTCAAGTGGGCACCGGCGGCAGCTCTGGGAAGTGAGGGGCTCTTCAGCAAAGTGCTGAAGACTGAGAGATGCTGTCACCTAAACAAACATGATGCCTAAGCTGGAGACGCAGGAACTGTCTACGGGGCTTGATGATAAATTCTTCTTAGATGAACGTTAGTGTCACTTTTGGTGTCTGCCAACAAAATGATGCTTTGTTATTGTTGGCAACTTCGGAGACAGAAACCAATCCTTGGGAAATGCAGATCTGCAGAAAAGCCACTGAAGGCACACGAAGAGAACTCTGATTGCAAGTCAGATGGGAAAGGAAGAGCAGTGATCATCTTTCTGAGAAACCACAAGAAATGCAAGGCCATTTAAAAGGCCTGATAAAGCTTCCCCCAAGCTCCTACTTCCAGAGAGCTTTTCCAGTGTTTCAAATGCAGAAGGTCTGACTCAGAACAGTGGGGGACTGAGCCTGGACTCTGGTTAAACTCCTGCTCACTCCAGTGCCTGCTGAGTGAGTCAGGGCAGGACCAGGGCTGTAGGACTTGGCCTGAGGTGCAGAAAGAGCAGTTCTGGACAGGCAAAAAACGGGGACAGGCAGGCTCAGGCACTGGGGGCTGGACTCTTGGAATACCTCTCACCCCGGTGAGTCAGCAGGAACTCCAGGAGGTACACCAGTGTCAGCAAGAGGGGAATGACAGCCCAACAGCTACCTGTGCAACAGCAGGTCAGAGTGGTTTGGTCATTTCTTCACCTGCTGTGAAAGGGACAATGGGGCTCTAGAGAGCACACTGGACTAGATCCTCCAGAGCCAGTGCACTGGGAGAGGAGGCAGGGGAGAGGGGAGGTTTACACCATCTTTCTGCCCCCATTATCTGTGGGCAAACCAGCCCTTGGCACAAGTTAAAGCAGTCTCAGGAGCACCCTCACTTGTGCTGGAGGAGAGCAGCCAACATCATTGGAGTGCATGCACCTTAACCCTGCCCCCACCTCCTCTGCCCTCGAGTGCCCCAGCTCATCATCTCTTACACAAAGGATCCTCAGCTGCTGCCTGAAACTCGCTGGTGTGGGTTGTTGTTGTTTTTTTGCAGTGTAGACGTAGTCATAGAGAATCCCCTGCAAGCCACCCCATCTCTTAAAATGAGGGGATCCAGTTCAGGTGCCCCTTCTGACCACAGCTGTAGCAATATGGCCTGGGGAGAGAGGTGACCCCTAAAGCAAATGTTATTTGGGGAGGAGATTCCACCTTTAAGGCAGAAGGAACAGAGCATGTTGATGGCAGGCTGCTTTATATTTAAGGTATCAGGTTTGCAATATTAAAAACAGTCCTGGGGAAATGGCTGAGAGGACAGCATGAGCCAGCTTCACCATTTGTAACCTGGCCATACTAACCATGTGCAGATAGACCACCCCTCCCTGCACCACTACATCCCACCATGCACTGCAGTCTCTCGCTGTATGCATGTCTTACAGATATTTAACAGATGGATGTACTATTACATGTGATCTCCTCCCTTTGGTACCAACACTGAAGAAAGAAAGGAGGAAAGTTGTTCAATGTGCACAACACAGATGGTATCTCTAAATAGCCTGGAGAATGTTTATTTCACGGACAAGTTTAGGTTTCTGGAGCAAAGAAAACAGATGCCTTTGGGAAGAATTTTTGAAGCTATTTTATCTGAAACGGTTTGACTCATAAGTGAACATGCTGTACCAAGAATTTACTAGGCAATTTATATCTCAAAATTGACATGATCCTTAGGCCTTCTGAGGTACTAATGTTTGTGCTTTTAAGATATGATTCCTGGTGCTTTCTGAATTTTAAAGACTAAATGCAGTCGAGAAACTGCCATTAGGTTATGGTCTCAGCTTCAGCCTTGCTGACTCCAACCATTCAAAAACCATGAGCCAAACCCCAACAAAGATAAGACCGGCTTGAAAATCATGAGATTTTTTTCAGAATAATAAAATGTGGATTCTTTTGTATTTGGCTTCTTTTTTATGAGCCTTTTGGGTTCATGTTTTCTTGCTTGTCTCCACAACCACAAGAACTAGTATCTGACTTTTTTTTACAATTGAAAACTGAAATTCTCCCACATTCACATAACTCTGGGTGCTGAGGCTTTATTCTCCCACATTCACATAACTCCGGGTGCTGAGGCTTTGAGAAAACACCAAGTATCACGAGACTTGTGCTAAATTGTGAGAGATGGCAATACTACAGAATGATCTAACATCCTTTCTGCTTCCATTTCGTCACTTCTTCCCTTTATCCCATCAACCGGGGTCGGGTCATCATGTAAGCATCCACCATCCTTGTCTGTCTGCGGTAGCATTAAGGTCCACCTGCTTACCATCTTCTTTGATGCGATCCATCCATCACTTCCTCAGGGTCTCTTTCCTACCAGGCTATCTTCACCAGGTCCCCTTCATTCATCCTCTGCACATATCCGAACTGGCGAAGTCCCGATTCCTGGATTTTGTCAGCCACATCACGGACTTGGACTTCCATCCTAAAAGTTTCCTTTTGACGTCTCTCTCTTTGTGTAACTCCTCTTCTGGCACGAAGACATCTCATCTCGAACACCTGTAGGCACTGAACTTGGCCTCTGTTTTGGCCGTGCTTCTGCACCATACAGCATTACAGGGCACATCACTGTTCTCCACAGTTCAGTCTCAGTGGCGGATGTTTGTTATACACAGCTCTTGAGATATTATTCCACACTTTTCCAGCATTCCCCAGTCTGGACTGGGACTCACATTCAAACTCACCATTTTCCATAACCCAGACGCCAAAGTACTTGAACTGGTCCGTCTGGTTTAATTCCACTCCATTAAGTTCTATGTTAAGTTTCCCTGTGGCTCCTCTACTGACCCATGACCTCAGTCTTAGTCAAGCTCCTTTTCATCAGATGCCAGCTTAGCTGATCATAACACTGGTTATTATTTTCTCTAGGTCTTCTTTTGAGGAGGCCCTTATTGCTATGTCATCCACGTATAGCAGCTTCTCCCCTTTTCCCACTGACATCTTCCTGCTGAGGCAGTCCATCAAAATGATAAAGAGCAGCGGGCTGAGGGCCAACCCTGGGTGCAATCCAACTTCTACATCAAAGGGACTTGTTCCACAACATGTTCTGATCTCTGTTTTAGGTGATCTATACTGAGCATTCACCATAGCTGTTAAATCCTTAGAAACGCCATATTTCCTCAGCACTGGTGTGAGTATCCTTCCGTCCACTTTATCATAGGCCGTTTCTAGGTCTATAAGAAGCTATCCTGCTGGTGCTTGAGCTGCTTCTCCATCCCTTGCCAATTTACGAACATGGCATCCCTGCACCTCGTCCTTTCCTAAAGCCACACTGTTCTTGGTCAATGAGGGGTTCCACCATTCTTCTAATTCTAGCATCCAAGATACGTTCCAGTATCTTCATCCCATGTGACAACAGCTTTGTCCCTCGATAGTTCCACATTCCTGGATGCTTCCCTTCTTATGTATTGGTACCAGGATAGACTTGCACCAGTCTTTTCTTGCCATACAGCTTCAACCACTTTGATCCATTTCATGACGCTCTTGCCCAAGACTTTCATCAGATCTGCTGTCACTTCATCAGGTCCCTCTGCCTTATTGGTCTTTGTCTCCTGAATTGTATTTCCACTTCCTCCTCTGTTTTGTCAAGCTCAGGCACCGCATTAGGATCACATGTTGGCAACACCACAAAGGGTGTGCCTCATTTAAGTGACTCTCAAAGTATTGTTTCCACCTCTCCTTCACTTGTTCGGGTGTTACTAGCAGTCTCCTCTGATCACCATTCACAAACGATGTCACATTGCCATCCTCCTTTCTTTTGTGTCTCATTTTTTCAATGCTGCTGAACTTTCTGCCAGCCAGCTGTGGGTCGTTTACAAGCTCAGCGTGCAAATTGTCTAGGGCACTCTCATTGCCCTTCTTCATTGCCCACTTGGCAGCTCACTTTGCTTCTTTGTATTTGCTTTCATTTATGCTTGATGGGTTCATTTCTTTTCTTTATGCACCATTTTCTTGTTTCGGATTGCTATTTGCACTTTGTTGGTCCACCCCCACTCCTCTCCATCTGCATCATCCACAAACCTCTTCCACCACGGCAATCCACATTCTTTAGAGGTGGTTCCACTCCTCTTCAGCTGATGCCAAATTTGTTTCCTGACACAGATTTCATTCTACCACTAGTGATTCTAATTTTGACCTCAAACACAACAAAAGGTTGCTTTGATTGGTCTCTCAAGAGTGCCATCATTTATGATGGCGATGATGCAGAAAGCTCACACTAGCTGGTGTCATTCGTCCCATAAGGGTCTCACTTTAAAGGAACTAAGACTCTGAGTCTGGATCTTTGCTGACTGTGCACTCAAGGTGCCTGCCAGACAGATCAAGAGGGAGAGAATTCCTTTCTCTGAACTACTGTGCATCTCCTGGGGCATTCTCTGTTGATTTCAGTATATGTTTGGAAGGGAGGGATGGCCCAGTGGATAGGGTGCCAATGTGGGACTCTGGAAACCTGAGTTCAATACCTGACTTTGTCATACCCTTCCTGTGTCACACTAAGCAAGTCACTTCACTTCCAAGGGGCTGTGAGAATAAATGCAATAAAGATTATGAAGTGCTCAGATACAATGCTGATTGGGGCCACAGACAGCTACAGTACGCGAGTGTTGTGATCCTGTTTTCTCTGTTCTGCAGCTTTCCATGTGTCTGTCTGTTTACAGAGGCAGTTGCAGTTCTGCAAGGCAGCACTGAGGTAGCCTATTCCACAATGTACATTCTCTCATATTTGGTTATTTTTGCTTAATCTAAAACAAAAGTCAGTCTCTGACTGCTCAGTGCCTGGGAAAGCTGGAACTGTGCATGGCTAATCTGGGGGTTGGCACCAGGCCCTACTTTAACCACCTCTGAGTCTGGGGTTGTTGGAGCTGGGCTTGTAGTGTCCCCTGATATTTCAGAAGCAACAGATACTTACAACTTGAGCAGAAAGATCTCTCTTCCCAGGAGCTGCAGGCACTCTGTGAGGTGTCACCCTTTCATATTGGGCCACATGCGCGAGTTTCTCCGACGGGCTGGCAAAGACTCCTGTAAAGACATTCAAAGGGTCAGGGATTTCTGCAGAGTTCCCTAGAGGGGTACAGTGCTGCATGATGTTACAGGGTGGTAGAGCAGCTGTGCTCAATAACCCCATTAAGGCTTGTTCCTGATCCCAGAGAGGGGGACAGAGCAAGGCTGGCTTTGTAGCTCCCTGCCCCTCTGTATTACCCTCACAGCTCATTGTTGGCTGATGTTCTGCTGCTTCCTTACAGTATGCACAAAGCATGTAACATCCACCATGAGCCCAAGGCACTAGCAGGCAGCAATGAAATGCCAAAGATGGACTAGCAGCTCCCCTGTCCTGCATTCTGCACTCTTTGGCCACAGAGCCCTTGCCAGATGGTGTCCCCAAGTGAATAAGGACAGGCCAAGCTTTACAAAAGAGAATGAAAATCTTAAACTGAGTGAAAAAATACGTGGAGGCTCCAAGACTACACACGATTATAATAATATTTGTACAAAGTAGGTCTTACAAGGTAACATCTGAAAAATCATAACTTGCTAGTCAACGCTGTCCTGATAAAATGTGTGTGACAACATTGAAAAGTTGTAAGATTCCACTGTATAGTGATTTTAACACATGTTCCAAACCAAGACTGGCAAGCAGGTCTGTCTCAAACAGAGGAATGGGTGCTCTGCTTAATTTGCATATAAGCCATAAATAGAGTAATCAAGCAGGAAGGGAAACGAAGGATACTCAAAGAGGTGAGGAACAGCAGCAGAGAACATCCTTTCCTGTAGACTCTCTGTCTCCTGAATCTCAGCTGGAAATGTTTCCCAAGTGTGGGGGCTGACACTATAAAAATGAGGGACAAACACCCCAAGGTCCCCTCCTCCTCTCCCTCTCTCTCTATCCATCGATTCACTGCACGAGAAGGGACAAAGGTAGCAGTCATTAACCAGAAGAAGGGATTCTGGTCTAAGAAGTTTGGCCAGTAAGATGATTGAGAATATGTGGTGAGAAAAACTTTGCTAGTTGTGTTTTATCTTTTCTTGTAACCATTTCTGATTTTTAAGCCTCATTACTTGTACTCACTTAAAATTTCTCTCTTGGTAGTTAATAAACTTGTTTTATTGTTTTATCTAATCCAGTGTGTTTAAATTGAAGTTTAAACTCCAGTTGAGATAACAAGATGTGTGCATATGATTTCTATTAATAAGAGGATGGACTTTATATGAATTTGTTTTGTCCAGGAGAGAGCTGGGCAGTACAGGACATACACTTCTGGGGGAAAATCTAGGGCTGAGGATATGTTGGGGTCACCCTGTAGTATAACTGAGGTGTGGCTGGCTGGCTGCAGCACATACACAGTCATAGCTGGGAGTGATTTGCATGCTGGAGGCTGTTTGTGAACAGGTCAGACTGGAGGCTACAGCAGCAAAGCAGTGGAAAGGGCACCCCAGGTTAGAGGGCAGGGGTGACACAGCTACTTATTAGTCTGTACTCTGGGTATGTCATAAGGTGATTACAGCATAACCTCAGGTTTCATTTTATTTTGTTAAGAAGCCAGTTGCTAGCTTCTTGACTGCAAAGCACAGCTTGAAAATGCGACACTCAAATGTTCGGAAAGCAGAAGGCAAATACACAGGACCCCAAATTTATTATTTTTAAAATATCTCATGATTTCTGGGGCCTGAGTCATGATTTTTTAATGCTTGAGGTTAGCATACTTTTGTTGTGGATTTTGTAGGATGTTTTGCATTTACGCTGAATCAGGCTCTCTGATTCACCAAGAAAGGAAATGTCTGTGGGGGATAGAAAGACAGCAAGCCACTCCACGACTCCTATAGTGCTGCACAGTTCATAACCCATAGTGCTGCCTAAAGCTTCGCACCCTACACTAGAAGGCAAGTTGAGCATCTTCCCTCTTCCCCCCAGCCCCACACACCCATTTTGCAAACAATTTACCTGAGGGACTGCACAAGATAACATCTGGCAGAGCTGAGTATAGAACTCAGAACTTTAACATGACACAGCCAAGACTTCAGCCACACTGCCTTTCACAATAAATGTGCCAGAGATATGTGCTTGGCTAGCTAACAACTAAGCCAACTGCTAAGATCACACTGCTCTACCATCACCAGGAATCCTAACCACCAAGAATCTACTGCTACCTGGCCAGAAGTTGTATAACTCACAGGCATAGTGTGTGTTGTGGCCCCCCTCTAGTGGCTGCTCCATATAGAGGATAACTTACTTTAGCTCAAGTAGTAGAGATGTGGCTGACGATCTGAAAGTCCAGGCTTCCAGCCCTACTGCTGGTCCCCAGGAACAGCATAGTCCATAGGACTGACTGCATATGATGCAATTTATTTTTCCAGTTTTCTTCTTTATAAATTGGTTTGTTTGATTCACACAGTGAGAAAAAGGCCTTATAGACCCTGGCATGCCACTTGATGGCCACTGTTCACACATTTCGGCAGTGTGACCCATGCTGGCATGTTTGACAGCTGTATGAAGCCAACAGTCCCCATGTTAGCTAGCCATGTTGGTTAGTTACCTTGCTGGAGCACTGGGATCCCCGCAGGATGATGAACAGCAAAGGGAGAGCAGACCACATCGTTCTGCTGGCGCTAAGCAAGCCTCCCCCACAGTGCATTTCGTGCCTCAGCCAGAACCAAAGCTACTCTTCTCACTACCCCTGCCCATTTGTGAGTCACAATCTCACTGCCAGTGCGGGCTCGGTTCTGGCTGTCATGATGTAGCTACTTTCTCTAAAGCGGCAGCTCATCTGGGCTGGATCAGATGGGTACATGAGAGCCATCTGCTAGCAGTACTTTCTGGTCAAACCACAACAGCAGCCTGTAGATGGTACCTAGATATCCTAGCCTGGCTATCTGGATGAATGACTGGGTGACCCAGAAGACTAGCTGGGCTGACAGATATAAACTCAATCCACTCGCGAGATCATAAGAACGGCCCTTTACGACATGTACTGCCAAGGCAGCTGGGAGTGCAGACTAAGAGTCCTAGAGTTAAACAGCTGGGGGCTGGATGTTCTCTGCAAAGGGCCCACCTGCCCTAGGAAACTGTGGAAAGTCAGACGTGCTTGAGACCATGTGGTTGCTCGCATTTGGCCTGTTCAGAATGCTTGAGAAGCATGCATTACAGAAGATGGGCACACTGTGTCTTGGAGGCAGGTTCGTACTGCGAACCCCTTTTTACGGAGCGGGTACTGAGGCACAAGACTTGCCCAAAGGTGCCCAGCAAGTCAGAGGCAGAATTACGATTAGCACTCAGGAACTCTTCCCTCTCGTACCCGACGCTCACGCATCTAGAATAGACCAGAACTAAAGCATCTTTCATGCTGCTGCTATGCCACCGGGGATGGGGGCTGCACTATGACATGGACACAAACTCCTTCAGCATGGGCCAGGCTTGAATTGATTTGTCCAGCCCTTGTACCATGCGGGCCATGGCTGGTGGTCTTGGGTATACAGCAAATGCCTCACTATGCCTGCTGCACACTGAGCTCAGCCACCTTAATAATCCCATTTCATCCAGCCCAGTCAAGGCAGGCCTACCAGAAATGGGGCTGGATGAGAACTACGTGGCTGAGACACAGCTGAGCTAACACCTGACAGTTGGAAGAAGCAACCAGGAGAAATAGCTATTGCTTGATGGAGCCTGCCCTTTGTCTCCCAGGCTCCTGGGTGCTTCTAGAAGTCAAGGGAACAACACTGGCCCAAAAAACTTTTATCCATCTGCAGCTGGCTAGAAGGCTGTTTTCAATGGCAGAAGCTGAAGCTAGACAGATTCAGACTGGAAATGAGGTATAAATTCATAACACTGAGGGTAACTGATCACTGGAACAACTTACCAAGGTTGTGAGGGATTTGCCATCACTGGCCATTTTTAAACCAAGACTGGATTTTTTTTTAAGATATGTTCTAGTTCAAAAGGAATTATTTGGGGGCAGTTCTCTGGTCTGTGTTATACAAGAAGTCAGACTAGATCAGTGGGTTTCAATCTGTGGTCCACAGACCTTGGCGGGTGGGGGGGAAGAGGACAGACTATGTCTGAAATTTTTAGGGGTCTGCAAATTAAAAAAGCTGAAAACCACTGGACTAGATGATCACAGTGGTCCCTTGAAATCTATGAATTTACTTTCAGGTTCAGGCTCTTGCTACAGGCATCCAAGCTTCTGTTCCCTTGAGGTTGGGTCACTATGAGGAGCCATATGGAAACTCCAGCTAGTGATGAATGCAGCAGCTTGATTTCTGAGGCCTGCTCTTCACACAAAGCTGCACTAGTTCACCTAATGGGGCGGTTCTAAATGGAACTAGTTAAGGCAGTTGAAAACCCCTGTGTGGGCAATTTAGATTTAATTTAAACCTAGCTTGGACCAATTTAAATTGATTCCTTGTTGGACCAATATGAGCCAGGCTTCTATCTTTTTAAAAGTGTGCAAACAAGAGTTAACTAGGCCAGGGGTGGGCAAACTTTTTGGCCCAAGGGCCACATCTAGGTGGGGAAATTGTATGCAGGGCCATGCAGGGCCTACGGCTGAGGCAGGGAGTATGGGGTGTGGCAGAGAGTGTGGGGTGCAGGAAGGGGCTCAGGGCAGGGGTTTGGGGTGCAGGAGGGATGTGGGGTGCAGGAGGGGGCTCAGGGAAGTTGGTTGGGGTGTAGTAGGGTGCAAGATGCAGCAGGGGCTCAGGGCAGGGGGTGCGGAAGGGGGCTCAGGGCAGGGGGTTGGGGTGCAGGAGGGGTGCATCAGGGGGCTGGGGTGTGGGGTGCAGGAGGGATTTGGGGTGTGGGCTCCGGCCCGGTGCCGCTTACCTCAAGCGGCTCTGGGGTGGCAGGGGCGCGCAGCAGCGCTAAGGCAGGCTCCCTACCTGCCTTGGTCCTGCACCGCTCCCGGAAGTGGCCGGCATGTCCGGCAGCGGTTCCTGGGGGTGGGGTGGGGTAGGGCAGGCGGCTGCCCTCGCCTGTGGGTACCACACCCAAAGCTCCCATTGGCCATGGTTCCCCATTCCAAGCCAATGGGAGCTGCGGGGGGCAGTGCCTGCAGATGAGGGCAATGCACGGAGCCCTCTGCCTACTTCCTCCCCCAGGGGCCACAGGGACATGGTGCCAGCCTCTTCCGGGAGTGGCACGGGGCCAGAGCAGGCAGGGAGCCTGCCTTAGTCCTGCAGCGCCACAGGGCTGGCAATCCTGCGGGCCAGACTGAAAGCCCTGATGGGCCAGATCCGGCCCACGGGCTGTAGTTTGCCCTCCCCTGAACTAGGGTGTCTTAAAAAATGGTTTGAGTCAAGTAAGCATAATTTGTGCATGAAGACAAGCCTGTAGCATTGTCTCCCGTAGGGGTCACATTACCACCAATTCATTTCTGAGTGCACTGGAAATTATGCAGCTATTTCACTAAAAAACTGAGGTTTTTAATAGAATAAGTGAGAAAATGTATAATAAACTCAGTGCTCCAGCCCTGTTATTTTGATAGTTAGGTTCATTTATTTTATGCTGTCTACGTAGTTTAAATTTTCAGTATGAGAAAGATTTTTACAGTAACATCTGAGGCCTGATTTACACTAGAAAATTTGATCGGCATAACTACATCGCACAAGGGTGTGAAAAATCCACACCCCTGAGCAGTGCAGTTAAGGCGCTCTAAATCCCTGTGTAGACAGTGCTATGTTGACAGAAGAACTAGCTATGGCCTCTTGGGGAGGTAGATTAACTACAGTGACAGGAGAACCCCTCCCATCGGTGGAGCTGGTGTCTACACTGAAGCACTATAGCTACAGTGTTTTAAGTGTAGATACAAGCCCTTCGAAGTTGGGAAGCAAAGCCAGAGGTTTTGGCAGCTGGGTGAAGCATTTGTGGCTTTAGGTCCTTTGTGGGCAGTTTGGAACAATGGGGTAAATATAAATATAAAGTGTTTCTGAAAAAAATGATCAGCAGTGAAATCATAGACAACTGCTAGCAACCTTTATACGAAAATTCTTGCAATTTTTTTTTATACCTTCCAATGTCACCATTGGTTGTAGCTGGCCTTTGCAAGGTGGCAAGGAGAAAGCCCTCTGGCTAGAAAAGCACCTCTTCTTTGTCCTATGAATGCCGGTCAGTTTTGCTGAAATACACACTTCTGAAAAATCGCCATTTCCCTTCTCTCCCTTGTGCCATTCGGGAAAAGTTTGCCAACTGGCAAAATCCTAACCAAAAAACACCAACACTGGACAGCAACCAGCTCCATACCGGCTTGTCCCCTCTACCCCCAAGCCCAGCACACAGCTCCACAACCCCTTACTCGCTTCCCTGGCGGCATGAGGCAGAAATCCCCCAGCTCCCAGCCCGGCAGGAAAATGAACCAGGCAGAGTCCGACGCCCTGAAAGGTCAGCACATGGCCCCAGGTCCCCATTTCTGAGACCACAGCCTTCCCCCGCCCTGCCCTGCCCTGCCCCACCCCGGCGGCCAGTCCCCCACACGGACCGTCCGCCTTCGGGCACCACATGCCCCGACGCCCCTCGGGAAGCGCAGCCGGAGCCCGTCCAGACGCGCCGCTGCGGCTACAGCCCCAGTTCCCCGACGGAGCCCGCCGCGGCCAGCGAGCGCACTCACCGCGGCGCCCCAGCGCCATGCACAGCGCCAGCAGGGCGAGGGTCCGGGCCATGGCGCGGCTGCCCCGCGCTGAGGTGCGGAGCGGCGTGGTGCGGTGCGTTCCTCCCTGCCAGCCGCCAGCGGCCCCGGCTCCGTCTGACTCAGCCCCGCCTGACTCAGCCTCCCGCCCAGGAAACTGAGGGGGCCGAGCCTACCCCCCAGGGCCCCACCCCCTGCCTGCACACTGCCCCCCTGCCCCATACTGCCCCCCTGCCCCAACTACCCACCCCTGCCCTGCTCATTGCCCCAACTACCCACCCCTGCCCTGCTCACTGACCTCCCCTACTCTGACTACCCACCCCCGCCTGCACACTGACCCCCCTGCCCCAACTACCCACCCCCGCCTGCACACTGACCCCCCTCACCCTGCACACTGACCCCCCTGCCCCAACTACCCACCCCCGCCTGCACACTGACCCCCCCTCACCCTGCACACTGACCCCCCTGCCCCAACTACCCACTCCCACACTGACCCCCCTGCCCCGACTACCCACCCCCACCCTGCACACTGACCCCCCGCCCAGACTACCCACTCCCACACCTGCCCCGCCTAGACTAACCACCCTCTGCCCTACACACTGGCCTGCTGCCCCAACTACCCACCCTCACCCTGCACACTGACTCCCCTCACCCTGCTCACTGACCTCCCTGCCCCGACTACCCACCCCCACCTGCACACTGACCCCCCTCACCCTGCACACTGACCCCCCTGCCCCAACTACCCACCCCCGCCTGCACACTGACCCCCCCTCACCCTGCACACTGACCCCCCTGCCCCAACTACCCACTCCCACACTGACCCCCCTGCCCCGACTACCCACCCCCGCCCTGCACACTGACCCCCAGCCCAGACTACCCACTCCCACACCCACACCTGCCCCGCCTAGACTAACCACCCTCTGCCCTACACACTGGCCTGCTGCCCCCACTACCCACCCTCACCCTGCACACTGACTCCCCTCCCCCTGCCCACCGACCCCCCCCCCCCCCCCCACCCACCCCCCCACCCCAGACTACCCAACCCCAAACTACATGCTGACCCCCAACCCCTCCCTGCCCCACACTGACCCTCCCCTTCCCTGGCACTTGACTCCACCTTGTACACTGATACACCCTCCCCCATCCCTGGCCCCCCACATACACTGACCCCCTCTCCCAGCTCCTCCCCATCCTGTACACTGATACATCCCTGACACAGCCTAGCCCCTCCCTACCCCCACACTGACCATCAAGCCATCGCTCCTCCCAGTCCGCAGCACTGTCCCTATGGCCGGAACAGGGCCTGGGGCAGGAACAGAGGCAGGGATTTGGCAGGAACAAGGATGGTGCAGAGGATATGCCAGAACTATCTCCCTCCCACCATGTCTCACCCTACATTGTCCCCACAGCCCCCTATTGGGGCTCTCTCCAACCCCACCCCTGGCCTGTTTCATTCCCCCTATTAGTACACAGGGGCTCATGCGCAGGTGCTGGTGGATTAATTAGTGTTAGTTCGCAGCTGCATTTCCACCATCACAGGCCAGCTCCTTCTCTAAACCCCCACAATGAAGCATTGAAATCCTGGGTAACTAATGCCCCAAAACTCCATTGTGAAGCTGTCATGGATCAATCCACAGTGCACCAGCGACCCCTATCCCCCTCCAGGGATCTCTGCAGCAAATCCAGCTCAGCCAGAGTCCTGCGGGAGGCATGTGCTGGACCCCTCGGGCGCAGTAGTCTCAGGGAATATGGACAGACACAGGCAGCCTTTGCAAAACAAGGGAACCATAGATCAGTCACCTGGCTACAACAGTTGAACCTCTGTAGATAAGCACACAGAGAGGCAAAGGTTAAATCATCATTCATGCTGGCTAAGCCCAGTATTGCCAATTTCAAGAGATCAAAAATCACAAGTCGGATCCCCAGAAATCGTGAGATTTTTTTTATGAGTGGTTTTTAGGTCTGTCTCTTGATTTTTGCACTCCCCCTGCCCATCCCAGGGTATGTGCTTGTGACAATTAGTGGTGCCCACTCTCCCACATGTGCTGGATAAAGTGATTTTGGCCCCTGCTGCAGGAGCACTCACGCCCACATCTGCCCCTCTCCTGCCCAGCAATTAATCCTCTCCCACAGTTCCCCAACAGTTTTGTCCCCACCCAATGCCCCTCAATTCAGCCCTTCAGCCTCCATCATCACCACCCCAGCAGTTCAGTCCCCCTACCCCATTGACCCCCACCGCCCTCAGTGCACCCTTCCAGCACTCACCCCATCTGCTCAGAACCCACAATCAATACAGCCCTCTCCCCCACTTCAGCTTCCCTGCAGCCCCCAGGCTATAGTTCAGCCCTCCCAGCCTCATCTCTGCTCCTCTTGGGGTTCTTCACCCTCCTCAGGCCCAGGGGGGCTGCAGTGGGGTCCCCTCTCCCACTGCCCAAGCTGTCAGGGGAACCCCAACAGCAGGCATCCCGGTTGCCCATGGCTGGGGCTGACAGCGATTTCTCAGTAAAAGGATTAAGCCTGACTCATGATCTTTCTCAGGATAGAACTCTCAGCCGTGGCTGAAAAAAAAAATTGAGACATTTGAGAGTTCTATTGCGAGATCATGATTCAGGCTTAATTTTACTTAGTAATTACTATCGAGAAATGCGATTTCTGAGAGTTGGCATGTCTGTAAGCCAATGCCAGGAGCCAGCCGAGCTGTGATGGACTCCATCTCTGGTTCCCTCCTAGTCTCTTTGTCCTTAGTCCCAGGGGAGACCTCCTGAGTCCCTCCAAAGGGCAGCTCTTATTCCACCCACCTGACACTTTTCCCTCTTTGTTCTCCAGTTCACTCCACGGCTAGGTGTTGCTTGTTCGGTCACAGGGGGACAGATCTCTCTGTCTTTCTGGATCCTCTGTTGATTTGGGTTTGTTTCAACCAGTTCTTTAATGATCGCATAATTCCCCCCAAAGTTAGGTGACATACATACCTCCTGTCTCCTGCACTCTTCCCACTAGGTAGCAATGCACTGTACAGAGGGACATTGAGGCATTAATTGAAGTCATAAAAATATTACAGAAAATTCCCACGTCATCCCTGAACTGATGCCAGACTCCAAAAATTTGACTCATTTCTAGTTGGAACTTTTCTGACTTCTCCTTCCAGCCGTTGGCTCTTGTTCTGTTTTTGTCGGCTAGATTAAAGACCCCTCTGGGATTAGCTGAGGACTAACAAGACTGAATTACTTGTGCTATAACTGATAACCAGGTCAAAGCAAGGTCATTGTGAGGAAGGGTCTCCCTCACATATGCAGTAAAAACAACCATTGTTACAAGCCCCTCGATGTCAGCACAAACAGCTGAGGAATACAGGAGCAAAATATATACAGGAGTTCAGCGTTGGAGGACAAAGCTGCAGGGTGTAGATGCAGAAACAGAGTTCCTGGTTGGGTCTCTTACTATCTCTACAAAGCAAAGTTCTACAACAGATTGATTTGTGCCAACAGAACTGTGTGAATAGCAAATGAATTTCAAACCAGACCCTAGAGCTCAGTACAAAGTAGTTTTATAGCAGAGGTACTAAACGGTTCCTGACTGCCCAATGTTAAAATGGCAAATTCAGGTGGGTTCACGTAAGAACACAGAAGGTGCCCATGTGCTGAGCTACTCTGGCAAGTCCATATAAGGAGAAATACCACTTCCAGTCTGAAGAAGAGGAACAGAAAGCCCCGTGACTAGATTAAAGCACAGTCTACAGATTCATCTGATTGAGGAGAGTGTCTGACCTGTCAGCAGGGGAGATCAGTGCCTGCCCTGGGTCAGCGAGGATCAGGGTGGTGCCTCTGGGCTCCAGCACTCCTGCTTCATGCCACTCACTCTGCCCTGTGAGATGCCTAGTAGAAGCTTGTACACGCTGCAGGGACTGATGTACCCCAGCCCGTATTTGCAGTGACACCAAACAAACCCCACTGTTTGAAAAAGGCGATTAATCAGCTGGACACGGCCTTGGGAGGCCTTAGGTTAGCATAGAGAAAGGAAAGTTAAAGCATGGTCCATTCGGATCCAGTCAGAGCAAATCATCAAACAAGCTGTAGTGAACTCCATTTAAGGCTCTGTCTCTCTGACTCTTGTGTCAGTCCCACAAGAGAGCAACCAGCTTCCTCCAGTAGCCCACTCTTTATCCCCTGCTGGTCACGTCTCAGGCCTTTGTTCTCAAGCTGATCTCTCCTCAGCTTCCCTGCTGAGAGGTGGGGATAACAGCTCCTTCCTCCTGCTTGTTGTTTCCTAGCTGTCAATGTTCCGATTTCTGTTGTCTCTTTGGGATTCTGCATTGACATGGGGTCAATTTCAGCCAGTTCCTTAAGGACCCTGTTCACTGAGGCCAGAAAGCAATGTGACACCCCACCCCCATGTCCTGCACTGCCCCAAGAGCAGACTTAACTATTTTCCTGCTACTGGTAGCAATGCAAAGTGCAGAGGGAAACTGAGGCACACATAGGAGTCATAAAAATATTACAAAAAATTCCCACTTTGTCATACTCTGCCTCTCTCTGTCCCCCCTCCCCCCACAGCCTCTGCCTCACACTCAACTGGCCCTGGCTCCCCCTGAACCCTCAGTCCCTTCCCCATACTGCACTGACCCTGCCCACCCCCATCCCCGAGTTCCTGCCCCTGACTGCATTGCACCTGGCTTCCTCTGAGCCTCAGCCCCTGACTGCACAGACCCTGGCTCCGAGTCCCCAGCCCCTTCCCTTCAGTGCACGATTCCAGTAGCAGCAGGTTGTCTTGGCAGCCGCAATCCACCCAGTGAGAGGTAGGGAGGCCAAAGAGCAGAGGCAGCCACACTCAGGGGATGGGTTGGGGGAGGAGGGGGGAGCAAGGAAGGGCTCCCAGTGAGGGGCTGGAAGGTAACTAGTCTCCAAGCTGGCTCAAGGCCCCAAATTCCCCAAAGCTGGCAGGTTCCAGTGTCTGGATTTGGTTCAGGCCCATCTTGAAATGTCAGGCCCTTTCATCTCCCTCTGCGGCAGCCGGCTGGCTGTCACCTCCTGTACGTGTAAACCCCCGGCCAGCTCAAGGGCTGGAGGGAAGCAGCCCTCTCCGGCGGGGGGCACACCGAGGGGAGCAGAGAATGGCACCGAACCTGCCTGTGCTGGAGGGACACACACAGCCTGTGGGGGCTGGGCTAGAAGTCCAAGGGACCAGCAGGGTGACCGATGGCAGGCTCTAGAGAGCCAGCAGGTGGCTGGACTGTGAGCTGTGTCCGCTGCCCAAGGTGAACACTGGCTGCAGGGTGCTGGGTTAGAGCAGCTGCACAGCTACGGAGTGGCTCCCTGACGTACGGCCCTGAGACTCCATCCCGGTTGGTTCTCTCACCCAGAGAGCAGTGCCCGGCTGCCAGGGATTCGCTCCAGCTGGAAGGGACCCCAGCCCTTCACGCCAACAGCACCCCGGACAAGGCCTGTGGTGAGGCTTAGGGGCATGCATTACGATTAGACTGACCTGCTCTGCAGGCTTCAGTGTGTGTTGCTGTGGGTTTGGTTAACTCCTCGGTTGATTCCTTGGTTTCCTGCCTGTTCCCTTCCTCTTTTCATAGCTCCCCTGGCCGAGCTGGGGGAGCAGTGTCTAGCCTTAGCTGGCTCTCTCTTGTAGCAAGTCATAGAGCAATGGTTCTCAAACTTTTGTACCAGTGCCCCCTTTCATATAGCAAGCCTCTGAGTGCAACCCCCCCTTATAAATTAAAACCAATTTTTTAATATATTTAACACCATTATAAATGCTGGAGGAAAAGCGGGGTTTGCGGTGGAGGCTGACAGCTCGCAACCTCCCATGTAATAACATTGCGACCCCCGGAGGGGTCCCGACCCAGTTTGAGAACCCCTGTCATAGAGGTTCATGCACCTAGCCATCTGCTAGAGGACTGAGAGCAAAGAACCTAGGCCCACTGGTCCTAGGACCGTCACCACACCCCTGAAGAGCAGGAACAAAGGGGTCTACCCCTGGGGGTTGGATTGCCCTGCGGATTGCACAGTACAGCAGAGACCTGTTGCATCTCTATCCTAACTCACTGCAACGTGAACCCCCCCACCTCTGGCAAGCAGCTCTCACAGCCTGCAGAACACTGGGCACAAAGCTCGGGGCAGGGGGAGGGGGTTCTGACACGTGCACAGCAACAAACCACACAGAAAGCACCTCAATTTCCTGGCTCTTGCTAGTCATTTCTGCTCTGCAGAGGATGTGAGGAGAGTGAGAGAATGATTTTATCACCAGTGCCTTCCAGGAAGTGAGGCAACCAGAGAGCCCGCCTGTCCTGATCCTTCCAGCTCAGCTCCAGCCAGTACTGCTCCCTATAGTGCACGCTGCAGTGCTTCAAGCAGCAAACTATAATGTCCCGAGCTGTGGGCTTCCAGCTGTGCCTTGGGGAGAAGCTACAGAGCCTTGTACAGCTAGGCCCCTTTGTGCTGCTGGTGGGGAGAGGGCTCCCTGGGGATGACAGCAGTGGGGGCCAGGTGGAACACAACAGGCCTGTGCCAAGGGCCTTGCACCATGGAGTCACCATCAGGGCCAGCTCCAGGCACCAGCCCACCAAGCTTGTGCTTGGGGCGGCACCTGGAGGGGGGCGGCGCGGCGCTCCGGCCGCCGGGGAGAGCGGGGCCACGGCCGGGCTCGCCGCCCTCCCCCCGGCGCTCTGGCCGCCCTCCCCCCTGGCGCCCTCCCCCCGGCCGCTGGGGGGAGAGCGGCGAGCCCCAGCTGGGGCTCGCCGCCCTGCCCCCTGCGCTCTGGCTACTGGGGGGAGAGCCGAGCCCCGGCCGGGGCTCGCCGCCCTCCCCCCGGGGCTCCGGCCGCCCCCCCCACCCAGCCTCCTTGCTCCTGCCCTTCCTGTTAGACACACATGTAGAGTCCACAAGATGCCACACTAATAACAGACACATGTTGATCATGTAGCTAAGTGAGCTATGGGCTGAGCCGCGCGAGCTGTGCTCTCACGCACGTGCCCTGAGCCACAACAGCCATGTACTGAGCTGCATGCTAAGTCTGGTGAGCCACGCGAGGAGCCGTGGGCCCTGGGACACGTGACCCATGCACTGAGCCGTGTGCCCTGAGCCACATGAGCTGTGTGTTGAGCCGCATGCCCCGAGCTATGTGCCCTAAGCCATGTGAGCCATGTGCTGAGCCCCATGCTGAGCAACATGAGCCAGGTGCCCCGCGCTGCTTGAGCTGTGTGCTGGGACATGTGCCCCAAGCCATGTGCGTTGTGTGCTGAGAGAGGTGCCCGAACCGCCTGTGCTGGGTGGCCCACTGTATGCTGAGCCATATGCTGCACCTGCCTTTCTCTTGAACATTAGCGCATCATTAAAGAAACCACCCTATCAGTGTTAAACATCCTGCACTAGGACCAGCAGTTTTTGAAGCCTCATAACTGGAACCAGTCTTGCTTCCCAGGACCCAGCAGGTCCTGATTCTTGGGGACAGTGATTCCTCCAGCTGAACTTCAGCGCTGCCTCCAAGGGTCTTGGTGCCAGAGCTCTCCTCAAAAACTTGCAGGATTTCTGGCACAGAGAGGGAAGTGAGTTCTGGTGCTCAGAAATGGCTCAACATGTTGTTCCCGATTCCCCAGGAAACTTGCCTTTGAATGGAGAATTTCAGTCTGGAAGGGGAGCATTTCTGAAGGCTAGCAGAGGCTGAGAGCAGGGGGCTGGAGCAGAAACATGAGGGTGACTGCAGCACAAAAAGTCCCAGGTTGCACTTAACTTAGGAAATGACCTTTACTATGGTGTAGAGAGCTCCAGTGGAAATACAATACAGATGTTAATCTCCTAGGGCCAAAGGCAAAGCTACTGGCAGCAGCTCGGATTCTGCTGACTCCGTGGTAATGGCACCTGTTTTCACCAGGTCTGACTTTGACCCATCCCAAAAGAAGAAGTGGTAGTGTGTGTAATAGAGCGCTTGTGGAGAGAGATTAAGGAAATGATAAATGAATGACAGCATGCCCAAAGAGCTGAGCTGTGCTGTTAGCAATTTCCCTAGAAAAGTGAGCAAGTGCCTCCCCGAAGAGGAAACTGCTCAATGTGCTCATCTTTCCGGTACCAAAATCCAGATATGGCAACCGCCTGGGACAAGAGCAGCACAAGGCTGCATCAGCAAACAAGGGAGGTTGTAGAATCCCAGTCACTGGAGATCTTTAAGAACAGGTTAGACAAACACATATTGGGGTGATCAAGGTATACGTTGTCCCACCTCAGTGCAAGGGGTTGGACTAGCTGACCTCTCAAGGTCCCTTGCAGCCCAACATATGTATGGTTCTATTATACTACCCCAATACAAAACTAGCACAGGCATGCTGAACAAATGCAACACCCAGGGCAAATGTGTGCATGTACATCTGTGTATTCCTTGATCAGCACTTGGGGCAAAACAGAGTGAGGGTGTTGTGACACTACGCTCCATATTCTTCCTAGAGATATTATGATGATGTGATTATGGCATAACTATGATGTATTTTATGTAAGATAGGTCATGTGAGATATCATTGAAAAGGTCTCTTAAGTTAGGAATAGTGTCTATACAACTATTACAAATGTATTTACACCTGGGGAACACCCACTAGGCAGAATGCAATCAGGCTAGATGGCTGGGTGGGAAGGGCCATTAGAGAAAACAATAGGCCTTAGAAGAAGTTTATCTCCCACCGGGGATCCTTCCTGAGGACCTTACAAACAGCCTCTGAGTCATGGTGGCTATGACACTACAGGGGCTTGTGACCAGATGACCTGGTGCTGGACTCCATCTTGGAATACCAGTGTTTTTCCACTGGTACTTAATGGTGCTCCAGGGATGAAGATGGGATCACGGGAGTGAGCAGTTCCAATCCCGGTACCGGGCAAGACTCTTGAATCGTGGGAGAAGCCAGCACCAACAGATTAAACAACTCCCTGGCTGCCTCGAATGTCTTAGGTGTAGATAGCATTGGAAAGGGCTCCTGAGCTTGCGGTACCAAAAGGTGCACTGGTCCTTCAGGGATTGGTCTCAATGGACCCTTTCTAGATTCTGGAGTCAGTGAGCCATCTTGGCTTATGGACGACATCTGGGGGCTGCATCTTCTTTGGCTGCACCTATGAGTTCTTGCCTCAGTTCAGTGCCTTCACAGTAGACTTCCAAGGCCCTGGTACCGAGTCTTTGGGAGACTTATACAGTCTCTTCTTAGGCACTGGTGGTGCGGACCTGCCTGTGGACTCAGTCAGAAAAGAGGGTGTACTCCAAACCGATTCAGATGCACTCATTACCCATTCAGAGCAGGAAGTTTCTGACAGCAGGTGAAGCACAGACTCCATAAGCAGGTACTTGAGTCTGGCAGTCCTTTTTCGAGCAGGATTTGAACTCTCTAGAAAGATCAGAGGGGTAGCCGTGTTCGCTGCTTTTATAGATCCAGACTAAGGCCTGGTCTACACTAGGAGTTTACGTCGAATTTAGCACCGTTACATCGAATTAACTCTGCACCCGTCCACACCACGAAGCTATTTAGTTCGACATAGAGGTCTCTTAAATTCAACTTCTGTACTCCTCCCCAACGAGGGGAGTAGCGCTAAATTCGACATGGCCATGTCGAATTAGGCTAGGTGTGGATGGAAATCGACGGTAATAGCTCCGGGAGCTATCCCACAGTGCACCACTCTGTTGACGCTCTGGACAGCAGTCCGAGCTCGGATGCTCTGACCAGCCACACAGGAAAAGCCCCGGGAAAATTTGAATTCTCTTTCCTGTCTGGGCAGTTTAAATCTCATTTCCTGTTTGGACATCATGGCGAGCTCAGCAGCACTGGCAACGATGCAGCGCTCTCCAGCAGAGATGGCCATGCAATCTCAGAATAGAAAGAGGGCCCCAGCATGGACTGATCGGGAAGTCTTGGATCTGATCGCTGTGTGGGGCGATGAGTCCGTTCTTTCGGAGCTGCGATCGAAAAAACGGAATGCGAAGATCTACGAGAAAATCTCCAAAGCCATCACGGAGAGAGGATACAGCCAGGATGCAACGCAGTGCCACGTGAAAATCAAGGACCTGAGACAAGGCTACCATAAGACCAAAGCGGCAAACGGACGCTCCGGATCCCAGCCCCAGACATGTCGTTTCTACGAGGCACTGCATTCCATCCTAGGTGCGGCCGCCACCACTACCCCACCACTGACCGTGGACTCTGAGGATAGGATATTGTCGACGGCCGCTTCCTCGGACATGTTAGCGGACGGGGAAGATGAGGAAGGAGATGAGGAGGACGAGGCAGTCGACAGCGCTTACAACGCTGATTTCCCCGACAGCCAGGATCTCTTCATCACCCTTACAGAGATCCCCTACCAACCGTCCCCCGGCGTTAACCCGGACACAGAATCAGGGGAAGGATCAGTCAGTAAGTGTTTTAAACATGTAAACATTTATTTTTAACAGAACAGGAATATTAACAATATTAACAATGGGTTTTGCATGATTACTTTGCCCTAGGTGCTTAACGTCTCAGTCCTTGGCAGTGCAACTACTGAAAAAAAATCTAACAATGTCCGGTTTAGCATGATTGTTCTGCCCTAGCCGCTCTACTGTTTAGTCCCTGCCAGTGCAGCTACAGTAAAATCCGGTCTATATGTCCGGGGATAGAGCTGAAATCCTCCAGGGACATCTCTACGAAGCTCTCCTGGAGGTAATTGGAAAGCCTTTGCATGAGGTTCCTTGGGAGAGCGGCCTTATTGGGTCCTCCGTAGTACGAAACGTTTCCGCGCCAGGAGACAAGCAAGTACTCAGGTATCATTGCCTTGCAGAGCATGGCGGCATACGGCCCTGGTCTTTGCAGGCTTTCCCGAAGCATCCGTTCTTTCTCCGTCTCTGAAATCCTCATTAGAGTGATGTCGCTCATGGTGACCTGCTTTGAATTAGGTAGGGGAATGTTAGTATTGGGACTGCTTGCCTGTTCCTTTACAGAACTGTAACCGGCGGTTTACAGCCACGCGGTGGAGGCGGGAGAGGGGCAGCATACAGGGATCTTTCCCTGGGACAGCCGCGAGGGGGTGGGACAGGGGCAGAGTTCATGCTTGCCGGATTGCTGGCAGCAGGGACTGGCATTGCTTTGAACGTGAAAGGAGGCCAGTGCTATTATTAAAGTTTTAAGCAGCCACAAGTCTACGGCTTACCATGTCGGCCTGCTACACAAATTCCGGTGTCCTGCCCCGCTTCTCTGATCTGCACTGCAAGACCCCAGGCACTGAATGCGAAGGCCGAAAATTCGACCTTGTCCTGAGTGCGCATGTGATAGGTGCTGTGCATGGTCTTGTTCACAGAGAAAGACTATGTTCTTTGTTCACAACTAAATTTATCTTTCTGAGGAATTCACTCCCTTTTTCCCATCCCACAGCTGCGACTGTCTCCCGACCTAGCCTGGCATCACACTCCCAGAAGCTAGCGCAGATTAGGCGTAGGAAGAAGAGGACACGGGAGGACATGTTCTCGGAACTTATGGGCTGCTCCCGAGCCCAGGCAGCCCAGCAGACCCAGTGGAGGGAGAACTTGTCCCAAATGCACCGATCACACATGGAACAGGAGGAGAGGTGGCGGCAGGAAGACCAGCAGGCGATTCAAACACTGCTTGGACTAATGAGGGAGCAAACGGACACGCTCCGGCGCCTTGTGGATGTTCTGCAGGACCGGAGGCAGGAGGACAGAGCCCCGCTGCAGTCTATCTGTAACCACCCTCCCCCGCCACCAAGTCCCATACCCCCCTCACCCAAAGTCCCAAGAAGGAGGGGCGGCAGAGTCCGTGAAAACTCTCACTCCACCCCTGCAGACTGCTCAAGTACCAGAAGGCTCTCATTCCCCAAAATTTGTAAGTCCTTTCCTTCCCGCCTCACCCAAGCCCCCGTCCAAGTTTCATCCCCCAGTTTCATGTGTAGTTGCTAATAAAAAATACGTTTCTGTTAATTACTGTTTCCATCATGTTCTTTTAGAGGAGAGTCTGTCTGAAGGGGCGGGAAGGGGGTTGGTAATTGGACAGGACAGTCACCTTTACCAGGGTACAGAGGCGGGGGCAGGTTCAGCAGCAGGGCACACACACATTGCAGTCACTAGTTACCCTGGTCAGTCTGGGAGGTGGTTTTCATGTTGTGTGTGTGTGGGGGGGCTATGTGACTTTGTGGCGGGGGAGGGCGGTTAGAGATCTTATGCAGCGGTCCTTATCCTGGATCACAGAGCCACGCAGCAGGGGATCTGTAACCGTCCTCCCCCTGCCACAAAGTCACATAGCCCCCACACACAGAGTTCCGAACAGGAGGGGTGGCAGGCTCCGTTGAAACAACCAGTCCACCAGTGCGGAGCCTGTCATTCCTGGAGTTTAGAAGCATCCTTTGCATCACTACACTACACCCGCTCCCCACCACAGTCTGCGTCCCAGGTTCAACACTTTACCGAGAAAAAAGTAATAAAGAAAACGGTGTTCATTAACAAAATTCAAGTGATTTTATTTTTAAACGTGTGTTGGAAGGGGGGGGGGACGGAGTATGTAACTAGAGAGGATAGTGAACATTTACTGGGTAAAGAAACGGGGGCAGGTTCAGCTTCTCTGTAAACAAACTTAATAGTCACAGGTTACCCTGCTCACTCAGGAACCTAGCTTTCAAAGCCTCCCGGATGCACAGCGCGTCCTGCTGGGCTCTTCTAATCGCCCGGCTGTCTGGCTGGGTGTAATCAGCAGCCAGGCTATTTGCCTCAACCTCCCACCCCGCCATAAAGGTCTCCCCCTTGCTCTCACAGAGATTGTGGAGCACACAGCAAGCTGCAATAACAATGGGGATATTGGTTTCGCTGAGATCACAGCGAGTCAGTAAGGTTCTCCATCTCCCCTTGAGATGTCCAAAAGCACACTCCACCACCATTCTGCACTTGCTCAGCCGGTAGTTGAAGAGTTCTTTTTCAGTGTCCAGGGTGCCAGTATAGGGCTTCATGAGCCAGGGCATTAGCGGGTAGGCTGGGTCCCCGAGGATCACTATAGGCATCTCCACATCCCCAAGAGTTATTTTGTGGTCCAGGAAGTAAATACCTTCCTGCAGCCGTCTAAACAGACCAGAGTTCCTGAAAACACGAGCGTCATGAACCTTGCCCGGCCATCCAACGTTGATGTTTGTAAAACGTCCCCTATGGTCCACCAGTGCTTGCAGCACCATTGAAAAGTAGCCCTTTCGATTAATGTACTGGCTGGCCTGGTGGTCCGGTCCCAGGATAGGGATGTGAGTTCCATCTATAGCCCCACCGCAGTTTGGGAATCCCATTGCGGCGAAGCCATCTATGATGACCTGCGCGTTTCCCAGGGTCACTACCTTTGAGAGCCGTAGCTCAACGATTGCGTTGGCTACTTCCATGACAACAACCCCCACGGTAGATTTGCCCACGCCAAAGTGGTTCGCGACTGACCGGTAGCTGTCCGGCGTTGCAAGCTTCCAGAGGGCTATGGCCACTCGCTTCTGGACACTCAGGGCTGCTCGCATCCGGGTGTCATTGCGCTTCAGGGCAGGGGACAGCAACTCACAAAGTTCCATGAAAGTCCCCTTCCGCATGCGAAAGCTTCGCAGCCACTGTGATTCATCCCAGACCTGCAGCACTATGCGGTCCCACCAGTCCGTGCTTGTTTCCCGGGCCCAGAATCGCCGTTCCACAACATCAACATGACCGATTGCCTCCATGATGTCCTCGGCGCGGGGTCCCGTGCTTTGTGACAGGTCTGTGCCACTCTCAGACTTCAGGTCCTCACCGCGCTGCCGTAGCCTCCTCGCCCGATTTCTCAGCATCTGCCTCTGGGAAAGGTGGATGATAAGGTGCGAGGTGTTGACAACGGCCATAACTGCAGCGATGGTCGCAGCGGGCTCCATGCTCGCAGTGCTGTGGCGTCCGCGATGTCACTGACCAGAAAGGTGCGCGAACTGATTTCCCGCCGGCGCTTTCACGGAGGGAGGGCGGGAGTGACGGTTGGATGACGACAGTTACCCAAAAGCACCCTCGACACATTTTTTTACCCAGAAGGCATTGGCGGCTCGATCCAGAATTCCAATGGGCAGCGGGGACTGCGGGAACTGTGGGATAGCTGCCCACAGTGCACCGCTTCCAATGTCGATGCTTGCCCCGTTAGTGTGGACTCACAAAGTCGAATTACTGTCCTTAGTGTGGACACACACGTTTGACTTTGTAATATCGATTCCACATATTCGATTTAAGTAAAATCGAACTACTCTCGTAGTGTAGACATACCCTAAGACTAACAGACGTCTGTTAGTCTATAAGGTGCCAAAGGACTCTTCGCTGTTTCTCTAGAAAGATGACATTTGTCACTTACATGCACCAATCCTAGACACTTGAGGCAGCTGGGGTGTGGGTAGCTCACTGGCATAGACCTGTTATAAGAGCAACAGGTCTTAAAGCCAGGAGAATGAAGCATTAGCCCAGTACCCAACTAGGCATGAGTAACTCTACACTAAAAAATTCTATTCTAAACATTCAACAACTATTTAGGAATTTTTCAATTTTTCAAATATTTAGGAAACATTCAAGCCTAAAAACTAACACAACAGGTACTGTATATACTACGGGAGGAACGATTTGCAGATACAAAGATTGCAACTGCAACAACCAGAAAGGAACTGAGGGGGACTGGCGGCAGCGTGGCCCTTTACACCTGCATCCACTGGCATGAGGAACCAGAGGGTGCTCACGCTGCCTCAACAGGTACTGCTGAGGGAAAATATCTATGACAACTGTGCATGAGGCACACATACCTATATTGGAATGGACATGTTCTATCACTTAAGAAGAACCTGCACCTACTTTCTATTGGAACATAAAGTTTGGTAGTTCTACATGAATGCTATTTTTGGTATTTTTCTGCTAGTCAACTGGACAGTACCAACCTGGGCCCTAGAACCATCTCTCACCTGCTGTATTGGTCTTTGAACCTGGCAGAGAACTATCCCTACAGCTCTCACTGCTTCCTAAGCGGGAATATCCTGTGAAATTAACACTTAGTTATTCGCTACCTTCAGCTAGTAGCACATAACTCTGCCTTCAGATGAGCTTTCACTGTAGCCCACTAGAGCAGCCTGATGAACATGCATGTAGTGAGATTAATTTAGAAACTAAAATGCTAAACTCTGCTGACACTGCGCTGCTCGTAATCTCAATTCCATTTTATAGTCTGTGGGTTTGTCAATGGGGGGAATTTTTTCGGCCTGAATGGCCAAACACAAGGTCTCTTATTTATCTGGCATCTTATCCCACTTTAATTAAAATGCTTTGGAAGCAGCATAACTACTTTGGAATGAGTTATCCACTCTACAGTTCATGTGGAAACATCCCTATTTGTAATTAACTATACCACTTCAAGCCATCCTCTGCCACTCTGCACTGCTTCACATCTGGATTAGCCTGTCTTTCCCCTGTGTACCTTCTACTGCACCAGGGTCATCCTGACTGGATGTCACTTTCCCATTTAAATGCTGGTGTGCAGCCCAAGTGTGCCCCCTTCGCAATTCGAGTTCGTAGCAAGTTCACATGCATGGAGTCCATTATAGCAGCCATGTCCTGTGCTTTCATGTGCTCCTATCTAGAAGTCCTGGATTTCCTTGTCTCCCTGGGGAGATGAGCACATCAAGTCCCATTTTAACAAGAGTCAGTGGAATGTGAAGAGAGATGAGTGGCTATCACTGCAAATGTGGGAGTGGGGCACTCCCAGGACATAGACTAGTGCCACAACAAAGCGCCACAATAAAGCAAAGGAGCTTCAGCAGAATTACAAAAACAGCCTCAGTAACGCTCCCAGTACATGCACTAGGAGGAGCTGGACTGGAGTTTTGCCAGGGAGGCCACAATGAAATGTATATTCCTGCACCATCGGAAGGCACCCATTTGACCACAGGCGCCAGTGAGGAGATACCCTCAGACAACCAAGATCTTTGGCATGTCCAACCCTGAGCCACAGACCCAGGTAGAGACATTGCCAGAGATGGTCCCCAAGACCCAGCTGGAGACCCAGCCTGATAGCACTGCAGAGGGGACCTTTTGCTGCAAGTATTATGTGCTGTATTGCAATAAACTTCCCTGATATTGACTGCATAGGGGGATTTAAACAACTTTGTTCTGCGTACCAGCTGGGTGCCACCATGTGGGGTGGATATCACTATGAGAGGGGCCAGACATGTCTGTCTCTGTACAGCACCCTTAACTCTCCATCACCTTGGCTTTTATTATCCTCCCCTTCCCACTAGCATGCTGAAAAAGGCATCCCATGCCAGAAAGTGTATGATCAAAAGTTTAATGAGCGTGTTGATAATCTGGTGATGGAAGTGATGGTTCCTATAAGCCTCAGGCTGCAGTCAGAGCCATCAATTATTCAACTAATGAACCTATTGTGAGGAAAAACAGCCTCCCCTTGTTAGACCATCCCAGAAAAATAAAATGTCCTGAAGGTCACCACATCTGGGTTCTGCGGAAATGGGAATATGTATCCAGAACCAAAACCATATAGGGTTCTACAGGTCAAATCCAACACCCCAAGTTACACCTGAAAAACAACTGCAGTGCAAACCCACAGAGCATAAGGGCTCTTTAAGCACTGCAGACAGCCTTGTGTTTGCCATGCTTAGGCAGCTGCCTGCACATGGCATACACAAACAGTCCCGAGGAGCAGCCCTATGTGGAGTGCATGCCCACAGTGTCTTGCAGAGCTGACAAAGGCCTAGATAACTGGAGCCCCTCAATGTGCAATCCTGAGTAGTAAGGGATGGAGGTGATGAGCTCTGTCATTTCTCTGGGTCACTCCTCCAAACATTACTTACTTGAATAATGAGTGGGTTGAGCCTCAGACAGATGTTCTGATTCCATTAGACCTGGGAAAAATATTTCAGACAAACCTCTCCCCCGCATCCCCACCCAATGAAAAATGCAGATTCATGTCAACCAAAACATTTGCAAACTTATGTGGCATTCACTGAACTATTTTGGTCAAAAATTCAAAATGACTTTTTGTTTTGAATTTTACTTCAATTTCATTTAAAAAGTTTGAACTAAAAATGGAACAAAAAGTTTAGTTTAATCCAAAAGAAAAAAAAATTCAGTTTGCCAAAAACCAAAAATTTGTTTCAGGTCATCTGAAAGTAAATTTCTCTTCCCATTTTTCAGTTTGGTCAGTGAACTGAAAAGTCTGTTATTTGCACAGCTCTGGCATTTATGCCACAATCGAAGACAGACATTGAAAAAGGGTCTAGATCCAAACTTAAGTCATGGGGGACTCCCCTGGGCTTCAGCGAGCTTTCTTCAAGCCCTAAATCACAACACGGAACCACATTACAGCTCAATCTATGCATTAGCAGAACTACATAAGATGACCAAGTTTTAGTTACCCAGAATGACTGAAGTGAGCTGTAAATTCAGGATAACAGAGACCAAATAATTCTGATGTTTTATTTCTTTATATATTATACAACACACACAGTTTTAATATTTGGTAAAAAAGTTAACAAAAGTATCTCAGAAGTGACAAAATCCTTTCCATGTTTAGATTTCAGAAGCTCAAACACTATCTTATTAGACAACTGTTGTTTTATAGCTTTTATGGAGTTTAAAGTGCAAACTACTCACAGATACAACTGGGCAAGAGTACTGTATTCTGATGTGAAAGGTGCAGCATCTAAAATATGTAACATAAAAGCTTCATTGGGTGGCTACAACGACCCTGGGAAGAAGGGGAGCTTCGGAAACTACTTTCTGACTCCTCTGTGCAGAAATATGCTCCAGCCGCTCTGTGTAGAATCCATTAAAATCCAGCCTAGGGGAAAGCAAACACATGTTCAATAGTCTTCCCACAAATGGCCCAGAAGTGTGAAAACAGAGAGAAGTGGTAACAGGCTTCAAATGCTATTCAAGGGTTTCAAAATTCCATAGTAAAAATGAGAGATTCCCAGGCATACACCTAAAATTCACCAGTTACCATAATTACCATTATTTATGATTTACAGTGTAAATATGGGAGACCTTATAGAGGTAAATTTCAGTTATCTAAATGGCTCAGGGGTGGGAGCATATTGGAATTTCAGAAAATCAGAGTTTGCCAAAATTGCATTTTTTGTTAATGAAAATGTTCATTCTGGGAGACTTTTCTGCGTTTACCTGTGTTTAAAACAGAATCATCACAAATATGCCATAAAAGCAAATTGTAAGGCTTTTTGTCTGGAACTTTCAAAGTACTTTACAAAGGAAGATAGGCAGCATTAGCCCCATTTTACAAATGGAGAAACTGAGGCACAGAAGGCTGGCATGACTTGCACTAGTCCAAATAGCAAGTCAGTGGCAGAACTGGGAAAAGATCCCAGATCTCCCAACCTCCAGTCTGGACTATGCTATAAAACTGAATGTTACTAATCCAAGTCTCAACTATCGTTAGGGAAAAATGATTCTGAAACATCAAGCAAAGCACTGTGTTTTAGGAAGGGTCTCTGGGTAACAAACGGATATTATATATTTTGGTTACAAGCTACTACTAGCCATTTAAAATTACTTCTATGCGCAATAAACACACTGTCTCCTCAAGGGAAAAAACAAGACTATACACTTTAAAATAAGGATTCTTGCTTTGTGAACCAAAGCTACAGCCTATGGCCCACTGGGGCTGTGCATCTCACACCTGCCCATCAATTCTGTAACTGCAGCTATTTCAACTTAGAAATGTTAATACAAGGAACATTTCCATGCTTTTAAATCCAAGCTGGTAAGTATCCTAGACTGTAACTCCACTGCTTTTCCTCCTGTGGCACACCAAATTAGGAATGCCAGTCTCTCTGCCCCACTCCATCCTCACTCATCCCCTTAACCCTACAGTTGTTTGGTGCCTTAGCTGTGCATTTCCAGATATTAACATATTTGGATTTCATTTAATTTTAATCTTCTCTCATAAAAAATAACCCCAGCCCAGTACTGTAAATGGCTTGCCACCAGTGGACATCAACAGCAACAACAGTCTCAGTTCCTCTGGGAAAAAAAATATACTGGCAGGAGTGCATAGAGCGAGAGGCACTTCTGTTTGATGCACTTCACCCAAGCCTCAACTGAGAAGGATTTTCCCAGTGCATACTCTGCGGGGATGAGAAACTAGCAGTGCCTCAGCAGGCCCTACACATTTCACTCCATGTTGCAACATAGCTGCGGAGAGATCTTAAAGACCCAGTGTTACTAATAAATAATACCTGGCACTTTTATAGCAGCTGTTCATCTGTAGATCTCAAAGCATTTCAAAGGCAGCACTATTATCCCCATCTTGGAGATGGAGAAACTGAGGCATGGAGTAGGTAGGTCAGTTTCCCAAGAAGTATAGTCATTTCAGTGACACAGGACAAGGCTATGACCAAATACAGTGAGGCTAGCATCATTTACAAAGTCAGATTTTCAATAGCTTAAAAAAGAACCCCCCATTTCCCCAACTTTATGTCTTGCAAAAGTACATTCAAAAAAAGCTATTTGCTGAACTACTGACTAAAGCTTCTTGCTATTTCAGTGTTACACTGATAGAACAGCTGGCTGCCATGATACAACAAAAAAGAAATAAAGAACAAACTTCACCCTGGTCTAGAGTTGGACTCTTTCCTTCCTGTGCTACTAGGAGACAGTTCCACTCTGCTCACCTGTAGATGATGTTGATCATGCTGTGCTCACAGTCATTGGTGCTGTACACGCTCAGCTTATCCAGAAGGTCCAGGAGATGTGTTGAGAAATTGCTGTCAAACTTGTTGATAGTTGCCTCAAAGCCAGATGTTAGTTGGAAGGCGTCTGCATGCTCTGCTAAAAGCTATCAAGAGGAGGCCACAATAAGTGAGAGTGGTTCTGTGTGTCAACCAGACACATACTGTACAAGGACTGTCTCTTTTCTTTTTTCCAACTACTGTTTCTATGAAAGAATACTGACACAAAATTTCAAAACTGCTCCATCCCAGACACACCTTTTCTCATGCAGCATACAACAGGATGAACAGTTGTGAAATGAATTCTATATACTGCCCCTCAGGTATACTGCGAGACCCAGGCCTAGAGCATGCTCCCTGGGCAAGGTACTGACGCTGAGAAGACATCATGCCCTGGGGGTTTAAAAAACTTGCCCTGCTGGTCTGGGACACAATCCAAGGGCCTGAAATGGACCCTGCTAGAGTTGTGTTATTCTGCCTCTAGAACATGCCCGATCAAAGCCTGGCACTGATGACATATCTCCCTTCTCAATAATAAACATTAAGAGCATTTCTTATCTTCAGTAGTAGCATGGGTTTAACTGATCGCTATAGTATTTCAGCACAGGCACTATGATCAGAAGCATCCTGTGGGTGGCTTGTTTTCAAATGCTATGTGCTGCTGTACACGAGACAAGCTCAAGAGGCAAACAGCACAGGCAGGGAATGTCCAGCAGACCACCTGCAAGCATTTACACAGCATTGCTCTTTAGTGGCCCCCTAGTGGCTGTCTGCAGGAATGGTGTGTCAGCCTAGCACAGGGGTTCTCAAACTGGGGGTCGGGACCCCTCAGGAGTCACGAGGTTATTACCTCGGGGGTCGCAAGCTGTCAGCCTCCACCCCAAACCCCACTTTGCCTCCAGGATTTATAATGGTGTTAAATATATAAAAAAAAGTGTTTATAATTTATAAGGGGGGTTGCATTCAGAGGCTTGCTGTGTGAAAGGGGTCAGCAGTACAAAAATTTGAGAACCACTGGCCTAGCAGAAAGCAGATTATGAGCTGCAGGGTGAGAGAAGTTACTTAGTATACATATACACAGAAAGGAAACGAACAAAGTCAGGTGTCCTAGCCCTAAAAGGGATTGGCTGGAAAGGGTCTAACAGTCTACACTCCAACTGGCTCATTCACCACGAGATACTACTTTGGAGATGTGAAAGAACCTGAGCCACACACAGCCCACGCGTTAGCCCCCACTGCCCTTGATGAAAACAGTTCAGAACTAGGTAATAAGACCAATGTTTGCTGTAAGCAACACAATTCTGCTGCAGTTGGGTAACAATGTATATGTTTAGCAGGGTCAGCACTCTCATTAAACCAGAGGAAGAAGGAAAATGACATGAAAAAACACTTTCTAATCTTTTGTAACTGTTGTTGTTCAAGATGTGTTGCACTTGGTCCATTCCACTCTTAGTGCCTGTGCGTCCCATGCAGTTGCCAGAAATTTTTCCCTCAGTGGTACCTATTAGGGCAGCACCCTCTGCTGCCGTGCACTGCTATAAAACGCCTAGCTGACCCTGCGCCCCCCTCAGTTCCTTCTTTCCAGAACTCCGACATAGAGGGGTAGGAGGGTAGATCGTGGAATAGACATGTGCAACACATCTTGAAGAACAACAATTACAAAAGGTTAATAACCGTCTTTTCTTCATCAAGTGTCTTAAGTGGGGCTTATGCTTTGTTGTGTTAATTGACGGGTGAGTTCACACCTACCAATCTAAATGGGGTTTTAACTCAACCCATCACAAGGTTTTGTCCAGCTCATAACATTATTTTACCCTGAGTTAGAAATTATCTAATTAAGTTTTGTATATACATTTTACATGGGAGACAGGATCAGTTTTTGAGGGACATCATATTTCAAATTCCTTGGTGACAAAGCAACTATTCATTATCACTGACTGAATTCCTGGAAGCCGCTCCAGTCTCACCAGCAATGTCTAGGTCACCAAAAATCTGGCTGCTGCTGGGAGCCCTGGGCCCTTTAAATCGCCAACCTGGGGAAGCTACTCCTTGCCGGTACAGTCGGCTGTGTACCGGCTCTTGCCGGTATGCTATTTGGGGGGAGGGATAGCTCAGGGGTTTGAGCATTGGCCTGTTAAACCCAGGGTTGTGAGTTCAATCCTTGAGGGGGCCACTTAGGGATCTGGGGCAAAATCAGAACTTGGTCCTGCTAGTGAAGGCAGGGGGCTGGACTCAATGACCTTTCAAGGTCCCTTCCAGTTCTAGGAGATAGGATATCTCCATTAATTTATTTATTTATTTAAGTGCTTGCACATGTGCATTCCACTCTTGGTGACTCCCAAGCAGTAATAAAGCTGGAGGGATCAGAGTTCACATACATACAGCTTAACCAAATTTGGCATCATCCCTAGAGTAATAGGTGATGGACGGTGTAATGGGAGGAGAAAGTGTGCACCGATGACCAGCTTGCTGCTTTACAAATGTCTTGGATAGGGATTCGCATTAAGAACACGGCTAAGGATGCTTGAGATCTTGTGGAATGAGTAGTAAGGTTACTTGGTGGCAAAATGCCTACCTGTTCATAACAAGCGCGGATACATGAAGTTATCCAAGACAAAATCCTCTGTGAACAGTTGGATGGACCACTGAAATGGTTTAGTCCTGTCTATGTAGAAGTCTAGAGCTCATGTAACATCCAGTGTGTGTAGTCGTTGATTCCTATTTCTGTGAGGTTTTGGGTATAACACAGGTAAGTAGACTGCTTGATTGCTACGAAAATTTGAAACTGCTTTACAAAGGAAACTCAGATGGGGGTGTAAATATACATTATCTTTAAAGAAGACCAGGGCATGGAGTTCCAAGACTCTTCTGGCAGAAGTGATGGCAATTAGAAAAGCCACCTTCCAAGAGAGGTATAGTAAGGAGAACATTGCTAAAAGGTCAAACAGTGGTCCTATAAATTTAGACAAGACCAGGCTCTAGTCCAGGGGTGGGCAAACTTTTTGGCCCGAGGGCCACATTGGGGTTGCGAAACGGTATGGATGGCTGGGTAGGGAAGGCTGTGCCCTCCCAAACAGCCTGTCCCCCGCCCCCTATCTGCCCCCTCCCACTTCCCACCCCGACTGCCCCCCTCAGAACCCTCGACCCATCCAACGCTGCTTGCTCCTTGTCCCCTGACCGCCCCATCCCGGAATCCCCACCCCTAACCGCCCCCTGGGACCCCACCCCCTATCCAACCCCCCTTCCCTGTCCCCTGACCGCCCCCTCCCGGGACTCCCTGCCCCTAACCGCCGCCCTGGGACCCCACCCCCTATCCACCCCGCCCTCTGCCCCTTTTGGAATGTGGCCCTGTGAACATGGGCGGAGGACTCAGGAGGAGCAGGGGCAGCTGTGCAGCCGGAGAGAAGCGTCGATCTCCCCTTCAAAGCGCCGCTTCTCTCCGGCTGGCTGCGCGGCTGCCCGGTGCTCCTCCTTAGTCCTCCGGCCACGTTCCCCTTGCTCCCGCCAGCCAGACCACCCGCCTGCTTCCCTGCCCCCGCAGTGCAGCCCCTCCCCCCTGCGGGGGGTGCGCCGGTGCTGAGCTGCCCAAGTGCCCGGCCCTGGGTCCCCCTGTTTCTGGGGGGCCCGTGCCAGGGCACCCTGTGTTCGCTTGTAAATCTGCCCCTGAGCTTTTAAATCCGGCTGGGAGCTCAGGGGCCGGGCAGCACGGCCCCGCAGGCCGGATGTGGCCCACGGGCCATAGTTTGCCCACCTCTGCTCTAGTCCTAAGGGAGGGAGACAACCTTTCAAGGCCTTTAAGGAATCTGTCATGTCATTTGAAAAAACGGAACAGTTATCCACACAAGTGTGGAAAGCTGATATTGCTGCCAGGTGAACCTTGATAGAGGAAATTGCTACGCCTTGCTATTTCAGGTGCAGCAAATAGTTGAGTATATGTTGGATGGACGAATGCATTGGCAAGACTCCGGTTTGGGAAACCAAGACTAAGAACCGCTTCCATTTTGACAGGTAGGTGGCCCTGCTTAGTTGAGGGCTTTCTACTGCTTAGTAAAGCTTTGCGAACTTGCTCCAAGCAAGCTTGTTCTCTGGAATTTAGCCATGGAGCTTCTAGGTTGTTAAATGAAGGGAACACAGGTTCGGAGGGGGGGGGGAGCAGCTGACTGTGGTATTACATAAGAACATAAGAGCAGCCACACTGGTTCAGACCAAAGGTCTATCTAGCCCAGTATCCTGTCTTCCGACAGTGGCCAATGCCAGGTGCCCCAGAGGGAATGAACAGAACAGATCATCAAGTGATCCATCCCCTGTCGCCCAATCCCAGCTTCTGGCACACAGAGGCTAAGGACACCATCCCTGCCCATCCTGGCTAACAGCCATTGATTGACCTATCCTGCATGAACTTATCTAGTTCTTTTCTGAACCCTGTTTTAGTCTTGGCTTTCACAACATCCTCTGGCAAAGAGTTCCGCAGACTGACTGTGCATTGTGTGAAAAAAATACTTCCTTTTGTTTGTTTTAAACCTGCTGCCTATTAATTTCATTTGGTGACCCCTGGTTCTTGTGTTATGAAGAGTAAATAACACTTCCTTATTTACTTTCTCCACATCAGTCATGATTTTATAGACCTCTATCATATCTCCCCTTAGTCGTCTCTTTTCCAAGCTGAAAAGTCTCAGTTGTATTAATCTCTCCTCATACGGAAGCTGTTCCATACCCCTAATCATCTGCCCTTTTCTGAACCTTTTCCAATTCCAATATATCCTTTTTGAGATGGGGCGACCAAATCTGCACTCAGTATTCAAGATGTGGGCATACCATGGATTTATATAGAAACAATATGATATTTTCTGTCTTATTATCTATCCCTTTCTTAATTATGTCCAACATGGTTTGCTTTTTTGACTGCCGCTGCACATTGAGAGGATGTATTCAGAGAACTATTCACAATGACACCAAGATCTCTTTCTTGAGTGGTAACAGCTAATTTAGACCCCATCATTTTATATGTATAATTGGGATTGTTTTTCCAATATGCATTACTTTGCATTTATCAACATTGAATTTCATCTGCCATTTTGTTGCCCAATCACCCAGTTTTGAGAGATCCTTTTGTAGCTCTTCACAGTCTGCCTGGGACTTAAATGTCTTGAGTAGTTTTGTATCATCTGCAAATTTTGTCACTTCACTGTTTACCCCTTTTTCCAGATCATTTATGAATATGTTGAATAGGACCGGTCCCAGTACAGACCCCTGGGGGACAACACTATTTGCCTCTCTCCATTCTGAAAACTGACCATTTATTCCTACCCTTTGTTTCCTATCTTTTAATCAGTTACCAATCCACGAGAGGACCTTCCCTCTTATCCTATGACAGCTTACTTTGCTTAAGAGCCTTTGGCAAGGGACCTTGTCAAAAGCTTTCGGAAAATATAAGTACACTATAACCACTGGATCCCCTTTGTCCACATACTTGTTGACCTCCTCAAAGAATTCTAGTAGATGGGAGATCATGCCTCACCATTTACAAAAACCATGTTGACTCTTCCCCAATAAATTACGTTCATCTATGTGTATGACAATTTTGTTCTTTATTATAGCTTCAACCAGTTTGCTCGGTACTGAAGTCAGGCTTACCAGCCTGTAATTGCCAGGCTCACCTCTGGAGCACTTTTTAAAAGTTGGCATCACATTAGCTATCCTCCGGTCATTTGGTACGGAAGCTGATTTAAATGATAGGTTACAGACTACAGTTAGTAGTTCTGCAATTTCACATTTGAGTTCCTTCAGAACTCTTGGGTGAATATCATCTGGTCCTGGTGACTTATTACTGTTTAGTTTATCAATTTGTCCCAAAACCTCTAGTGACACCTCAATCTGGGACAGTTCCTCAGATTTGTCACCTAAAAAGAAGGGCTCAGGTTTGGGAATCTCCCTCACATCCTCTGCCGTGAAGACTGATGCAAAGAATTTATTTAGTTTCTCTGCAATGGTCTTCTCGTCCTTGAGTACTCCTTTAGCATGTTGACTGTCCTGTGGCGCCACCGGTTGTTTTGCAGGCTTTCTGGTTTTGGTGTTCTTTCAATTTTTTTTTTTTTTGCTATTTTTTTTTTGAGTCTTTGGCTAGCTGTTCTTCAAATTCTTTTTTTGGCCTTCCTAATTATATTTTTACACTTCATTTGCCAGAATTTATGCTCCTTTCTGTTTTCCTCACTAGGATATTAGTTGGGGATTGGTCCTGCTTTGAGCAGGGGGTTGGACTAGATGACCTCCTGAGGTCCCTTCCAACCCTGATATTCTATGATATAACTTCCATTTTTTAAAGGATGCCTTTTTGCCTTGCACTGCTTCTTTTACTTAATTGTTTAGCCACAGTGGCACTTTTTTGGTTCTCTTACGGTTTTTTAATTTGGTGTATACTTTTAAGTTGAGCCTCTATTAAGGTGTCTAAAAAGTTTTATGCAGCTTTCAGGGATTTCATTTTTGGCGCTGTACCTTTTAATTTCTGTTTAACTTCCTCTTTTTTGTGTGGTCCTCCTTTCTGAAATTAAATGCTACAATGTTGGGCTGCAGTGGTGTTTTCCCCACCATAGGGATGTTAAATTTAATTATATTATGGTCACTATTACCAAGCGGGTCCAGCTATATTCACCTCTTGGACCAGTTCTTGTGCTCCACTTAGGACTAAATCAAGACTTGCCTCTCCTCTTGTGGGTTCCAGGACTAGCTGCTCTAAGAAGCAGTCATTTAAGGTGTCAAGAAACTCTCTCTCCATCCCGTCCTGAGGTGACATGTACCCAGTCAATATGGGGATAGTTGAAATCCCCCAGTTATTATTGAGCTTTTTATTTTAATAGCCTCTCTAATCTCCCTGAGCATTTCACAGTCACTATCACCATCCTGGTCAGGTGGTTGGTAATATATCCCTACTGTTATATTCTTATTATTAGAGCATGGAATTACTATCCGTAGAGATTCTATGGTACAGTTTGCTTAATTTAAGATTCTTTCATCATTTGATTCTATGCTTTCTTTCACATATAGTGCCACTCTCCCACCAGCATGACCTGTTCCGTCCTTCAGATATATTTTGTACCCTGGTATTACTGTGTCCCATTGATTATCCTCATTCCACCAAGTTTCTGTGATGCCTATTATATCAATATCCCCATTTAATATGAGGCACTCTAGTTCACTCATCTTATTATTTAGACTTCTAGCATTTATATATAAGCATTTTAAAAACTTGTCACTTTTTAGCTGTCTGCCATTATATAATGTAATTGGATGGGAGTTTTTTCATTTGACTGTTTCTCATCAGATCCTATCTGTATTTTATCATCTTCCATCCTCTCCTCCTTACTAGGACAGAGAATCTCCATTAATAGATCCTTCCCTAAAGGATGTCTCTGTCCGAACCACGTGCTCCTCCGCACCTGTCGGCTTTCCTCCAGCCCTTAGTTTAAAAACTGCTCTACGATCTTTTTAATTTTAAGTGCCAGCAGTCTGGTTCCACTTTGCTTTAGGTGGAGTCCATCCTTCCTGTATAGGCTCCCCCTTTCCCAAAAGTTTCCCCAGTTCCTAATAAACCTAAACCCCTCCTCCCAATACTATTGTCTCATCCATGCATTGAGGCCCTACAGTTCTGCCTGTCTAACTGGACCGGCACGTGGAACTGAAAGCATTTCAGAGAATGCTATCATGGAGATCCTGGACGTCAATCTCTTACCTAGCAGCCTAAATTTGGCCTCCAGGACCTCTCTCATATCATTCCCTATGTCATTGGTACCTACATGTACCACGACCACCGGCTTCTCCCCAGCACTACACCTAAGTCTATCTAGATGTCTCAAGAGATCCGCAACCTTTGCACCAGGCAGGCAAGTCACCATGCGGTTCTCCCAGTCATCGCAAACCCAGCTATCTATGTTTCTAATGATCTAATCGCCCAATACCTGTCTCTTCCTAATAACTGGAGTTCCTTCCCCCAGAGAGGTATCCTCAGTGCGAGAGGATACCACATCAACATCTGGAAGGAGGGTCCCAACTATGGGATCACTTCCCTCTGCTCCAGTTGGATGTTCTCCTTCCCTGAGACTTTCATCCTCTTCAACAGCACAGAGGCTGTCAGACTGGGGGTGGGACTGTTCTACTATGTCCCGGAAAGTCTCATCTATGTACCTCTCTGTCTCCCTTAGCTCCTCCAGTTCAGCCACTCTGGTCTCCAAAGCCCATACACGGTTTCTGAGGGCCAGGAGCTCCTTGCACTGAATGTACACATATGCCACCTGCCCATAGGGGTGCAATACATGCTGCATTGGGTGCAATAAACTGGATAGCCCCGAGTCTGTTGCTGGATTTCTGCCTGCATTATCTTTTTATCTGTTATCTATTTGAGAGATCAAATCCAGGTGCAATGGAAGTAAAACTGGAGTCATCACTAAGAGATGTAGAGAACCAGTATTGGCGTGGCCATGCCAAGTGGAATTGGGGGTAAAGCATAATAAAGCTTTACCGTCCAGGGTAGCAGGAAGGCGTCTGCAATGGAACCCAGACGGCAGCCTTGAAAGGAGAAGAATTGGTGACATTTTCTGTCGTACTTGTTCACATATAGGTCTGTCTGGGAAGTCCCCCACTGCTTGAAAATGCCTCTGGCTACATCCGGGCAAACAGACCACTCGTGATGACTAAAGAAAGACCTGCTCAGGTGATCTGCTAACTCGTTCTGCACCCCTGGAAGATAAGAGGCATCAAGGTAGACTGAATGGGCTATACAAAATTCCTATAGATGAACTGCTTCCTGAAAAAGGAGGGATGAGCGAGCGCCTCCCTTCCTGTGGAGGTAAAACATGGCTGCGGTGTTGTCTGTCAGAACAAATAGGTTTCTCCTTCTGATATGAGGCAGGAATGACTGACAGGCAAGACTAACCACTCTGAGCTCTCTAATGTTGATATGAAGAAAAATCTTTGTCAATGACCAAAGACCTTGAGTTCTGAGGGGCCCCAAGTGAGCTCACTATCCTAGCACTGACGCGTCTGAGACCAGAGTCATTGACGGTCGAGGGTGGATGAAGACCACCAATTCAGAGAAACAAGAACCTGGGAAGGAACTGTGAATACAATGTCCAGAGAAAGATGGCTTGGCAAGTACACTGAGACCAGCCAAGTCTGGAAAGGTCTGAGATACAGTCTCACATGTTGTACCACTTATGGGCACGAGACCATGCAGCTCAGGAACCTTATACAGTTTCGGGCTGTTGTGATGGGATGACATTTGAGGTGTGTAACCAGAGATTGGACCGATTGGAATTGTAACTTTGGGGGGGGGGGGGGGGGGAACACCCTGGCCTGGATAGAGTCCAACACACACCAATAAACACTATCCTCTGTACCAGACAAAAGGGTAGATTTGGCCTTGAATGTTGATTGGATGAGTCAAACACTGGACACAACCAGAGTCCTGGACCGACCCTTGACTAGTCAGTCATTCAGATAAGGCACTCCTAATCTCCTCAGGAACACTGCCACTATGGCCATACATATTGGGAATACCCGAGGAACTGCAGACAGGCCAAATGGAAGCACAGTGAACTGTTAATGTGACTGCTTCACTACAAACCTGAGGAACCTTCTGTGCCCTCAGTACATTGAGGCATAGAAGGAGGCATCTCTTAAATCAAGGGTGGCGAACCAGTCCCTGGGATGCAATGGTAACCATGCAGAACTTTCTCTTTTTGCAATAGTTGTTAAGTTGATGCAGGTCTAAAATAGATCTGAGACCTCCCCTTGGCTGTCGGGATTAGGAAATAACAGGAGTAGAAACCCTTCCAGGCTGTGGGAGGATTCTTTTACTACCTCCATCTGTATGCTCAGATTTAAGACTACACTCATTAACAACTCTTGGTGAGCTTTATGGTCATCTGGGGGAGGCAAAATGCCCTCGACTGAGACTGCTTTGTCAGGAGAGGAGGACAGGGAGGCCAGCACTGGTTGTGGATGCTCTTCCTTCCCTTCTTTATCTAGGAGGTCCTGTTGAACCTATTTTTGGAGTCTGGTACTGGGCTCAGTACCAGAGTCGGGAAGGGGTGCTGCCCAGTGGGAAGGTGCAGGACACCTTTCCGAGGCCACCAAATAGAAGTGCCTGGAATGCGTCCTGGAAACTAGAGGAAAACCCCACAGGTTCCAAAAGGGCCTCTAGACTGGCGTAGGACCCCAGTGACCTCCTGGCCAACCACTCGATGGTGCTCCTGTGACTGGAACCATCGAACGGTAGAAATGTCTGGAGGAGTAACAAGAGCAGCTTTGAAACTGGGAAGAGTATGACCCAATCTCTGACTCAGAAGAGGTCAACTCTCATTCCAGTGGCCATGGGAGTGCAGCTCCTGACTGTGCTGGCTATCAGTGCAAAGGTGGAGAGATCTGCAGCGAGGCCAGCATCGTGGGTTTCCCCTTTGATGATATCGAAGGGCAAGCTGTCATGGGTATGTGAGACTGGTCCAGTACTACGCGTTGTAATGATCCAGCCAGTTCACCCGTGTCCGCCAGCACTGAAAGCGACGACTCTTGTACTGCCAGTGACACCGGTACGGACAGCAAGAGATCACTAGCAGCTGCAAACACCTCTGTCACAGTCGGTACTGAGAGTGTCGGTATGGTGCTGTGCTGCAGATGTGGGAGCCTCTTCTGGCTCCGGACTCAACAGTACCTGTATAGGTACTGGCTTTGGTGGTACCAAGGCAGAGGAGTGCTTGGGTTTAGAGTGCAATTTACTCTGATCCCCATGCCTGGCAGACTTCATTGCTGTGGATTGCCCCCTTTCAGCAGTCTGCTTTTTATGCCTCTTCCTAGGCACTAGGATTGGTGCCAGGACTCTGACATGGTAGGATGCCAAAGCACTCGGTGCTGATTCTGACTGGCTGGCTCAGATGGAGGTCTCGGTGCCTCCTCCATGAGCAGAAACTTTAGCCAGGCTTCCTGATCTTTTTTTGTTTGAGGCTTAAAGTCCTTGCAAATTTTGCAAAGGTCCCCGTATGAGCTTCCCCAAGGCACTTCAAGCAACTTGACTGTGGGTTGCTCAAGAGCATAGACTTATTATAGGAAACACAGGGCTTGAAGCACAGTGACCAAGGCATCTCTTGGCACCAGGGATTGATGGAAAAGCAGATAAACACAGAAAATCTAACTGACTGACTAAACACTAGTAATTTTACTACTAGTGACTAATTATTTACAATATATAAAGAACAAAATCAACTGTGAGAACTTGCAAATGCAAGAAGAATAGTTCCAGAGACCATCATGGTTGGCAAAAAGAAGCTGAGAGGGCACGGGGTTGGCTAGGTGCTTTTTACTGATGATAGTGGTATGTGGCAGCAGAGGGTGCTCAAGCTTCCCCAGCGGGTACCACTGAGGGAAAAATTTCTGGCAATTTTGCACTGGGCACACACACACCAAGAGTGGAATGTATGTGTGCAAGCGCTCAAAGAAGAACACTTGCGGTGAAATGAGAAGGTAAGCATTAGTGGAAATGTGTTGTTCTGAAGTATGCGTAGATTTGTAATTCTGAGTCTGTAAGCATTCTGTATCTCAGCAAGGATCTGCACTAAACAGCTGCTGTGTGGAAGTGGCCCTTACCCAGCAGACCCACTCCATGTGTGTATGGAGAGGCAGATCTGCTGACTTTAGTGACCAAAGTAAGCATTCAGTGCTTTTTTAACTGTTGACTGGGCTGGCTCTGTAGGGGTAAGATTGACAGAAAGCTGGATTCTCTTCCTTTCCTCTAGCATCAGAATTGTGTATTAAGTTCCAGTCAGTTACAGCAATGCAAACCCACTGAAGACAACAGAGCTGCATGGCTGTCACTGGAAGCTTGCAGAACTTCTATGAATGATAACCATCCCTGAGAAGAAAAAAGCTCAGCTTGACTGTCAGAGCCTTGGCTGAGCTTGTAGTGCTAGCAGTTAGAAAAATATTTTTTTTTCTCTTGTAACCTGAGCACATTTGTTCTGAATTCACTAAAGGCATGTGTAAGGACATAATAGACATGGAACCTTGAGGGGCCATTTCTCAGAATGAAGCCGCTCTTTGAGGAATGTTTTGAGTGTATTTATTTACACAAACTTTTAAGTTCACACTTAAAAGGAGCCTGGCTGGTTAGTTTAAAGAACACTTATTCCCTCCTTGTTACCAAATGGGAACAGCACACGCTGCTGGCTGGATGATTGTGAAGTACCTCTATGGCTTTTTCAGTGCAATGGAAGAAAGGTAGAAAGAAAGAGAAACCGGACTTCCAAGGTGCTGTCTGGAAGGAAGAATTAGCCAGTTAAGAACAAGTATATAAATATTCTGAAAAGTGGGTGCCTTACTTTATTAGTTAGCTGCTTCTTCACAACTTCCTCGGCACGCTCCTGCTCTGTTGGTGGGCCCAACATCGTGCCGTGCTCTAACGTAAGCCGGCCCATTTCATTATTCAGCTTCATGCTTTGGGTAAATCTCTGTGGGAAGAGTAGATGATAACACATTGTAAATGTTAAGCCACATTTCTATAGTTAAAATGAAGCATAAGAACTGGTTTTAATTCGGGCAGGACTTTAGAGCTTCAATAGTTCACAAAAGCCTTCTTCCATAGCAGCAGGGTACATGCGATCAAACCCTGGTTAAGGCAGCGATGAAGCTGGTGTCTCCCATCAGACTGTCCATACATCACTAAAACAAAACATCATTTTGCATGAGACACCAGTGCTGGGTCATGACAGGCAGACACAACTGTATTACAGGTCAGGATTGAGGTGCATTAGGGGTGCCCACGACTGAACAGTAAAGGGTGCTGCAGATCAGTACAGTGATGCTCTGGCAGAGTTTGGGGGAAGAGGACAGAAAGGAAGAGCCTGGGGTGCTGAGGGTTAGAGCAGAGATGCAATGACAGAGATATACAGGGAACTTGCACAATGCACACCTGAATATTCCTGACTACCAACTCCTGTCCTAACCACTAGGCTGGGTTCAAGGAGGAATGGGACTAGAACAAGGCTGGGAACAAACAGGTGCAGGAACTATTGCAGCTGTGGGTGAATGCTTTGAGCAGCCATTGAATGCTACTGCTGCTGCTGGGCTTAACAGCCAGTCTGCTGACTCTTCCAACCAATCAGGCATAGATGACAAATCTGAGGAACTGTCCCAGACTGAGGTGTCAATAGAGAAGACTGTGGAACAAACTGATAAATTAAACAGTAAAAAGTCACAAGGACCAGATGGAATTCACCCAAGAGTTCTAAAAGGATTCAAATATGAAATGGCAGAAATACTAACGGGTATGTAACCCATCATTAAGTCAGGTTATGTACCAGATAACTGGAGGATAGCTAATGTAATGCCAATTTTTAAAAAAGGCTCCAGCGGCAATCCTGGCAACTATAGGCTGGTAAGCCTAACTGCAGTACAAGGCAAACTGGTTGAAACTATAGAAAAGAATAAAATTATCAGGCACACAGATGAACTCGATATGCTGGGGAAGAGTCAACATAGCCTTTGTAAAGGGAAATCACGCCTCACCAATCTATTAGAATTCTATGAGGATGCCAACAAATGTGGACAAGGATGATCCAGTGGATATAGTGTACTTGGCCTTTCAGAAAACCTTTGACAAGGTCCCTCAACAAAGGATCTTAAGCAAAATAAGCAGTCATGGGATAAGAAGGAAGGACTTCTCATTGATCAGTAACTGGTTAAAAGACAGGAGACAAAAGATGGGAATAAATGGTCAGTTTTCAGAAAGGAAAGAAGTAAATAGCAGGTTCCCCAATGATCTTTACTGGGACCAGTGCTGTTCAACATATTCATAAAATGATCTGAAAAAAAGGGTAAACAGTGAGGTGGCAAAGTTTGCAGATGATACTAAATTAGTCAAGATAATTAAGTCCAAAGCAGACTGCGAAGAGTTACAAAGGGATCTCACAAAACTGGGTAACTAGGCAACAAAATAGCAGATGAAATTCAGTGTTGATAAATGTAAAGTAACGCGAATTAGGAAATATAATCTCATCTATACATACCAAACGATGAGGTCTAAATCAGCTGTTACCACTCCAGAGAGAGATCCTGGAGTTATTGTGGTTAGTTAGTGTGCATCAGCAGTCAAAAAAGCCAACAGAATGTTATGAACCATTAGAAAGGGATAGGAACAAAACAGTAAATAGCACAATGCCACTATATAAATCCATGGTACGACCATGCCTTGAATACTGCATGCAGTTCTGGCTGCCTCATCTCAAAAAAGATCTATTAGAATTGGAAAAGGTACAGAGAAAGGCAACAAAAAAGGATTGGTGGTATTGAACAGCTTCCATATTAGGAGAGGTTAAAAAGACTATTCAGCTTAGAAGAGAGACAACTGAAGGGAGTATTATAGAGGACAATAAAATCATGAATGATGTGAAGAAAATGAATAAGAAAGTGTTATTTACCCCTTCACAGAACACATAAACAAGGGGGTCATCCAATTAAATTAATAGGCATCAGGTTTCAAACAAACAAAAGTAAGTATTTGTTCACACAATATACAGTCCACCAGTGGAACTCGTAGTCATGGAACGATGTGAAGGTCAAAAATAGAAGTGGGTTCAAAAAATAATTAGGTAAGTTCATGGAGGATAGGTCCATCGATGGCTAGTAGCCAAGATAGTCAGGGATGCAACCTCCTGCTCTGGATGTCCCTAAAGTATCTGACTGCCAGAAGATGGGACTAGATGACAGGGGATGGTTCACTCAGTAATTGCCCTATGCTGTTCATTTCCTCTGAAGCATCTGGTAGTGGCCACTAGCGGAAGACAGGATATTGGACTAAATGGACCATTGATCTGACTGAGTATGGCCATTTTTATATTCTTAACAAGCACTACGAGTCAATTCTCATCAGTACTAAACTCCATCAGTATTCTTGGAAGAAGAACATAAAATCAAATTTTCCCTAGGATGTTTCAGTCATCATCTTCTTGCCAAAGCAGCTGTCAGAATAGTAAAAAGAAAGCTAAAGAGGCTGCTCACAAGAACAGGAGAGGCCAGTGAAAGAAGCAAAGTATTTCAGAGGGAGGAGAGAGGGGCAAGTCAAAAGAAATGGCACTGTGAGAAGAGGGAAGTGGCATTTTGAGCAGCTGCAAACACTGTGGTGCATGCTGGGAGGCCCCATACCTGCATACAGTTTGTGAACATGACACAAACAGACATCAGCTTGGAAAAGATCTTCAGCAGCTCAGGATTTGTTAGCATGCAGTCCTTTAGACAGTTATCCAGAAAGCTGGTATGGTGGCTCAGGACATCATCAATATTGGAAGCCTGTTATAGGAAAACACAACAATAAACAACACATCAACCAGTTCCTTACACTAACCTGCTACCAGAGATTTAAAATATCGTTAGTGATATGAAATAAATTAATGGAAAAAGAAAAAGTAAAATTGCTATGAGATATTGAGAAAATCATAGTGCTTAAAATATAAGGTTAAACTCAGACAGAAAATACATTATGGGAACAAAATGAAATTGAGATACTGTTTCTGTAGGGTTTTACAAGTTTTTAGCCATCTCAGCTGATATGGCTTCAAGTTTTAACAAGTTTACATTCAGATAAAACTCTACGCTGACTCAAGATGTGCAGAGATTAAGAACACAAACTGAGTCATGACAAGGGTATTATAGCAAACACATCCAAGACATCTGCTTACACTTCTCAGAGCCAACAAGGGTCAAAAGCACAACCTTTCCCAGAACTAGAATGGAATAGGGATAAACCCCATTCCCCGATGAGTCAGATATGTTGGTTCTATCTTTCCTTATGCCAAGGGGTTCCTTTTCCATTTCAGAGCTCTTTTTTATGACAGTTAACTTGGTGAAAACGGGGGTAGATTGGCACAACGCAGAACATCAGCCTGAAAGGAGCTGCCGTTTCTCGTAATTTCCAAATCTCAGTGATCCTAATTCATGGAATACCAGGTAGGGAAAAACTGGCCCAAACAGTCCCAAAGTGTGATTAAGAGCCAGTTCTGTGCTCCAAACATGTAGTGCAATATATGCCTTATTGAAATCAATGGAAATTTTCCCCAGATGCTTGGGGAGGTCTAAACCCTTGCTGACAATTCCCTTACAAGACTGTATCATGCCTTTAATAGCAAATTAGTGATTACGATGATTCTGTTTCATAACTGACTGTCATAACAAAAGCAATGTATATGTCACCCAACCTTCCTGACCAAAAGTCTAGTCCTCTGGACCCTCAGGGAGAGTGGAGTGAACATACAAAAGAATTCAGAGAGATGATTAGTCGTAGTCACAGTCAGAGAGTCAGCCAAAGCTCTGCATCAGTGATTCCTGGGTATGTCTAAAACCTTTGCATCCCAGTACTCTGGGACCATTCTCCCTTCGTGCAAAGGAGTTGCAATCTTTCTTCTGTTCCTGTTATTTTCTTCTCTCTTGGTAGATGGGATCCAGCCACTGCTGGCACCATGTCACATGGTGGTGTAAGCAGGAGCTGGAGCACAGAGAAAAGTGTGGTTCTAAGAGAGGAAAAGCCTTTACTAATAATAAAGCTGGAAAGTGAAGAAGAAGAGTCAGCACTACTGTAGTGTGGTGACACCAACAATTTTAGCCCTGTGTCTGCCTGCACAGCAACAGCCTCTGGAGGAATACATTTTGGAAAGAAAAAGAGCTACTTTTGTGGGTCTCCCACACCCAAAATTGTGTGTTGCAAACTCTTCTGCAGGAGTTAACTATTCAGGTGCACAAACACATACAAAAATCAAACTAGCATTGTAAACTTCAATCACTGGAACAGCCACATGCCAACGGACAACATTACTAGGGAAAGTCACTCCAATCTAGACTTCTAAGAAGGCAATAAAATAATGGGGAGTAAGACAAGTGTCCTCCTGGAAAACTCTTGTCTGGATCCGGTATCTTCCCTTAGCTGCCCCTCCTTAAGTCTCTTTCCTTTCTAGGCAGAAGCACTGTCAGGCTTCTGATGTTATCACCACAGGAACAGCACTTAAAGAATTCGCAACAATCTCTTCTGGCGCAGTAAGTGTGGGGAATACAGTAACTGTTTTCCGGAGAACAGTACATTTAAATATTTACTTTAAGTAACTGAAATCTGATTTTTTCTTAAACAAAAGGGATAAGAGTAACAGTTCGGTGACTTGGGACTCTTGTCCAACTGGCCACCGGTCAAATCACTAAACTCACCGATTTCAAGTTTTTCTCAAGGATATGCCATGTAGGTTCCATCACTTCAAACATCATATAATACTGGATATTCTGTACAAAATTCAACATCCGCTGTCGTAGTGTGAAAGCACCAGCAAACCTGAAAGAGGCAACAAGCAGCAAGCTCAGAGATGGCAACGTCACTGGGAATTGACTTTAGAGAGGCAGGTGAAGCACAACAGAAGACAACCACCCAGAAGACAGGAAATAAAATGTTTACTCACCTTCTCATAACTTGTTCTTCGAGATGTGTTGCTCACATTCATTCCAATTATGTCGCGTGCACAGTTTGCCAGAAGGTTTTTCCCTTAGCAGCATCCATTGGATCGGCTCTGGAGCCCCCTGGAGTCGCGCCTTCATGGCACCACATGTAGGGCCCTGCCGACCCGCCGCCTCTCCAGTTCCTTCTTGCAGGATACTCCGACAGAGGGGAAGGCAGGTGGGGTTGGAATGGATATGAGCAACACATCTCAAAGAACAACAGTTATGAGAAGGTGAGTAACCATTTTTAATTCTTCGAGTGCTTGCTCATATCGATTACAATTAGGTGACTCCCAAGCCTTACTTAGGAGGTGGGGTTGGAGTTTATGGAATCGCTGATTAAATCACAGCCCGGTTGAACACTGCATCGTCCCTGGCGTGCTGGGTGATTGAGTAATGTCAAATGAAGGTGTGGACCGAAGACCACGTAGCTGCTCTACATATCTCCTGGATTGGTACCAGGGCCAGGAAGGCTGATGAAGATGCCTGAGCTCTGGTGGAGCGTGCAGTCAGAGCGGGGGCAGGGACCTTTGCGAGATCGTAGCAAACCCGGATATGGGATGTGATCCACGACAATATCCTTTGTGTGGACACTTGGAGGCCTTTCATCCTGTCCGCTACCGCAACAAATAGCTGATTTGACTTGCGGAACTGCTTATTTGTTCAACATAAAAAGCCAATGCATGCCGCACATCCAAGGAAAGGAGCTCTGCTCGCGGCTATTGGCATGGGGTTTTGGGAAAAAGACCGGAAGGACTATGTCTTAATTGGCATGGAAATTCGAGACCGCCTTCAGAAGGAACACCGGGTGAGGTCGCAGTTGCACCTTATCTTTGTAAGAAATGGTATATGGGGGGGTGGGATGTGAGAGCCTTGAGCTCGGACACCCTTCTGGCTGATGTTATTGCAACCAAAAAGGCCACCTTGTAGGAAAGGCAGAGAAGGGAACAGGTCGCTAGGGGCTCGAATGGGGGCCCCATCAGCCTCGAGAGTACCTAGTTAAGGTCCCACGTGGGAGGTGGGCTGCTGAATATGAGGATATAATCTGTCCGACCCCTTGAGGAACCGCAGCACCATTTCATTAGTGAAGATGGTGCGTCCATGCTCTCTTGGGTGAAAAGCTGAGATGGCAGCCAGGTGAACCTTTATTGAGGAGTGAGACAAGCCCTGCTGTTTCAGCTTTAGGAGGTAGTCCAAGATAAAGGTGACCGATGATTGTGCTGGAGGGATACGACTCTGCGAGCACCAAATCGCAAATCTCTTCCACTTGGCTAAGTAAGTCACTCTAGTTGAAGGTGTTCTGCTACCCAGAAGAACCTCTCTAAAGGGGTCTGAGAATGTGAGCTGTAGCAGGTTCAACCACGACAGACCACTTGTGATTGTGAAACGACCTGCTGAGGTGGTCTGCTAGGTCATTCTGCGACCCTGGAAGACAGGACGCTTCCAAAAGCATGGAGTGTGCTATGCAGAACTCCCAGAGCTTGAGGGCTTCCTGACACAGGGGAGAGGAGTGTGCTCCCCCCATCTGTTGATCTAAAACAGGGGTCGGCAACGTTTGGCACGCGGCTTGCCAGGGTAAGCACCCTGGCGGGCCGGGCCAGTTTATTTACCTGCTGACACGGCAGGTTTGGCCGATTGCGGCCCCCTCTGGCCGCGGTTCGCTGTCCCGGGCCAATGGGGATGGCGGGAAGCCACGGCCAGCACATCCCTCGCCCGCGGCGCTTCCCGCCGCCCCCATTGGCCCAGGACGGCGAACCGCGGCCAGTGGGGGCCACGATCGGCCGAACCTGCCGCGTCAGCAGGTAAATAAACTGGCCCGGCCCGCCAGGGTGCTTACCCTGGCAAGCCGCATGCCAAACATTGCCAACCCCTGATCTAAAACATCACTGTTATATTGTCTGTCAGGGCCGATATGCATTTGCCCTCCAGGAGAGGCTGAAAGGACTGACATGTCAGTCAGACTGCCCTGAGCTTCCTTATATTGATGTGAAGCATCAGTTCCTCCTGAGACCAGAGGCCCCGAGTTCTGTGCTCCCCAAGGTGTGCCCCCTACCCCATGGCCGAGGCGTGTGTGGTCAGACATAGAGATGGACAAGATTTGGAAAACGCAACCCCTGCACACACCAAGTGCAGGTCGAGCCACCAGTGAAGAGACTTGAGAACCTCCGGTGGAATGGTAATCACCATGTCTAGACTGTGCCTGCTCGGTTGATACACCAATGCTAGGCAAGCTTGGCGAGGTCTGAGTCTGAGCCTCACATGTTGCATTACATATGTGCAAGATGCAGAGTTTTAAGCAACTCCTTACTGTGGTTATAGGGAATCATTTGAGGTCCTGTATGATGTCGTGAATGGCCTGGAAGCGGGATTGAGGCAAGAATGCTCTGGCCTGTGTTGAGTCTAGCACTGCCCCTATGGACTCTATTCTCTGAGGAAGGGTGAGCGTTGACTTTTGAATGTTTAGGAGGAGGCCCAATGCATTGAAGGTGGATCTTATGAGGGAGACATGCTGATCCACTTGTGTTCTGGACTGGCCCTTGACTAGCCAGTCATCTACGTAAGGAAATACCTGAACCTGCCTTTTCCGCAGAAAAGCGGCTATGACGGACATACATTTGGTGAACACTCGAGGTGCTGATGATAGGCCGAAAGGTAGTATTGTGAATTGGTAGTGGGAACTCCTGACTGTAAACCTTAAGAAGCACCTGTGGGGCAGGATTACGGAAATGTGGAAGTATGCGTCCTTCAAAGTCGAGGGCAGCTTACCAATCTCCTGGATCCAGGGAGGGGATGATAGTGGCCAAAGAGACCATTTGAAACTTTAGTTTCTTCATGAACTTGTTGAGATTGTACGGGTCCAAGATGGGTCTGAGGCCCCCTTTTGCTTTCGGTATTAGGAAATACCAGGAGTAAAACCCCTTTCCCCTGAGCTCTAGTGGAACCTCCTCCAACAGCCCCTACCGATAGGAGGGTTTGTACCTCCTGGACGAGAAGTTGCTTGTAAGAAGGGTCCCTGAAGAGGGACGGGGAAGGGGAGCGGGAGCGAGGGGGCGAAGGAAATTTGAGACAAAATCCCACTTCTACCATGCAGAGGATCCAACAGTCTGAGGTGATTTGGGACCATGCTCGGTAAAAATTGGACAGACGTTCCGAAAACGGGAAAGAGGGATCCAGTTGAGTGGTTGGTATAACGCCCTCGAGCGCATCCTCAAAAGGTCTGGTGGCTGCCTGGACGACCCAAATCCCATTATTCGGGGGTTGGGAATGGTGGTTCTGATTTCTGGGATGCCTACGGCTCTGGTCCTGCCTAGACTGCCCCTGGTATGGTCGTGTCGGGGGTTGAGGCCTAAATTGTCTATGATGGGTGGCAGGGGTGTGCAGTCCCAGCGATCTCAGAGTGGCTTGGGAATCTTTCAAACTGTGGAGTCTCGAGTCCATTTTCTCTGAAAATAATGTGGCCCCCTCAAACAGTAGGTCCTGAATTATCTGTTGGACCTCCCCGGGGAGGCCCAAGGCCTGCAGCCATAAGCAAGGGCGCATTGTGATGCCCGAAGACATCGTCTGCGTTGCGGAGTCTGTTGAGTCTAATGCCACTCGCAGCGACATCCTGGCGACTGTCTTGCACTCATCAACGAGAGCTGAGAATTCCGGCTTAGAATCCGGACTGAGAATTTGGACATTGCATCCCTTGTTTTAAAGTTATAATGGCTAAGGATTGCTTGTTGGTTTGCGATATGAAGCTGGAGCCCTCCAGTGGAATACATCTTCCTCCCGAAGAGGTCCAGCTTCTTTGCGTCCTTAGCTCGAGGGGTAGGCTCTTGCCTCTCCCTCGCGTTAATGGCCGCCACTACCAACGAGTTTGGCGGGGCATGGGTAAACAAAGATTCATAGCCCTTCAAGGGCACAAATTACTTTCTCTCAAATGCCTTAGCTGTGGGAGCCAGAGAGGATGGTGTTTGCCAAAGAGTTTTTTTGTTCTCCTGAATGGTCTTTATTAGGGGAAGGGCCACCCTGGTGGGTCCTGCTGGGGATAAAACATCCACCATTGGATTGGACACCTCGGTGACTTCCTCCATCTGTATCCCGAGGTTCTGAGTGACCCGCCTCAGAAGTTCAAGGTGGGCTCTGCTTTCAGGAAGAGGAGGCCCCGAGGATGTTCTTGCCACTGACTCATCTGGAGACGATGATGAGGAGTCCTGAACATGGGAGGGGCCCTCCTTTCCACCCGGCTGCTCAAAACACTGTGGCTCCGCCCCCAAGTCGGTGTCCGCCTCGGTGCCAGCCCCGGTACTAGTCGTGGCGGCGGTCACAGTACTGTCCATGGTACTGAGTGTAGCTGTGGTGCCAGGTACAGTGCTGGCTCTGCTGTCAGTGCCAGGCGCAGTACCAATTGTGGCGCTGGTGGTGGTAGCGGTGGCTGATGCCTGGGAGAAATCCCTGGCCCTAGATGTAGTCCTTCTCTCAGACGCGACCGAAAAGGTGCGTACCGAGGCGGACCCCTGGGAGTGGTGGTAAGTCCACGGGGTCCAGAAGGGCCACTGAGTCAGCATCTGAGCCAGTACTTGCCATTGTGTTAGCCACGGTACTGGGGGGAAAGTCTGGGTCATCCCCGCTGTCTGCGAGTGCCGGCAGCTACGGTGTCGACCTCTCCGGGACACATATGAGTCAGTGTCTGATTCGGACTCTGATGAGTCTGCATGCAGGGACCATGGCAACACCATGCCCGTCGGTGCCAGGGCGATGTGGATCATTGCTGAGTCATAGCCTGCTTGCCTCTGGACTGCACCAGTGGCCTCTGAGTCTTTTGGGGCCTTGGAACCGGTGCAGTGGCACCGTGGTCGGGGGAGTGTGGACCTGTCAGTGTTCCAGGGCGTGGAAGGGAGGTCCAAACCCTCCACCTGGGTCTCCTCCGGTGGCACCGGACTCAACAATCCCTCCCATGGGCCCAGAGTCAACGGTGTTGGCTGTTGAGCTGGAGGGGAGGTGCGGTCTTGCACCGGTCTCCGTCCCTTGGGTGGTTCACGTTCCTGTGCGTGGGACTTGACTAAAAGGAAAACGCTTCAAAACATTTATTTGGTGTCACTATCTTCTAATCTTGGTGATAAATCCAGCATGAATTATTGTGCATTTGTTATTAGGATAGAATTTAATAAGATAAGGGAGTAATGTCTGTATGGTAGACTACAAGCATATTACTGGTTCAATGAAGACTTTAAAATACTGGTTTTTGCACCAAAGTAAAACCCTGAGAAATTCAAATACTCGAACAAATCACTTATGGTGCAGTTATACGCTAAACAAACTAAACCAAAAAGAGAACGGTGGGAGTCCATATTCATCCATTTAGAGTAAGTTTGCTCAGGTTGTTTGGAGAAAGGTGGCTTATCTAGCTGTCAGCCCTGCAAACTCCACTTGGGCTCTGAGACTGAAGCTGGGATTTTGCTTGTATTTCATCACCAGTAATAAGTAATCTACAAAGAGAATGTAGTTTACAATTCTGCTGAGGTATAAGCAAGCTTCCTCTACCATAGATGTACAGTACTGGCTCTGCAGAACTAACATGAGAAGAGTGGAAATGGTAAAAAATTATTTTAGTCAATAGTCAGCAGCTATAATCCTGACTCTGGAAGACAGTATTCACAGGCAAAACAACAACAACCAGGCATGTCTTTGGACCAGATAAAGGACAAGTGCTGTTACCTGGTGTATTTATTTAAGCCTAGCTGTCTTTTTGGGAGGACATGTCCATAGGCTCCCAGATAAACAACCAGTGGAGCCATTGGACAATCGAGATGCTAAAGGAGCACTCAAGGACGAGAAGGCCATTGCGGAGAAACTAAATGAATTATTTGCATCGGTCTTCACAGCTGAGGATGTGCGGGAGATTGCCAAACCTGAACCATTCTTTTTAGGTGACAAATCTGAGGAACTGTCCCAGATTGAGGTGTCATTAGAAGAGGTTTTGGAACAAATTGATAAACTAAACAGTAATAAATCACCAGGACCAGATGGTATTCACCCAAGAGTTCTGAAGGAACTCAAATGTGAAATTGCAGAACTACTAACTGAAGTCTGTAACCTATCATTTAAATCAGCTTCTGTACCAAATGACTGGAGGATAGCTAATGTGACGCCAATTTTTAAAAAGGGCTCCAGAGGTGATCCCGGCAATTACAGGCCGGTAAACCTGACTCCAATACGAGGCAAACCGGTTGAAACTATAGTAAAGAACAAAATTGTCGGACACATAGATGAACATAATTTATTGGTGAAGAGTCAACATGGTTTTTGTAAAGGGAAATCATGCCTCATCAATCTACTAGAATTTTAGTTTTTAGAATGGAGAGAGGTAAATAGTGTTGTCCCCAGGGGTCTGTATTGGGACCAGTCCTATTCAACTTAGTCATAAATGATCTGGAAAAAGGGGTAAAAGGTGTGGTGGAAATATTTGCAGATGATACAAAACTATTCAAGATAGTTAAGTCCCAGGCAGACTGCAAAGAGCTACAAAAGGATCTCTCAAAACTGGGTGACTGGGCAACAAAATTGCAGATGAAATTCAATGTTGAGAAATGCAAAGTGATGCACATTGGAAAACATAATCCCAACTACACATATAAAATGATGGGGTCTAAATTAGCTGTTACCACTCAAGAAAGAGATCTTGGAGTCATTGTGGATAGTTCTCTGAAAACATCCACTCAAAAAAGCAGTCAAAAAGCAAACAGAATGTTTGGAATCATTAAGAAAGGGGATAGATAAAAAGACAGAAATATCATATTGCCTCTATATAAATCCATGGTACGCCCACATCTTGAATACTGAGTGCAGATGTGGTTACCCTGTCTCAAAAAAGATATATTGGAATTGGAAAAGGTTCAGTAAAGGGCAACACAAATAATCAGGCTTATGGAATGGCTTCGGTATGAGAAGAGATTAATAAGGTTGGGACTTTTCAGGTTGGAAAAGAGATGACTAAGGGAGGATGAGATAGAGGTCTATAAAATCATGACTGGTGTGGAGAAAGTAAATAAGGAAGTGTTATTTACTCCTTCTCATAACATAAGAGCCAAAGGTCACCAAATGTAATTAGTAGGCAGCAGGTTTAAAACAAACAAAAAGAAGTATTTCTTCACACAACACACAGTCAACCTGTGGAACTCTTTGCCAGAAGATGTGGTGAAGGCCAAGACTACAATAGGGTTCAAAAAAGAACTAGATAAATTCATGGAGTATAGGTCCATCAATGGTAATTAGCCAGGATGGGCAGGGATGGCGTCCCTAGCCTCTGTTTGCCAGAAGCTGGGAATGAGCGACAGGGGATGGATCACTTGATGATTACCTGTTCTGTTCATTCCCGCTGGGGCACCTGGCACTGGCCACTGTCGGAAGACAGGATACTGGGCTAGATGGACCTTTGGTCTGACCCAGTATGGCTGTTCTTATGTTAATTCAAAAATTCTTCAGAGATGTATGCTTCAATATAATTGTTAAATAAGTCTTTACAAAATTATGAATAAGACAGGACTGGGACTACAGCATGGTTGCCCAGACGGCCTACATTTCCCAGCCTGCTTTGCTCGCCTGCTTCCAAGAGAGAGAGAGACTGGCTAGAATCACCAGGGGCTACCATGATTTTCCTCACACTGAAGATGAAGGGAGGTTCTAGTCCACCCTGTTCATGGAACTCCAACCATGGAACCAACTACATGTGCTCCTTCATGAATTTCAGAGTGCCTCCCTGAGACCATTTCTGTCCCCTGAGAAAGATCACTAACCATTACACCTACAAACCTAAGATAAGGCAGTACAGCCAAGGAGAGATCTCATTCGTTTTAAGGCCTAGAGACCATTACAAGGGTATTTTCAGAGAAGCAGAATTACAAGGTACTTTAATTAAATTTCCCTTCTCTAAAGATTCTGAGTTGTCCATGAACTGTGCTGTGTTAAGAACATTAAGCTATCTTAGTACCTTCAGGGTATTCTGAACTGCCCCAGTCTCTGGTGTAAAGTAGGGTAGCCTTATTGTTACCAGCTATCCACGGACCTCAAAGGGCCACTGAAGCAACAGGGAATCACCAAAAGGTTTGTTATTAACTGTAATGGAGGGATAAAGCACCTCCGCAAATCAAAATCCTTAATTGCGACCAGCTCAAATAAGGGACATTGCAAAAGAAATTTTTTTTTTTTTTTAGCAGTGAGAGAGTTTGAGTTCATGTCTTGGAAACAGTTTCTGCAGGTCTGACAAACCAAAGCAACAGTTGCTTTGTATATGTATAGAGGAGAGACTATGTGTCTGGCTTTCATATGTCCGGAAAAGAAACATTCCTGGGAAAGGCAGACGTGGCCCTTCCTCAGATCAAATGGGCTCTGACATAGGTATCTATGCTTTAGGCCAGCTAGGTCATAGCAATGCAAAATGCATGAGACAACCTTCTAAGATCTGGTCCTCTTAGTGACAAGAAGAAAACAGGATCAAATGAAAGAAGTAGTCACGTGGCCTGTGAAGCATTGCAGCCAGGACCAGTAAACCCACCAAGCACGTTAATTCCAGCACGGAGTCCTAGGATGCAGTACCAGAGACTTGGCAGGTTTCCCCTAAACCCTGGCTATCTCCACTACCAAACTCTTGGGTGATGGTGGGAGAGGCAGCCAGAGGAAGAAGGGGTTACTAACTGTGGTTCTTTGAGATGAGAGTCTCTAGGCATATTCCATTGTAGGGGTATCTGCATCCCTGCGCTTCTGATCAGAGATTTTAGGTAGCAGTCTCCATTTGGCTCACACTTGCGCTCTCCGTCTTGTGCCGTGTCTTGAGGCTATCTAGTACTGTGTGGGCAAACTGCCCTCAGTTTCTTCTCTCCCCACAGAGCCCTTTATTGACAACTCCAAAGTAGAGGGGAGGAGGGAGGGTCGTGGAGCACCCAATGGGGACACACATATCGAAGAACCAGTTACTGTACAAGGTGAGTAACCCATTCTTTCTTCTTTGAGTAGTGTCATTATGGGTGCTCCACTGTGGGTGACTCTACAGCGGTATCCCTGATGGAGGGGTGGGGCTTCAGAGTCGAGTCTATTACTGATGCTAATAATGTGGAGGCAAACATGGCATCACATGCCGAGTCATGGATAACATTCATAACATTCTGAAAATGTATGAGCGGATGCCCAAGTTGCTGCTCTGCTTATTTCTGTAATGGGAACATTTTTGATGAAGGCTACAGAAGTGGAAACGGATCTCATGGAACGAGTTTGGATTCCAAATGGAGGTTGCAGATTGCGGGCATGACAGCAATAGTTAATGCAGTTCGATATTCATCTGGAGTCTCTGATCTGATATTGCAGATCCCTTGAATCTGTCTGCAATTGAGAGGAATAGATTAGGAGATTTCCTAAAGTCTTTTGTTCTATCCAAATAGAATGCCGCAAAGCTTTCCTGACATCAAGTGTATGCAATATTGCTTCTCTGTTGTTAGGGTCAGGCTTTTGGAAGAAGGTGAGAAGGTGAATGAACTGTTTTATATGGAAGGACGAGGCTACTTTGGAGAGGAACTTTAGGTGTGGTCTCAGTGTGACCTTTGCCTTAAAGAAAATTGTGAAGGGAGGGTGTACCATTAGAGCCCCTATTTCCTCGATCCTCTGAGCTGACGTGATGGCCACTAGGAATGCTGTTTTCATAGACAGATGCATAAGTGCGTATGTGGCCAGGAGTTCAAAAGGGTGTTTTGTTAGGCCCCTGAAGACCAGATTAATGTCCCAGGCTGGTAAAGGACATCTGATTTGTGGAAAGAGGTTACACATACCCTTGAGGAATCTCTTTGCTGTTGAATGAGCGAATACTGAATATCTGTCTATCTTCTGACAAAAACCTGTTATGGCTGCAAGAAGCCTGAGGCAATTTTGCACTGTCACGGTGGGATAAACCTTCAGATCTAAAGCAATGGCCAGCATTGTCTAGAATGGTGTCCCTAGCCTCTGTTTGCCAGAAGCTGGGAATGAGCGACAGGGGATGGATCACTTGATGATTACCTGTTCTGTTCATTCCCGCTGGGGCACCTGGCACTGGCCACTGTCGGAAGACAGGATACTGGGCTAGATGGACCTTTGGTCTGACCCAGTAGGGCCATTCTTATGTTCTTATGTACCTGGGGAAGGAAGGCCTTGCTTTTGGAGAGTCCAAGACTGCTCCTATGAACTCTATTTTTGTACAGGAGATAGGACTGACTTCTCTGTGTTGATGCCTAGCGTGTCAAAGGAGGATTGGATCACAATCATGCTGGACAGCACCTGAGCGTTGGACCACCCTCTCACCAACCAGTCATCCAGGTAGGGAAACACTTGAATTCCTGATTTTCTGAGGAAAGGAACCACTGCTACCATACACTTTTGTATTGCCATATGGAAATGCGCATCTTTTAAGTTGAGTGCAGAATTCCAGTCTCCAGGTACCAAGGAAGGGGATAATGGAAGCCAGCATGGCTGTGCAAAACTTTATCCTTTTTAAATGTTTGTTGAGGTGTCACAGGTCTAGTATGGGTCTGAGGCCTCATTTTGCTTTTGGGATCAGGAAATAGAGGGAATAAGACCCCTTCCCTCTGTGCAACTGCGGATCTTCCTCTATGGCTCCCAACTGTAGGAGACACTGCACCTCCCAAAGGAGTACTTCCTCATGAGAGTGGTCCCTGAAGATGTATAGGGAAGAGAGTGGGAAGGGGGGATAGAAATGAACTAAAGCGTTTATCCCAATTCCACTGTGCTTCAGACCCACTGGTCTGTGGTGAGTAGGGTGACCAGATGAGATGAAGAAAATATCAGCAAGCCTCTGAGCGCGACCCCCCTTATACATTAAAAACACTTTTTTATAAACTTAACACCATTATAAATGTTGGAGGCAAAGCTGGCTTTGGGGTGGAGGCTGACAGCTTGCGACCCCCCATGTAATAACCTTACGACCCCCCGAGGGGTCCCGACCCCCAGTTTGAGAACCCCTGTCCTAGTGGCAAGGTGTAAAAGCAAAATAGTGTAGCTGCTGAGGACAAAACTGCTTTTTCTTTGGGACGGGTATATATGTGCCAAAGATCTGAGTGTTGACCTGGAGTCTTTCAGACTATGTGGCTTGTCATGTAGCCTGCTTGGAGAAAAAGGGATGACCCTTCAAAGGGAAAGTCTGTTGGACCTCTTGAGGGAGACTAATGACTGGAGCCATGAACATCTGTCCATTGAAATGGTCAATGCCATGCCCTAGCAGCAGAGTCAGCAGCATCCAACCCCACCTGAAATGAGGTTCTAGCCAATAACTTTCCCTCATCTAGCAACCAAGAAATTCTTGTCTTGCATCCTTTGACAATATGTCTATAAATTTTAATATATTGTCCCAGAAGTTAAAGTCATAGTGCCCAGCAATGCCAGCTGGTTAGTGATCCTGAACTGCAGGCCAGCTTTCTGCCAAACAGGTTGAGTGTTTTAGCATACTTTGATTTCGGGGTAGACACCTATTTCCCTGTCATCTTTCTTATTGGGGGCTAAGACCACCAGAGATCTCACCAAGGGTGGGTACACTTTACTAATACTTTACTAGCACTAAATTATCTTTAAAGAATAATAACCATTAAGTACAAGGTCTGAATTAATCAGCAGGCTTTCTATCAGATGCTGAAATGCTGCTTAAAACAACTGCAGTTTGCTCTTCGCCTGGCAAAAGCACGTACAATGACTTAGCGAAGGGACCAGAACAAAGGACATTTAAAATGTGTAACCACTAAGAAGAAAAAAAACTTCACAATACTCCAGTGGGAGAAAAAAAAGCCATACCACTTAGCTGAATGTAGTGAGTACTCCTTAGCAGCCTTATTGCTGATCCAAACATTGCACAACTGTCTCTCCACGTGCTTGCAATAGAACATGTGTCTGAAAAGCATCTGGTATCTGGTTAAAGCTTTCCTGGAAACAGAACACAGGAAGAACGAAGATAATAAAGATTAAACCCCATTCTAATAAGCAGACAAGATACAGTTGCTCTATATACCACACATAATATAAAACCACCAAAGCAAGGAAATAAAAATCTAAGGCGTCTAACATGACATACATTTTACTCCTCCACCCAGAGATGCACTACTCACCACTAAAGCAACCACAATCATAAATGCCCCAGTAGTGATGCCAGCCTTCCAGCACCCCCTCCTCAAACTCCCCAACACCATGAACAGCCAGACAGCCCCCTGCTCCCGACTGTTCTGCACAGTTCTGAAAAAAACACACTCATGCCTGTCTGGGGAAGGAGTGCTGGAAGGCTGGCAGATGCCAAAGCATGCAGTAGTGCACCAACTACACGAAAAACTAGTGTTAATGCTTCTACTTTTCACCAAGATTTTTAGGAGAAAAAGGAGAAAGACATGGCCAAGGACCAGGTTCTGGACACAGTGACAGCTTCCTCTACTTGCTGTCAATGCACTAAAAGGGGGAACAGAGGTGGGTGGGGCTGGCACTTCTGTTAATATCTTTGGACACCAAACGTTCAGTGTCACAAAACTGTCCTTGTGCCCCACCCAATAGATGCAGCTTTCTGCAGAGTTCTAAAGCTCTGCAGCAGAGACCTGCATCCCAAAAGCAGAAACACGAGGGGACCATCTCACAGAACATTTGCTTTTTAAGTATAGCCCTTGTAACAGAACAGACTTTAGTCTAGAGCCTCTCCAACGATAAAAGAAAAGGGTCAGACACCTGGAGGCTGTGATACTTTTGCTGACAGTACTTCTCCCAAGTACTCAGCTCAATGAACTTGTTAACCAGTATCTAGCTCTAACTTAAGCCTAAACCTCAGAGTATGGATCTAGTTTACACCACACTCACCTTTAGGGAGCAGAAATATTGTCTTATAAGTGTGAATTTTTTTTAAAGTCCCACAAGCCTGTTGATTTTTAAAAGGTGAGGCCCAGATTAAAGGATATACCATTTTGGCCATTTATTAACAGCTAATTGTGGGACCCCAGGTGAACTCATTTTGTTCCTTCCTGTTGAAAGAGCAACCTCCTGTCTGTTTGTGTGTCACAGGCAGGACTGCCAATGTAACACTGACAGACCCCAGTTGTCAGGATCGAACCTGGGACCTCTGGAGCTAAATACATGAGCTCTACTGCATGAGCTAAAATCCATATGGCCCTTAGCTAAAGCTGTAGAGCAGACTCAATCTCTCTCTTAGTGGTCTTGGTGCCACTAGCTGGGACAGAGCACCACACCCAGGAGGTGTGTGGGTTACACCAGCACTTGCTAATGAAGGCAGGAGATTGTGCCGCAGCTTAAGTGGAATTTTCAAACTATCGTAAAAGACGGTTACTCACCTTTGTAACTGTTGTTCTTTGAGATGTGTTGCACATATCCATTCCAATTAGGTGTGTGCGCGCTGCGTGCACGATCGTCGGAAGATTTTTACCCTAGCAACACTGAGTGGGTTGGCTGAGGTGCCCCCGGAGTGGCGCCCTTATGGCGCCGGATATATGCCCCTGCCAACCCAGCGCCCCCTCAGTTCCTTCTTGCTGGCTACTCCGACAGAGGGGAAGGAGGGCGGGTTTGGAATGGATATGAGCCACACATCTCGAAGAACAACAGTTACAAAGGTGAGTAACCGTCTTTTCTTCTTCGAGTGCTTGCTCATATCGATTCCAATTAGATGACTCCCAAGCCTTACCTAGGCGATGGGGTCAGAGTGAGATGTCGCGGCGTGAAGGACCGCTGAACCAAATGCAGCATCACCCCGGACTGCTGCACTATCGCATAGTGGGAAGCAAAGTATGACGAAGCTGCTGCCCTACAGATCTCCTGTATGGGTACATGAGCCAGGAAGGCGGAGGACGAAGCTTGAGCCCGAGTGGAGTGGGCAGTAAGATGTGTAGTTGGGACACCAGCCAAGTCATAGCACGCATAGATGCATGATGTAATCCAGGACGAGATGCGCTGGGTGGAAACCGGAAGGCCCTTCATCCAGTCTGCCACAGCTACGAACAGCTGGGTCGTCCTCCTAAAAGGGAGTGCAGCTGTTGTTCTCGTCGAGAAGCGTGCGGCTTCGGATAGAAGACTGGAAGGAAGATGTCTTGGGTTGACATGGAAGGCAGACACCACCTTAGGAAGGAAGGCGGGGTGTGGTCGCAGCTGTACCTTGTCCTTATGGAACACTGTATACGTTGGGTCCGACGTGAGGGCTCGAAGCTCCGACACACGTCTCGCCAAAGTGATGGCGACGAGGAAAGATGTACAGGAGCGAGCAAGTGGCCATCGGCTTGAACGGGGCACCCATGAGTCTGGATAGGACCAGGCTGAGGTCCCACATAGGTGCCGGATGCCGAATTTGTGGGTACAGACACTCCAATCCCTTGAGGAACCTGCTGACCATGGGATTGGAGAAAACCGAGTGCCCATTTTCGCCTGGCGGGAAGGCCGAAATCGCTGCTAGGTGTACTCTGGTGGATGAAACTGCCAGGCCTTGCTGTTTCAAGGACAAGAGATAGTTTAAGATGGTAGGTACTGGTACCTCCAGAAGGGGAGTATTGCTCAGGGCACACCAGCAGGAGAAACGCTTCCACTTGGCCAAATACGTGGACCTAGTAGAGGGCTTTCTGCTACCCAAAAGTATGTGCTGCACCGAGCGGGAGTAACGTAGCTCAGATTGAGTTAGTCATGCAGCATCCATGCTGTGAGATGGAGGGATTGCGGGTCCGGATGACATAGTTGGCCGTGTTCCTGAGTGATCAGGTCCGGCCACAACGGGAGTGGAAGTGGGGTGGTCACCGACAGATGGAGGAGAGTGGTATACCAATGTTGCCTGGGCCACGCCGAGGCGATGAAGATTAAGCGGGCCATGTCTCTGCACAATTTGAGAAGGATCTTGTGGACTAACGGGAATGGAGGAAAGGCATAGAACAGGTGGTCTTTCCACGGTATCAGGAAGGCCTCCGATAGGGAGCCCGGGGAGTGCCCCTGGAGAGAGCAGAACACCTGGCACTTCCAATTCTCGCGAGAGGCGAAAAGGTCTATGTGGGGAAATCCCCACTTCCGGAAAACAGAATGGATAACGTCCAGGCGAATCGACCACTCAGAAAGGATCTGCTGAGGCGATCTGCCAAGGTGTTTTGGACTCCTGGGAGAAACGACGCCACCAGGTCAATCGAGTGGGCTATGCAGAATTCCCACAGGCAAATGGCTTCCTGACAGAGGGGGGACGATCGCGCTCCCCTTTGTTTGTTGATGTAAAACATGGCCGTTGTGTTGTCTGTGAAAACTGCGACACAACAACCCTGAAGGTGTTTGCGGAACACCTGACACGCCAGGCGTACTGCTCTCAGTTCCTGTACGTTGATGTGCAGGGATCTCTCTTGTGTGGACCAAAGGTCCTGTGTGCGAAGGTCCGCAAGGTAAGCGCCCCAGCCCAGAGATGATGCGTCTGTGGTTACGACCAGGGAGGGCTGTGGGGCATGGAATGGCATCCCCCGCATACCGAGTTGGGGCATACCACCAGACCAGGGAGGTTAAGATTTCCGTCGGAACCATGAGCACTGTGTCTAAATTGTCCCGGCCCGGGCGATACACGGATGAGAGCCAGGCCTGAGTGGCTGGAGGCGCAGTCTGGCATGTCTGGTCACGAAGGTGCAAGACGCCATGTGTCCCAGTAGACGTCTGTGCTGTCGAGGTCAGGAAGCTTTGGAGGCCGTGGATAATGCTCGTCATGGACTGAAAGCGGGCATGCGGTAGGCATGCCCGGGCGAGATTTGAATCCAGGACTGCTCCGATGAAGTCTATTCTTTGGGTCGGCTCCAAAGTGGACTTTTCGACATTGAGCAGCAGGCCCAGCTGTCTGAACAAGCTCATGGTGAACTGAACATGAGATTGCACCTGGAGCTTGGAGCGACCCTGAATGAGCCAGTCGTCGAGGTACGGAAACACTTGGATCCGATGTCGACGGAGTGAGGCATCTACGAGGGCCATATACTTGGTAAAGACCCTTGGTGCAGTGGATAGGCCGAAGGGAAGGACAGTAAATTGGAAGTGCTGTTGGTTGACCACGAAGCGAAGAAAGCGCCTGTACAGCGGGTAAATCGCTATGTGGAAGTACGCATCCTTCATGTCGAGGGCGGAGTACCAGTCTCCAGGATCCAGGGAAGGAATAACGGTCCCCAGGGAAACCATGCGGAACTTCAACTTTACCATAAATTTGTTGAGTCCACGCAGGTCCAGAATGGGCCGCAGCCCCCCCTTCGCCTTGGGGATTAGGAAGTAGCAGGAGTAAAACCCACTGCCCCTCAGTTCCTTTGGAACCTCCTCTATAGCTCCGATAGTTAGGAGCATTTGGACCTCCTGTAGGAGGAGTTGCTCGTGAGAGGGGTCCCTGAAGAGGGATGGGGAGGGAGGGTGGGGAAAAAACAAATTGAAGGCGGTATCCACTCTCCATCGTGCGTAGGACCCAGCGGTCTGACGTTATGCGGGACCACGCAGGGAGGAAATAGGAGAGGCGGCTGGTGAAAGGTGGGGAAGGATCCTGTAAGGAGACTGGTGCTCCGCCCTCGGGCACACCTTCAAAAGTTTTGTTTGGGCCCCGCCGATGGTTTAGGGGGGTCCTGGTTCTGGCCCGTCTGAGGACCAGATTGTCTCCTCCTACCATCCTGGCCGCTTCTTCTAGAGAAGTCCTGTCTCGGTCGGGGGTTAGGGTAGGTGTGCTGTGATTGCGGTCGGAAGGGCCTACGTTGCGTCACCGGGGTATGCATGCCCAATGAACGCATGATGGCCCAGTTATCCTTCAGACTCTGGAGTCAGTTGTGTCTGAAAATAGACCATGGCCATCAAAGGGCAGGTCCTGGATAGTTTGCTGCAGTTCCGGGGGAAGACCGGACACCTGCAGCCATGAAATGCGGCGCATAGCTACGCCCGAGGCTAGAGTCCTAGCCGCCGAGTCTGCCGCATCTATCGAGGCCTGCAAAGATGTCCTGGCTACTTTCTTGCCCTCCTCTAGCAAGGCCCCGAACTCCTCCGGAACAAGCTCTTTGAACTTTCCCATCGAGTTCCAAGTATTATAATTATAATGACTCAAGAGGGCCTACTGGTTAGCCACTCTGAGTTGTAGGCTGCCAGTAGAACAGATCTTGCGGCCGAATAAATCCAGGCGTCTAGCGTCCTTGGATTTAGGAGCGGGAGCTTGTTGGCTGTGTCTTTCCCTCTCATTAATGGACTGTACAACGAGGGAGACGGTTGGGGGTGAATGTACAAATACTCAGTCTTTGGAGGGGACCAAGTACTTCCTCTCCACCCCCTTGGCAGTGGGAGGAATAGACGCCGAAGATTGCCAGATTGTATTAGCATTAGCCTGGATGGTCCGAATAAACGGCAAGGCTATACGTGTCAGGTTATTGGCAGATAAAATGTCCACTACCGGGTCCTCGACCTCCACCACCTCCTCCACCTGGAGGTTCATGTTTTGTGCCACCCTGCGAAGTAAGTCTTGGTGTGCATGGAGGTCTACAGGTGGGGGGCCAGAGAAGGATGTACCCGCCACCGCCTTGTCAGGCGAAGACGAGGAGAATACGCCCAGGACTTATGGGTCCTGGGGCAAATCTTGCTGGGGGAGGGGAGTCCGGCTGCCCTAGGTCCACCATGCTAGGGGCATGAGCAGAGGGTAGGGCCATCGCCTCCAAGCCCCCGGGGGGGGGGGGGGGAGCGACTGACAGTGGCCTCCGGGACCCGGGGTTCCGAATGGGCAGAGCGAGAAGCCCCCGAGGGGACACCTTGGGCCTGATGGCATGCCCATGGGGTCCAAAAGGACCATTGTGGGGGTCCCTAAGCAGGATCCTGCCTCTCATCGTGCCATTGGCTAGCACCGTCCGTGTCTTGGTCATGGACGTGGTAGCCACTTTCTGCTTGGGACGACCGCGAGTTGGGGTGGGACGGCCAAGGTGGAGCCGAGCGCTCATGCTGGGTCGCACTGTCCTGTGTTGTTGCCCCGTGCCGCGGAGATGGAGATAAGCGCCGCGGTCTTGAGTGGTACTGCGATCTGGATCGGGACCGACGGTCGTATCGATGCCGGGAGGCAAATCTGGACGGGCGGAGCGGTGCCGGGATCGACTCCGAGTAGATCAGCACTGGGAATGGTGCCGGGAGCTGGACCGGTACTGGCTGTAGCAGGACGAAGATCTTCGTGAGGCGGAGCGGTGCGTGGACAAGCCCAACGGCTGGATCGGGACCATGACCTGGATTGGGATCGAGATCGATGCCGACCTGTCTCGTTCTGCGACGGAGGGCGCATCATGGAGGGCTTCCCTTTCGAGGGAACAGCCTGCACTGGCAGTACTGCAGATTGCGACGGTCCCGGCTCGGTGAGTGCAATCAGGTCACGTGCCGTGGAGAAAGTAAAGTCTCCGGGGTGGAAGGTAGGCCGAGCTCGACCGCGGTATGCACTGGGGAGCTTATGTGCACCAGACTCAACAGTGCTTGTGGCGCCGGAATCGACGGTGCTGGAGTTGGAGCCTGCGAGGGGTGGTCCGGCACAGGACGCTGCTCCAAGGGGGTCACAAGCGGTGCCGGCAACTGCATCGGAGCAGCAGGTTGCTTGTGCTGCTTCTTAGATCCCGGAGACAGCGAACAGTGCCGCGCTGGTAGCGGTGCCGGAGACGTCCGGTGCCGGGAGTCTTTGCCGGTGCCGAGTCACGAAGCTCTTGTTTCCGGTGCCGAAGGCGCGCTTTGGACCGACGGCCCCGGTTCTTGGCGCGGGGCCGAGGACATTCCGCTAAGTGCCACTTCCATCAGGAGCTGCTTCAAGAGAAAGTCCCGCTCCTTTTTAGTCCAAGGCTTAAATGCCTTATAAATGCTGCACTTATCTGATTGATGGGATTCCTCCAGGGACTTCAAACAGGAGTCGTGGGGGTCTCCCGTAGGCATCGGCTTAAGGCAGGCCGAGCACGGTTTGAAACCCGGAGACCTAGGCATGAGCCCGGGTACCAGGAGGGACGGAAGGGGAGAGACCCCTTACCTCCAATTACTATGTACACTAACAACAATAACTACTATTAACTACAACTAGAAACTAACAACAACTACTCTATAACAACTATCTACAAACATAAACGAGCTAAGAGCTAGGGAAGTGGAGATCAGCTAAGCCGCGCTCCACAGTTCCAACGACCATCACGGGCGGTAAGAAGGAACTGAGGGGGCGCTGGGTCAGCAGGGGCAAATATCCAGCGCCATAAGGGCGCCACTCCAGGGGGCGCCTCAGCTGACCCACCGAGTGTTGCTAGGGTAAAAATCTTCTGATGA
>NW_020664499.1:8206072-8232523 GCF_002925995.2 Terrapene triunguis
ATGCACGCAGAGCGCATGCATCTAATTGGAATCGATATGAGCAAGCACTCGAAGAAGAACTTGGTCAAATAAAAACCAATTTTCACCACAACACTAAAGGTATTTCTCAATGACAATGGTTTGCTTCATTTTGTTTCAAGAGCTACTACAGAAGTGCCTTTTTTTAAAATAATGAGGGAAATGTATTTCCCCAACTCTTCTCTCATTCAAAGAATGGCTGATCCATTTGCTCAAACTTTAAAATAAGAATTCACCTTCAAGCAGAGACCTAACTTGGAATATTTCTGCCTGAAAGGCAACCATTTCAGAAAGTTATGAGTGACTACAATAGGGGACGGTGAGGTTTAGACTGGAAATACAGAGGCAATCTTAAGTTATAAAATATGTTGCTAGAATTTCCAGCTAAGTTTTATGTTTTTATATAGTTTAAAACAGAAGCCTGAAATTCTAAAGACGCCTCAGGTATTTTGGTCATAAAACCAATAATTTGCCAGTGTTTTAATGCAGATAAAGTCATAGTCTAAGGATCTAACAGGCATAGCAATGGAAGTAAATGACCTCAGTACTGCCCTTTTACGTATCACTAACCTAGGTAGTTTACATCTTCCAAAAAAGAGACATTCTGTTGTTTTGTCTTGTTTTTTTAAACTACTGTATGAGTTCTGTGCAGAAGTAGGTTTGCGTTTTTCCTTTGTGGCCTAATACTTTACCTGTTTATAATGAGTGACAGAGGCCATTTGACAATGTAATCAAAAGAAAATGCTTCTAGGCCACTGAGAGTGAGCTCTGTAGGATCAGCATTGATAATGGCCTTTTCCTGTTTCGTTTCAATGGCCAGAACTCTCAGGAGCTGTGTAATGAGATCATGGGGCATCAGGTCAATCTGTAAAGAAACAAAGAGCAGGAAAAAGATGTTGCTGGACATTTTCTATTATTGTTTAGCTGCAGACATGTGTGGCAAGAGGACTGGCCTGAATGCATTGTACGAAGTGTTGTTAGATTCATTCTCAAGTCTTGAAAACAATACCCAATTAAGTAATAGCGACTGGTACAGTATCCATCATGCTGTTGATGAGCTAATCAGCAGTGTCAGTTCTGGTGACATTAGAGCATGAACAGATAGAAGAATGGTCAATTTGATGTTTTGTGGAGAGATCATTAAGTTCAAGAGAGCTAAACAAGGGGCAGCAAAGATCCATCTCTGCTGAATGTCAGTTACTACTGGATAGCTAGACCTGAATAAAGGTTCAAGAAGCTCTTGGGACTTTCATGCAAAAGTTTCTGAACATAATAGGTAGACAGACGCTACTAATTGACTCAAACACTTCATTTTATTATTTTGGGCTATGGGGTTCAGAGCTAGAAATAAAAGCGGAAGTACCCACTTAGCAGTACTACAGATCCTTTCAGCACAAGAGTCAATAATGAAGCAGGAATGGAAGTGGAAAGGAGAGTATCCTGAGACAGCTGAAGAGGGCTTTTACTTCCATCTATATTTTCTAGGATTCTTTGCTTTGCTTTTACAATTTTCTTTAAAGCATATGGATTTTTCTAGGACATGGATGGGCCTCACTGCTCTATTTCAGATTATTTTCTGCTTATATAGACTCTTACCTTTAAATCGTCTTTAAATGGGTCTGTGTTGGCAGTGCTCATTCTCAAGGCTAATTCAAGCAAAGCTTCTAATCTAGTAGGTATAATGTCATCTACTGGCTTTTTCAGCTCCTCTTCTGTTAGATCCATGAAGTGAACAAAGAAATCTCCTTGGTCCATTAGGAAGTAGTGCTTTATAGACCTGCTCGACAAAATGCAAATACAAAAAAGAAGGGAGTTAGAAAGTAAGTTAAGTTTCAGAGTGTTAGTCTGTATCAGCAAAAAGAACAAGGAGTACTTGTGGCACCTTAGAGACTAGCAAATTTATTTGTGCATAAGCTTTCATGGGTTAGAACCCACTTCATCAGATGCATGCAGTGGAAAATACAGTAGGAAGAGAATATGAAAAAATGGGGGTTGCCATACCAACTATAACTAGACTAATTAATTAAGGTGGGCTATTATCAGCAGGAGAAAAAAAACTTTTGTAGGGATAATCAGGATAGCCCATTTCAAACAGTTGACAAGAAGGTGTGAGTAACAGTAGGGGAAAAAATAGCATGGTGAAACAGTTTTTTGTTTGTGAAATGACCCATCCACTCCCAGTCTTTATTCAAGCCTAATTTAATGGTGTCCAGTTTGCAAATTAATTCCAATTCTGCAGTTTCTCGTTGGAGTCTGTTGTTGAAGAATTGCGACTTTCAGGTCTGTAATTGAGTGTTCAGGGGGGTTGAAGTGTTCTCCGACTGGTTTTTGAATGTTATAATTCTTGATGTCTGATTTGTGTCCATTTATTCTTTTGCGTAGAGACTGTCCGGTTTGGCCAATGTACATGGCAGAGGGCATTGCTGGCACATGATGGCATTTATCACATTGGTAGATGTGCAGGTGAATAAGCCCCTGATGGTGTGGCTGATGTGATTAGGTCCTATGATGGTGTCCCTTGAATAGATATATGGACAGAGTTGGCAACGTGCTTTGTTGCAAGGAAAGGTTCCTGGATTAGTGTTTTTGTTGTGTGGTTGCTGGTGAGTATTTGCTTCAGGTTGGGGGGCTGTCTGTAAGCGAGGACTGGCCTGTCTCCCAAGATCTGTGAGAGTGATGTATTGTCCTTCAGGATAGGTTGTAGATCCTTGATGATGCGCTGGAGAGGTTTTAGTTGAGGGCTGAAGGTGATGGCTAGCAGCGTTCTGTTACTTTCTTTGTTGGCCTGTCCTGTAATAGGTGACTTCTGGGTACTCTTCTGGCTCTGTCAATCTGTTTCTTCACTTCACCAGGTGGGTATTGTAGTTTTAAGAACGCTTGATAGAGATCTTGTAGGTGTTTGTCTCTGTCTGAGGGATTGGAGCAAATGCGGTTGTATCTTAGAGCTTGGCTGTAGGCAATGGATCGTGTGATGTGGTCTGGATGAAAACTGGAGGCATGTAGGTAAGTATAGCGGTCAGTAGGTTTCCGGTATAGGGTGGTGTTTATGTGACCATCGCTTATTAGCACTGTAGTGTCTAGGGAGTGGATCTCTTATGTGGACTGGTTCAGGCAGAGGTTGATGGTGGGATGGAAATTGTTGAAATCATGGTGGAATTCCTCAAGGGCTTCTTTTCCATGGGTCCAGATTATGAAGATGTCATCAACGTAGCGCAAGTAGAGTAGGGGGCATTAGGGGACGAGAGCTGAGGAAGCATTGTTCTAAGTCAGCCATAAAAATGTTGGCATACTGTGGGGCCATGGGGTACCCATAGCAGTGCCGCTGACCTGAAGGTATATATTGTCCCCAAATGTGAAATAGTTGTGGGTGAAGACAAAGTCATAAAGTTCAGCCACCAGGTTTACCGTGACATTATCAGGGATACTGTTCCTGACGGCTAAGTAAGTTAACTATCTGTAATGCTAAATGTAGAAAAAAAGGAGCAAAAGCCATCAGCTCTCAGCCAGTATGCAGACTCCCATGTAGAGGATGGATTTTCCTGTGATTGGACATACAACTAGAACTATGATGTCTTCCTTTTTCCCCACCCTCAGATCCGGGTGTTTGTGTATTCAGATTTTTATTAAACATGTGCCCCATTCCTGGGCAAAAATTCTCTTGAAAACATGCATCTTACCTTTGGATCAGAACAATCAGGTAGGGCTCAGCCTAGAGAAGGTTCTGTCCCCAGTGCCTGACAACCTAACCTTGGTCTACCCAACTGCATCATTCCTGTGCAACATAGCTGTCCTGGAGGATGAGGAGATCTCTAAAGTAGCCAGGGCCCAATCCATTCAGAGCTGTCAATTAGGTGCAGTATCTTGAACACTCTGATGTGAAGAAGCGGAGTTCACAAAACATGTGTGTGTGATATGTTTGCATAGGCTTTTGCTGCTAATGAGGTGAGCTGCCATGTGGAGTGTCAATTTCAGCCTTCTTGTGATGGCTGTGTTAAGCCCAAGGCACAGTGAACTGCAGTAGTCTAACCTGGGGAAAATGAAAATGTAGTTCTTATCTAAACAAGAGGAGGAAGAGGGCCAGAGATGGATGAGGGCATTCCTTGTCCTTTTGACAATTTTTATGTCCAGGAGCAAAGGTGAGTCCGGCATGACCCTGAAACTGTGTGTCACCTGGACAATCTGATGCCCTTGATCACTGGCAAGTTTAGTGTATGAAGTCACTCAAAATGTGCCCCTTCCTGCTATCATCATTTTTGTCTCTCTTATATTGAGCTTGAACCAACTACTCTCATCCATCTGCTGATATCTTCCAGGGGCTGAGACATCTTGATGATGGCAGGAGTCGAATCAGTGGAGGAGACATACAGTTGTGACATCTGCATGTTGCTGATGCACGAATCTATGGTGTCTCATGATCACTCAGCAAGAACTCAAAATAGGTGTTAAAGGGGGAAAAAGTGGGGGACTCTGCCTGAGACAGGATGGGTGATGGGGAGTAGTTTCCTACAACAATTCTCTGGGATCTCAACCATAGTTAGTCTCCAAAGCTCAGGTGTTCACCAAAAGCACAGTAGGGCTCATACACTGAAGGCTGCTGAGAGATCTACTAGTATCAGCAAAGACATTTATTTCCTGTCTAAAATAAGAAGAAGTTCATATATCAGCCCCAGCAGAGTTGTTTCTGAGCAGTGTTCTGGCCTGAAATCTGACTGTGGTACCCAGGACACTGACAGAGGACATACTCTACTGGGGCTTGAAAGCCAGCAACTTTTCAATGTCTTGGCCAAAAAAGGGGAGATTGGAAACATGGCAATGGTTGGTGAGCTATTAGCACTAAGTGGAAGCTTCTGAAAGATGGCTTCAGGTGATCTTCAGTGGGATTCTGCCTGTGACAAGATTATGGTGATCAACAGATGGCTCAGGCAGTGGTGCTATAAGGAGGGCTTTGGGATGTATGGTCACTGGGAGGCATTCATGGACAGAGGATTGTTCTCTTGGGATGGACTTCACCTGAGTAGGGAGGGAAATAGACTTCTAGGATGGAGGCTGGCAAAACTGATTAAGAGAGCTTTAAACTAGGAATTGGGGGGAGATGTCCTAGTAATCTCCATGCCGGATTTTAACACTGAGAGGGAAGAAAACGAAGTAAGAAAGGAGACAGCCGTGGGTAGGGGAATGGACATAAGGAGGAAGGGTAATGTAGATACCAGTCTAACAGGTGATACTGGCAGTAGAATGTCTGGGCCTAATCGGGTAAAGAATGTGAGCGAAGCCAAACAGCAAAAATAAAGATGTTTGTACACCAATGCGAGGAGCCTAGGTAACAAAATGGAGGAACTAGAGTTACTAGTGCAGGAAATGAAACTACATATTATAGGGATAACAGAAACATGGTGGAATAGTAGTCATGACTGGAGTACAAGTATTGAAGGGTATGTGCTGTTTAGGAAAGACAGAAATAAAGGCAAAGGTGGTAGAGTAGCACTGTATATCAATGATGAGGTAGACTGTAAAGAAATAAGAAGGGATGGAATGGATAAGACAGAGTCTGTCTGGGCAAAAACCACATCAGGGAAGAAAGCTACTGGAGCCTCCCCTGGGATAGTGCTTGGGGTGTGGTATAGACCACCGGGATCTGATTTGGATATGGATAGAGACCTCTTTAATGTTTTTAATGAAGTAAATACTAATGAGAATTGTGTGATCATGGGAGACTGACTTCCCAGACATAGACTGGAGGACAAGTGCTAGTAATAATAATAGGGCTCATATTTTCCTGGATGCGATAGCTGATGGATTCTTTCACCAAGTAGTTGCTGAACCAACAAGAGGGGATGCCATTTTAGATTTGGTTTTGGTGAGTAGTGAGGACCTCATAGAAGAAACGGTTGTAGGGGACAACCGTGGTTCGAGCGATCATGAGCTAATTCAGTTTAAACTAAATTGAAGGATAAACAAAAATAGATCTGTGACTAGGGTTTTTGATTTCAAAAGGACTAACTTAAAAAAATTAAGGAAATTAGTTACGGAAGTGGATTGGACTGAAGAACTTGTGGATTTGAAGGCGGAGGAGGCTGGAATTACTTCAAGTCAAAGTTGCAGAAACTATCAGAAGCCTGCATCCCAAGAAAGGGGAAAAAATTCATAGGCAGGAGTTGTAGACCAAGCTGGATAAGCAAGCATCTCAGAGAGGTGATTAAGAAAAAGCAGAAAGCCTACAAGGAGTGGAAGATGGGAGGGATCAGCAAGGAAAGCTACCTTATTGGAGGTCAGAACATGTAGGGATAAAGTGAGAAGGCCAAAAGCCATGTAGAGTTGGACCTTGCAAAGGGAATTAAAACCAATAGTAAACGGTTCTATAGCCATATAAATAAGAAAAAAACAAAGAAAGAAGAAGTGGGACTGCTAAACACTGAGGATGGAGTGGAGGTTAAGGATAATCTAGACATGGCCCAACATCTAAACAAATACTTTGCCTCAGTCTTTAATGAGGCTAATGAGGAGCTTAGGGATAATGGTAGGATGACAAATGGGAATGAGGATATGGAGGTAGATATTACCACATCTGAGGTAGAAGCCAAACTCGAACAGCTTAATGGGACTAAATCGGGGGGCCCAGATAATCTTCATCCAAGAATATTAAAGGAACTGGCACATTAAATTGCAAGCCCATTAGCAAGAATTTTTAATGAATCTGTAAACTCAGGGGTTGTACTGTATGACTGGATAATTGCTAACATAGTTCCTATTTTTAAGAAAGGAAAAAGTGATCTGGGTAACTACAGGCCTGTTAGTTTGACATCTGTAGTATGCAAGGTCATGGGCAAAAATTTGAAGGAGAAAGTAGTTAAGGACACTGAGGTCAATGGTAATTGAGACAAAATACAACATGGTTTTACAAAAGGTAGATTGTGCCAAACCAACCTGATCTCCTTCTTTGAGAAGGTAACAGATTTTTTAGACAAAGAAAACGCAGTGGATCTAATTTACCTCGATTTCAGTAAGGCATTTGATATGGTTCCACCTGGGAAATTATTAGCTAAATTGGAAAAGAAGGGGATCAATATGAAAATTGAAAGGTGGATAAGGAATTGGTTAAAGAGGAGACTACAACAGGTCATACTGAAAGGTGAACTGTCAGGCTGGAGGGAGGTTACTAGTGGAGTTCCTCAGGGATCGGTTTTGGGACCAATCTTATTTAATCTTTTTATAACTGACCTTGGCACAAAAAGTGGGAATGTGCTAATAAAGTTTGCGGATGACACAAAGCTGGAAAGTATTGCCAATACAGAGAAGGACCGGGATATCATACAGGAAGATCTGGATGACCTTGTAAACTGGAGTAATAGTAATAGGATGAAATTTAATAGTGAAAAATGCAAGGTCATGCATTTAGGGATTAATAACAAGAATTTTTGTTATAAGCTGGGGACGCATCAGTTGGAAGTAACAGAGGAGGAGAAGGACCTCGGAGTATTGGTTGATCACAGGATGACTATGAACCGCCAATGTGATATGGCCGTGAAAAAAGCTAATGCGGTCTTGGGATGCATCAGGCGAGGTATTTCCAATAGAGATAAGGAGGTGTTAGTACCGTTATACAAGGCACTGGTGAGACCTCATCTGGAATACTGTGTGCCGTTCTGGTCTCCGATGTATAAGAAGGATGAATTCAAACTGGAACGGGTACAGAGAAGGGCTACTAGTATGATCCGAGGAATGGAAAACCTGTCTTATGAAAGGAGACTCAAAGAGCTTGGCTTGTTTAGCCTAACCAAAAGAAGGCTGAGGGGAGATATGATTGCTCTCTATAAATATATCAGAGGAATAAATACCAGGGAGGGAGAGGAATTATTTAAGCTCAGTACCAATGTGGACACAAGAACAAATGGATATAAAGTGGCCATCAGGAAGTTTAGACTTTAAATTAGACGACGGTGTCTAACCATCAGAGGAGTGAAGTGAAGTTCCCCTTCCAAGGGGAGCAGTGGGGGAAAAAGACATATCTGACTTCAAGACTAAGCTTGATAAGTTTATGGAGGGGATGGTATGATGGGATAGACTAATTTTGGCAATTAATTGATCTTTGACTATTAGCAGTAAATATGCCCAATGGCCTGTGATGGGATGTTAGGTGGGGTGGGATCTGAGTTACTACAGAGAATTCTTTCCTGGGTGTCTGGCTGGTGAGTCTTGCCCACATGCTCAGGGCTTAGCTGAGCGCCATATTTGGGGTCGGGAAGGAATCTTCCTCCAGGGCAGATTGGCAGAGGCCCTGGGTTTTTTTTGCCTTCCTCTGCAGCGTGGGACACGGGTCACTTGCTGGAGGATTCTCTGCAGCTTGAAGTCTTTAAACCATGATTTGAGGACTTCAATAGCTCAGACATAGGTTAGAGGTTTGATACAGGAGTGGGTGGATGAGATTCTCTGGCCTGCGCTGTGCAGGAGGTCAGACTAGACGATCATAGTGGTCCCTTCTGACCTTAAAGTCTATGATTCTATCTGCAAGCTCTCTTTCAAAGAAGCGTTTATGGTCTGATATAAAGTATTCGTTGGTGGTCTTCACCAGGCATGAATGACAGGTAGCAGTTTCAGAATAGGTGGGCCAGATACACCTCAGAGCTTCCAGGGCCTCTATCCAGGGGATTGGTCTAAATTCCACCAGAGGAGGCGGGACGGGAGGCAACCTTGGCTCTGGAGAATTTACCTTTGTTGCAGTGAGGTCCTCTGATTCTAGCAATTTTGTTTGTGAAATAGGCAGAGAGCTCTCTACAGAGATAGGGGCTTTGGTTTGCAAGGATTCTGGGTCTGTTAGGTATCTTACTGCATGGACCAGCTTTGCTGGTCATGATTTGACAAATGCAATTGTATAAGATTCTTTCAGTTGCCTTTAAGGCTGTAGCAGATGTCCACAGGTAGGTACTCACCTTTTCAGGGACTGACCATGAGGAATTTGCACCATAGGTGCTCCAGCCTTCTGCTTTCACACTTTATTTGATGTGGTCTTTTGAGAACCACAGTGACCTATGCGGGAAATATGGGGGAAGGAGCTATTTTAAGGCTTGCTTGTTGAGGTTTCTGGCCAGCAGCTAATTGCAGCGTTCTACTAGGTTGTTTTTGCACTGGTCCTTTGGCTGGGTGGTTTCCCCCACTTAGTTCTGAAGGTTTTGAGGGACCAAGAACTTGGGTCACACAGGGATCTACAAATATGCTTGACAACTGAAAGTTTCAGATAGAATACATCTGCTGCTGGCTGAACAGATTACATACAACATAAAAGTGGACGATAATTAAAACCAGACTGGACAAATCACTACGAAGCATCCTATTAAGAATGATCCTGCACTGGCCCTGAGGAATACATTGGATGATTTAATATGTCTATGATTCGGTGAATTCCAACTGAGATACATTTTTGACCTAATACTTGGCAGAGCCATTTGTTTTTCACATTAAACTCATAAATCTAGTTTGCTTTATTTTTACAGATCAGAATTTCTATTGGAACTGCAATGATGTAATGGTAACATGGCATGGAAAAAAAGCAAAAGGTGAAAAGATCATTACTTCACTATTAAATACAAACATTAATATACATTTAGGAAATAAATCAAACCTCAAATGAGCCACAAGTTCTTTTTCCTCCATTAGGAAATCCAGAAGAACCTTGCTAGCATAGTTATAAGCTTTTTCTATTTGCTCCACATATGCTCGCTCTTTCAATGTGTAGATGACCTCTTTAGCCTCAGGGCAGGTAACATCACAACCACATTCTCGAACAACATTTAAATATTTCCCTAAAAGAAAAAAGTGGCAGCTGCTGTTTAGTCTGACTAATATTAATGCAATTAATTTGCACTCTCTCAAACAGGTAGACATTTAGGCCAAAACTTTCAAATATAAGGGTATAATTTTCAAAAATGTCTATGTGGTTTAGGAGTCAAGAGGACTCAAGCACTTTTAAAATTTTTACCCTAGGTATCTAAAATTAGACTCCTAAATCCACATATAGGCACTCAGAACTGGCCTGATATCCAGAAATGCTGAGCAACCTTAGCTCTCAATGAAGTCAATGGGAGCTGCAGATACTCAAAACCTTTGAAAATCAGGGATTATATCTCAGAAATGCGGAGCACCTAGCACTTCTCACTGAGAACAATGGGAACTGATGGGATGTTGGAGATTTGTGAAAAACTGGATTACTTCATTTATGTGCCTAAATCAGAGCAAAGACCTTTTGAAACTCAGGCTTGTTGTAGGTGCTGCACCCTTCTGAAAGTCAGGCCCCAGGCTACATGTGAGGATTTCAAAGCTGTTTACAAAGACTCACAACCCACTTTTGTGAGGTAAGTATGGATTATAGGGCTGTCAATCGCAGTTAACTCACATAATTAACTAAAAAACAATTAATCGCAATTTAAAAATTAATCTCGATTAATCACAGTTTTAATCGCACTGTTAAACAATAGAATACCAATTTAAATTTATTAAATATTTTGGATGTTTTCTACATTTTCAAATATTTTGTTTCAATTTACAACACAGAATACAAAGTGTATAGTGTTCACTTAATATTATTTTTATTACAAATATTTGCACTGTAAAAATGATAAAAGAAATAGTATTTTTCAATTCACCTCATACAAGTACTGTAGCGCAATCTCTTTATCGTGAAAGTGCAACTTACAAATGTAGATTTTGTTGTTGTTACATAACTGCACTCAAAAACAAAACAATGTAAAACTTTACAGCCTACAAATCCACTCAGTCCTACTTCTTGTTCAGCCAATCACTAAGACAAACAAATTTGTTTACATTTATGGGAGATAATGCTGCCCACTTCTTATTTACGTCACCTGAAAATAAGAACAGGTGTTCTCATGGCACTGTTGTAGCCAGCACTGCTAGGTATTTACATGCCAGGTATGCTAAACATTTGTATGTCCCTTCATGCTTTGGCCATCATTCCAGAAGGACATGTTTCCATGCCGATGAGGCGCGTTAAAAAAATAATGCATTAATTAAATTTGTGACTGAACTCCTTGGAGGAGAACTGTATATCTTCTGCTCAGTTTTACCAGCATTCTGCCATATATTTCGTGTTATGGCAATCTCGGATGATGACCCAGCATATGTTCGTTTTAAGACCACTTTCACTGCAGATTTGACAAAACGCAAAGAAGGTACCAATGTGAGATTTCTAAAAGTAGCTACAGCACTCGACCTAAGGTTTAAAAATCTGAAGTGCCTTCCAAAATCTGAGAGCATGTTTTCAGAAGTCGTAAAAGAGCAACAGTCCAATGCGGAAACTACAGAACTGGAACCACCAAAAAAGAAAATCAATTTTTTGATGAGGGCATCTGATTCAGATGATGAAAATGAATGTGTGTCAGTCCGCACTGCTTTGGATCGTTATCGAGCAGAACCTATCATCAGCATGGACGCATGTCCTCTGGAATGGTGGCTGAAGCATGAAGGGACATATGAATCTTTAATGCAGGCCTGCACAACATGCGGCCCGGGGGCCGCATGCGGCCCGCGTGGGCTCACTGTGCGGCCCGCGGGGGTTGAGTAGGTGGGCTCATTGTGCGGCCAATGGGGGGGTGAGTAGGCAAGCGGCGGGTGAAGGAGGGGGACTGAGTAGGCAAGCGGGCGGGCAGTGGCGGGGAGTGAGTAGGCGAGCCGGTGGAGGGGGGGCTGAGGAGACGAGCGGCGAATCAGTGGCTGACCTGTTCTACTGATCTGGTCTGGCTCCCATCCCCTCTCCCAGGGCCGGCTCCAGGCACCAGCGAAACAAGCAGGTGCTTGGGGTGGCACATTTCTAGGGGCGGCATTCTGGCACCAGCCATCATAGGCGCCGAGTCCAGGGCATGGGGCCCCGCCGCCCCAGCTCGCCTCCGCTCCGCCTCCACCTGCCCCCCTGAGCGCGCCACCGCCATTCCACTTCTCCCCCCTCCCTCCCAGGCTTGCCGCGCGCGAAACAGCTGTTTCACGCAGCAAGGCTGGGAGGGAGGACAAGCTGAGCGGCGGGCGCTCAGGGGAGCTGGCGGTGGTGGAGTGGAGGTGAGCTGGAGCGGGGAATGGTTCCTCTACACCCCCATTACTTCCTGCGCCCCCCCACCCTAGCTCACCTCTGCTCCGCCTGCTCCCCTGAAAGCACCGCCACTCCGCTTCTCCTCCCTCCCTCCCAGGCTTGCCATGCGCAAACCCGCTATTTCGCGCAGCAAGGCTGGGAGGGAGGAAGGGATGAGAAGCCGAGTGGCGGGCACTCGGGGGAGGTGGCGGTGGTGGAGCGGAGGTGAGCTGGAGCAAGGAGTGGTTCCTCTACCCCCCCCGTTACTTCCTGCGCCCCCCGACCCTAGCTCACCTCCGCTCCGCCTGCTCCCCTGAAGGCGCCGCCGCTCTGCTTCTCCCCCCTCCCTCACCTGAGAGGGAGGGGGGAGAAGCGGAGCAGCAGCACACCCAGGGGAGCAGGCAGAGCGGAGCGGAGGTGAGCTAGAGCGGAAGGTCGCAGGGGGCCCGCAGGAAGCAATGGTGGGAGGGAAATGCGGCACGCCATGGGAGGAGGCAGGGCTGGGGATTTGGGGAAGGGGTTCAGAAGGGGTGGAGTTGGGGGTGGGGCCGGGGGCAGGGGGGAACGAAAAAAAGGGGGGGGGGGGGGCCAAAAATTTTTTTGCTTGGGGCGGCAAACATCCTAGAGCCAGCCCTGCCCTCTCCAAGGGTTGCAGCTGTCTGGAGGTGCCTGCCTTCCACACCTTCCTCATTCACACCTCATTCATTCAACAGGGCAATTGATTACAAAGTGGGGGGAAGATCTTATTCTACTTCTAGCAAAAAGACATTTTTCTTTTACCTTAATTATACTACCTTAGGGGCCCGCTATAACAAATTACCGAGGTTCAATACTGCTGTTTCGGTGGGGTGGCGCTGGGGAAGGAGGGTTTGTTTCCGCGGGGCAGGTGGCACTGGGGGGGTGGTGGTGTGTTTCGGCAGCGCTGGGGGGAGGTTGTTTCTGTGGGGCGGTTGGCGTGCGGGGGGGTTTTGGTTTGGGGGGGGGCTTGGGGGGGGTGGGGGGGGGTTGCCGGCGCTCGGGGGGTTTCGGCCCTCAGCTGTTTTCTTTGCAGTAATATGGCCCTCGCCGCTTTACGAGTTGTGCAGGCCTGCTTTAATGCATCTCGCACGTAAATATCTTGCAACACTGGCTTCAATAGTGCCATGCGAACGCCTGTTCTCACTTTCAGGGGACATTGTAAACAAGCAGCGGGCAGCATTATCTCCTGCAAATATAAACAAATTTGTTTGTCTGAATGACTGGCTGAACAAGAAGTAGGACTGAGTGGACTTATAAGCGCTAAAGTTTTACTTTGTTTTATTTTTTGAGTGCAGTTATTTTCTTGTACATAATTCTACATTTGTAAGTTCAACTTTCATGATAAAGAGATTTCACTTTCATGATAAAGAGATTGTACTTGTTTTAGGTGAACTGAAAAATACTCTCTTTTTTACAGTGAAGATATTTGTAATAAAAAATAAATATAAAGTGAGCACTGTACACTTTGTATTCTGTACTGTAATTGAAATCAATACATTTGAAAATGTAGAAAACATCCAAAAATATTTAAATAAATGGCATTCTATTATTAAGAGAGCGATTAATCGTGTGATTAATTTTTTTTTAATTGCTTGACAGCCCAAATAGATTATCATCACCGTTTTACAGACAAGGAAACTGAGGCACAGTGAAGGGAAATGACATACCCAAGAATAGAACTCAACACTCCCAGGTTCCAATCCTGTGTCTTAACCATTAGTTGATCCTTCTTCTCTGGAAGGAGTATGCCAAGGCATACTGTAGTCTTCCCATAATAAAAAATGCTGATTAATAGCCCCAAATCATACACTGACAATGTGAAACAGAAAACTTGATGTGATTACTGACTTTCATTATTGTGGCAAATTGCCGGCACTATTATGATGGGTCCTGCGCTTTCTCCTCTTGTGGGGGGTTTCAGGGCGCTGTTTCTCACCCCTGATCTGGGGTATCAACTGTCCCACTAGTGTCCCAGAGAAGGGGAGTGGAGAGGGATGGACTCGGGCCTGCCCTCTACTCCGGGTCCCAGCCCAGGGGCCCTAGGGATAGTGGCAGACCACTTGAACTAGCGATACTTTCCCCTGGACCACTTCCCTCTTCGGCCTTCTAGCTTGTGGGGGCTTCCTGCCCTCTCTCCGCTTGGGCCAAGTTTCTCTCAACCCCTTGTCTCTGTGGAGTCTCTCTGCTCTGCACAAGCCGGGTTTTCCTTTACCTAGGGTCTTGGTCTTCTGGCCCGCCACAGCACTTCTCCAAACTGCTCTCCTCCAAACTGCTCTCTGCTCCAACACCAAACCACTCTGCTTCAATTCCTCCAAACTGCTCTCCTCCAAACTGCTCTCTGTTCCAATACCAAACCACTCTGCTTCAACTCCTTCAAACTGCTCTCTGCTCCAACACTAAACCACTCTGCTTCAACTCTTTTCTCCCTGTCGATTGAAACAGAGGGTTTTTAATCAGGTGACTGGCTTCAGGTGCTCTAATTGGCTTCAGGTGCTCTAATTAATCTATAGCAACCTCTCTTCCCTCTACAGGGAATAAGGCTCTCATCATCCTGGGGCTTACATATCTCCCCTCGATCACTCTCCTGCTGCCCTCTGGCCACGCTGTATCACATTATGCACGTCTGTGCATCTCAAGTGCAATTTAAAATGTTAATGTCGTTTAGTGCAACTATGAGCTGAATAGTAGAAGAATTTATAGCAACCAATCACTTTCATCCTGTGTTGTCACTGTACATCTTAGACACTTCTATACATTCACAGTCACAGTCACTTACTTACCTGTGCTAAGTATCTTGTCAGCCATTTTCTGTAGGAATGATGGAATTTGTTGCTGAACAACAGTATATCTTTGATCCCAATATTTGTCATTATAATCCTCTTGTATCTTCTCCTTCTGCAACTCATGTTCTTCCACCATGAACTCACTGTGCAATTAAAGCGGGTTTTTTAGATACAACAACAAGTACAAACAAGATTACTATTTAACTTGACCTCAAACTGGTAATGTGATCTATCAGAAATGGGAATCCATAAGACTTCTGGCTCCTGGAACAATTCCTAATAAATGTTTCATGAGCACTGGTGTCTTGATGATTGGTATTCAGTTGTGGCAACAGAAATGGCAATATGGTGAGTCTCAGTATTGACCTGTAGCCTTCACCACTGGGGAATGTAAATAAGTGAAGCCATATATAAAGCACCATTTGTAATTTGGAATTTTAGAAGACCTCTACCAGGGCTAAGCACAATTCAATTACAGTGGAATAAACTAAGAAATTAGCATAATTTTAGTGAAATATGTACATTCCCACCGCAAGAAAACATGTTTCTCTCGAAAATAAAATATCTAAACAATCAATATGAACTATAATTTTTCTAGTATTCTAAAAATGTTATCCAATCATTAAACACACAATGAAAATATTCCATAATCTGTTAGATTACAAAAAATGCATCAATAAAAAACTTAATTCCACAAAAACCGGGATATTTCACATTTCAGTTCCCAGAGTAACTGTAACTCAAAGTGTTGATAACCTGTCCTGTTAAATAATCCTGTTAATGGATGTAGTGAGGTGGAGTGGCCTCCCTCCAAACTTGAGAGCAAGGGACCACTACACTCCCCCTGGTGGGAAGAGACAAACCTGCCCCGCTCCCCTTGCCGGAAGTACCAGGGCAGGGCAGGACATATAAAGGGAGGGCGCTGCAGCTCAGTTGAGCGGGAAACATGGAAGGAGGCAGTTGTCTTCAGTCCACTGCAGAACTCTGGAGCTGAAACTACACTGTGCAGCACCCTGCCCCCAGAGGAGACCAACCCTGGACAAGTGTTGCCAGGACCCCTGGACTGGGGTAGGAAATAACCCAAGGAAACCAGATTTTGTCTGGTTTTGTCGCTGGAGCACGAGTCAGCAGGTTTTGGTGGGATCCCCAGTGACCTAGTGGCAGAACCATCTGCCACTGTTAGGGCCCTGGGCTGAGACCTGGTAGAGTAGGGTGGGGCCTATTCACCCCTAGGCTAGAAGGCCTGTGCATTCTTTGTGGCTTGCCCCAGCCAGGAGACTGGGGGTCCAGACTGTATTTGCTGGCTGCCCTAGCCAGGAGGCTTAGGCAAAAGTCTGCTCCATGTTCTATCCCGTCCAGAGGGCCAGAGCCCCAGACTGGATGTTTGCTGGTTGCCCTAGCCAGGAGGCTTAGGCTAAAGTCTGCCCCCTTTCTCTGCCCCAAGAGTCCTAGACTGTTGAGTGCTGTCTGCCTTAGCCTGGAGACTTAGGCTAAAGACTGCTCCCTGTTCTGCCCTGCCCAGAGGGTAGGAGTTTCTCTTATAGACTGTTAATGCTGTCTGCCTCAGCCAGGAGGCTGTGGGCTCTGCCTGCCTAGAGGCCCAGAGCCCTGGACTCTTGATTGGTGTCAGCCCTAGCCAGAAGATTCTGGGCTAAAGACTGCTTACTGCTCTACTTTGCCCCTCCCAAGGGGGCTAGAGCTCCAGACTGTTAATGGTTGTGTGTCCCATTAGGAGGCTATGAGCTATAGACTGCTTGCAGCTCAGCCCCGCTAGCGGGGCCTGAGCCCAACTGCTGCTGCAGTGAGGCAGAGTGGCCTCCCTCCCGGCTTGAGAGCGAGGGAGCACTAAAACGGACTATAGCTAACACTACACAAACTGAGCAGAAATAAGGTGGTTTTCAATCTGACCTGAGTGTGTGTAAAATCTTAACTATAACTATACGCTAATAGTTTTTTGCACTTAATTTCCTTGAATTTTAAAAACAAAAGAGACAAAGAAGGTTCCAGTGCATTTGACTATATGGCCACAGACTAAAAGCATGTGCATTTAAACATGTGATCTAACAACCCCTCATTCCAGTCAAAGTTTGCTGAGTCTGGGGCTGTGCATCCCTGTGAAAACTAGGGACTGACAGAACAGGGGACCCAGCAGGAAGTCTCCCTGACCAGCTGGGCCACCTATTTTTATAGGTGTTTTTTTTTTTTTTTTTTTTTAAACATAGCCCTGGAGAGTACAAAAGCACATTTAATTACCACATTTTTCAAATATGGCAGGATGATGAAAGGGAAGGCTAGCTGACAGGGAGCTGAAGCAGTCATGGTTAAGATGATTCAAAGCTCAAATGGTCTGTCATAATCAGTTTACACTGCATTTTGTGTGCAGAGCTCCACAGACATGAATTCATATGGTCGGTATTGTTCAAAATGAGATGACAGCAGCATGCAGTATGAAATTTTAAAATATTTTTAGTTTTATTAAATTATTTTAGTTATTACTAAATGAAATTCCTTAACCTATGTCAAAACCACCAATCCTCAGGAAGAATGTTATCTATACTACAGCTAGAATCATACAACTGGGTCAGTGTCTACTTATAGCAACAAGGTCCAGTACAACCAAACAGCAGCATTCTTCTGGCATAATCATGTTGGCTTGACAACATCTACCATGATGTACAGTAACTCTTGCATCAGTGCATTCTAAGGAAAAAAATAAGCAGCTGTCCTTCCCCCGTGCTGCCTCAAACACTCATGCCAGGGACAGAGGACTGCAAGTATTTTACACCATGGATTTTGGGATGTTCTTCAGTACAGACACCTGGGATGTAGGAAGATTGGCTAGCCTGGTTACACAGACCCAGATAGGTGTGTGATGGAATACTCCCATGTATTCACATCCTACATACTACCGTAGTAATCGTTGTGCAAGGTATGCCTTGTAAGGTATCATTTGAAAACTCAAAATTGGCTGGTCAGTATAGTATTGATAAAATATGTGTGGCAACATTGTATATGAAGTTAACATCATACAGAGGAATATTTTATTAACGTATGTTCCAAACCCCACAGCCCTGCCCTGTAATCTTGTTGGAAGCATGTGGTGAGATATTTTGCTTGAATCTGATACAGTTTGTTAAGTTAGGCACTAGAAAGCGTTTTATTTTTATTGTAACCATTTCTGACTTTTATGCCGCATTACTTGTATTCACTTAAAATCTCTCTCTTTGTGGTTAATAAACATGTTTTATTGTTTTGTCTAATCCAGTGTGTCTGGGTAACTCTATTTAGGATAATAGGCTAGTGTGTATTATTCCCTTCAAGGAATAATGGGCTTAATATATTTGGACTATCCAGGAGAGGGCTGGGCAGTACAGGATACACATTTCTGGGGGGAAATCTGGAACTGGGAGTGTGTTGGAGTCACCCTGCAGTATAACCAAGGCTGGTGAAAGCCAGGCTGTGACTGACAGGCTGCAGTTACACAAATACATCTGGGAGTGATCTGCATGCTGGTGGCAGTTGGTGAGCAGTCCAGGTTGGAGGCTACGGCAGCAAGGTATTGCACAGCACCCCAGGTTACAGGGCAAGGTGACATAGCTCCCCACTGGTCTGGATTGTACCTTGGTATGTCACAAGTTGGTTCCATCTCCAGTGCAGGTTGTCACAGCCTGACAAATTGTGTTACAGCCTTGTTATTGAGCAGTACTGGTACCACTCACAGTGAGGAACCATGTTTTAACCATGGCAAGAGAAGTAAACCTTGTGTGGAGTCAGATATTGTATAGCATGGCTACAAACTTATCAAATTTCTATAGTATAGATTGGCCTTAAAATTAAAAGCCAAGCCACTGAAGAAAATTCTGGTTTGAGTTATACAAGGATGAAAAGTAAATCTAAAAAGTGTGCACTCTAGAAAATGCCATTTCCCCATATTACGATAAAATCCCTTTATGCCATTTTTAAGTTATCAAACTTTGTAAAAAGAAAAGAAATTCTGTTGGACTGTGAACAAGCATGATCTACACTGGTTTCTTACTGCTTTCCATGTGAAACATGAGGCATTGGTTTTCATTTATAAAGCCCTACATGGATTGGGACCAGTGCAGTTGAAAGAAGCCCCTCTCCCTGTGACATACCGCCACAGTTGCGGTCAGGGGAGGCACTTAAGCTGGACTTCCCTCAAAAAAAGAAAAAAAAAGAAACTGAGCACTGTTGGCAGGACATTCTTCCCAAGAGCTCCTGACTTTGGAATCTGCTTCTCCATCCCTGGAAATAGCTTGAATCTGATTACCTATATTCCCAGGCTTTGGGGAATGCAGGGCTGCCCTGAAGGCACATCAGGGGAGAGGACTGGACTTCATTTTCAGGGTTTTTTCCACACATCCCCAGGATTGGGGGCAAAGACAGGCTACTAGTTTTATTCTTCGTTGTACAATTCTGTTTTTAATATGTGTAAAATAGGCACTTTATTTTGGTGCTACCATCATTTACTCAAAAGCAAACCAATATTACAGTGCACTAGAAAATGTAAAACTAACAATCAGGATTTATTAATTTTGTTTCAATGTTTCTGTACCTGTATGGATCATTGATGATGCCTCTATAGATCCACTTCTCCAGAATTTCAAAATAAGGCACGCTGGCTGCCTTGGTTAAGTATAGACACAGCTCTTGTGCTTGGCTGTCTCCTGTATAGTTGAAGGTCCTGTCGTGAAGTAAGCTAAGGGTTGACCCTCCCATACACTCACCTTTATCCACAGAAGTGGCTATAATTAAAAAAAAAGAAAAACTCTTAAGGCAAAAGGCATTTAATTTAAATCTACACATTTACAGAATGAGTCATATTGTTAAAGGCTATCAAGGCTCAAAGTAACAGACTGAGAATTCTGAAACACTGGCTTAACTATTGGCAATTCACACAAACATCTTATTATGGAAAGAGTTATCAGCTAATTAGTTGGCTAGATTTCAGCATAAGAATTGTGGTTTATTAACTCAGCTACTACATAAAATGCAGCATGCTCCTCACTTTTGAAGTGCACACATGCTATTATTTAGCTGAGTCTCAGCAGCCATTCCGCTATGCAGTCAACATTTAAAGGTGACCTGAAAACATTTTTTTAATAAAATAAGAACAGATGTTAAAAAATCCTCCAAGTCACCAGGGTTAAAGTCAAGCACATGCACAAATGTTTGCAGGATCAGGGTCCAAAAACCTCCCTAGACCCAGGGGACACAGGAACAGGTCCATTCTCCAGATGGGTAATTGAGGAATCCTAACGTATGTCTACATTGCAGCTCAGAGCGAGCCTCCTAGCCTGGGTAGACAAGACTCATATTAGCTCAAGCTAGTGTACTAAAAATAGCAGTGTGGGCGTTGTGCCTCAAGCAGCAGCTCGGGCTTTCAAGTCGACCTGACTATTTGGGACTGAGCTCAGGTAGCTAGCCTGAGTCTCCACTAGAGCCACAACATCCACATTGTTATTTTCAGCACGCTAGCTCAAGTCGAGCTACAATCGTCTGTCTACCCGGGCTGGGAGACTCACTCCTAGCATGAGTGCAGACATACCTAAAGTGACTTGCTAAAGATTACATAGGACATTAGTGACACAGCTGGGAAGAGAAGCCTGGTCTCTAAGGGTACATCTACACAGGAAGTGGCAGGAAGTCTGAGCCCAGGTTGACAGACTCGGGCGTGCGGGGCTCACGCTCCCACACTAAAATAGATATGTAGATGTTGAGGCTCGGGCTCTGAAGCCTGGGGGAATGGGGGGTGCTTCAGAACCCAAGCTCCAACTCGAGCCGCAATGTCTACGTAGCTATTTTTAGTGCGTAGCACAAGCCTGAGCCTGTCAACCTGGGCTCAGACTTGCTGCCGCTCACTATGTAGATGTATCCACTGGTGGTAGATGTTTATTTTCTCCACTAACACACACAGTTCTCATGCAAATTGCTTCAACCTCTGAATTCAGTTAGGAATACAATAAAATTTGGGTAAAGGGGATGCTTTGCTAAAGCAATGGGGCAAGTGCAAAGTACTACTAGCCATAACTGAGAAGAATTTGTTGAATTGCATCGAGACTGGAAGTATGTGGTCATGCCAAGGAAATACACTCCCAAACTTGGCACAGCATTCTGCAGTTATGCCAGAATGGTGTTCTTCTTCAAAAGTACTATACTAAAGAAATATTGTACTTGGGGCAAATGAATGGGTTAGTATTACAGTGTGGGGCAGGAGATGGGAACTGCAGGACACCTGCATGTTTCAGAGCAAGGGGAACCTTAACTTAGCTTGTTAGCTATAGCATTCCAGGAAAGGGAAATTTAAGGAAGTGGCACTTTTAAGACAGTTCATCTGGTCTCCCTGAAGCAGTACACACCGTCCCCTCCACTTCAAAATTCAGAGAATCTTTAAAGAACAGATTTTTATTTTGACCAAAAACCTCTGGTTAGGCTACAGAGGGGTTTTAAGGCCCCATCAAACTGAAGAGGACTGATTCAACCTTAACTATGATTGTCACTAACAAACAGTGTTATGGAGGCACATTAAAGTCAGTAACAAGTCAGTAAACCTGTTGATACAGCACTAATTAAACCACTGCTACTTGGTCCTCTTCTGGAATCTCATAACAGAGTTTTGATAATTAAAATCCTCTTTAGAGTTCACTTTGAACACTGTACAGAAGCAGATTACTGCATGTAATGTGGGCATCATTTATAGTTCTATGCAGCTTTTGGAACCTCATGACAAAGGCATGAAAAATTTAACAATCATTAGAAAGTATGGACACCTACCAAGTGAAGCAAGAATTTCCATGGTCCTCATTGTGGGCTGGATATAAAACCACAGTTTCTGTAGGGACAAAAGCCCTTGTCTCTGAAGATGCTCCAGCTGGGTGATAAGAATCATGTATTCTTTGATAAGGGTCCTCATTGCTGCTGCCAAAGCATGATTTACCTGCCCGTACTCGAACGAAGATTTTTCCTCAATGAACCTGCAAAAAGCCGTACAAAAAATTGTTTGTCAAGGCAGTGTTTATATTTTCAGGAGCTGTATTTACATGTCATTGTAGAAGGATGAAGGGCAGAGTGCAACCTAGTTAAAAGCTGCACTGTCATCTTGAAATCTATGCAGTTTTTTAAAAAATAAATATAAAGTAGCTTTAAGGATTATACCTGCCTTGACTCCCTCCAGTCAATTTTTGTTGTTTAACCATCACATTTTTCTATTTTTAAAAGCATTCCCTCCCCCTGGTGCTATGTGAAATGTAGGGTAATAAGCTATTGCTGACTTCATATGTGCTTCTGATTCTAGCCACTGGGGGACTTTAACAACAATATTTTTTATTAAAGTAGCACTCAAGGGCAAACATAGATGAAGAACATTCCCTGCTCCAGGGAGCTTACAAAAAATACACACAGATGAAATGAGGGAATAACATACATGCAAATAAGCATTGTGCTGATCAGCACACAGTTAGTTAGTTACGGGCTTCACGTTGGGTTTTTAATCTGGGAACACAGGTTAGGGGAGAGGAATGGAAGGTATGGGGGAGTTAGTGAGAGTAGGAACAGGAAGGAAGGAACAGGCAGTCCCAGCTCACCACCTGCCTAGTCATGGTCACAGCAGGGCTCAGCAACTAACTGCTAGGTGGTAAGGGATGGGCAAGTTGGCAAAGTGAAAGTGAGCTTGACATTGCAGTAAACTAAGAAAGCAACTCCGTAGGGTGGAGTTAAATTGTCAAGGGCCTTAAAGGTGAAGGTGAAGCCAGTGGAGGGACAGAGAAGGGAGTGATGTGATCAATAACAAGCCAGGAAGATGATCTGAGCAGCAGCAATGTGAACGGACTAAAGAAAGGCAAGGTTGCAGTGAAGAGGTGATTACTGTAGGACCTGGCTGAGATTTTTAGCTGTGTAGACAGAAAGAGAATACTGAATCTTAGAAATATTACATAGGAAGAAGTAGCAAAAATTAGACATAGTCTGGGTTTTTAAACAAGTTTTTTCCAAATTAATTAGTATCCCACTAGAATCAGTCATCATAGCAGATTTTAGTGAAGTGTTGGACTCTTTTTTTTTGGACACATGCTAGAAGCATTATAAAAGATCACATGTAAAAAATAGGGTGAAAAGATGTCTAGAGGTTGCAAAACCCTACAATGAAAGATTTTATTTTTTTTCTCCTCTCCACATTCCACATATTCACAAGTAGATTTCTTCCTGATTTCTACAAATTTGATGGACTCAGGGCTTCATAACGAAATCAAGTCTATCATGATCTCTGATCATGCACCAGCAATACTACAATTTCCCCCTCCCAAGACAAACTGGATTTGTAAAGGATGGAGACTGAACTCCTCTCTTTTGAAAGATAAACATTCTCAATACTCTGTCACAGAAGAAATTGGGTTTTTCTTCAAAACAAATGATATGCCAGAGATATCCTGACCTACCCTATAGGATGAGCTTTTATTAGGGGAAGGATCATTTCATACTCAGTGGTTAGAAAGAGGGCTTACCAGGCTCAGCTCCTGGAATTAACCAAACAATTTAAACGTCTAGATTTAGAATGTGCAAACTACCCCTCCCAAGGAAATCTTAAAAAATTAATCTTCAGTGTGAAGTAAATAGATTGACTTCAGCACAAGCCAAATTCGCTCTTTTTATACTCAAACACACTGGGAGTTGGGAAAAAGAGGATAAAAGTATTGCATGCAGATTAAAAGTGAGAGGCCAAACATCCCGAATAGTATTCCTCAAATCAGAACAAGGATAGGTTATTACTAATTAAAAAGAGCTCAATAATCAATTTTTGAAATTCTACCAGTTCAATAATTTTTTACGATAATAATTCACCACCTGACCCAAAAGAGCCGAATAAAGTTGTTCAAACTCAACCTCCCACAAATCTCACAAGAGCAACATGCAAGGTTGACATCTCCCTTGCAATCCAAGGAAATAATCAAGTTCATAAAAGAAATAAGCCTGAGCAAGACTTCCCCCACCAGGAGGATGCTTACTGATAGAATTTATCAAAGTCTCAAAGAAATTCTGGCTCCTAAGCTATTATACATTTCCAAAAACGCCTTAAATAAAGATATGTTACGTCCTACTATGAGGAAAGCCCTAACTATTGTACTATTTAAACTGGGTAAGGATGTGCAAAAGTGTAATAACTATAGACCCATCTCTTTAATCAATACTATATAAAATACTTTCAAAAATACTGTCTGAGAGGCTTGAAAAAGTAATGAGTGATAGGGTTCATCCCAATCGAGCGAGATTTATTTAAAAAAAAAGCATGATTCAGATCACACACAGGTGATTAATGTTATTGCATTCCACCAACGTTCTAGAAATTCCCATGCAATCATTTAATCATCTTGACACATAGAAATCTTTGACAGAGTGAAAAGGCAATATCAGTTTCTTACCCTAGATAAATTTGAGTGGGGAAATTCTTTATTTCATGGATAAAACTGTTATATTATAATTTCAACTCTCACATCTTAAAAAATAGCACAATATCCCTCCTTTGATTTTTTGGGGGGAACTAACCAGGGATGCCTGCTCTCCCCTCTCCTGTTCAATCTAGCATTAGAACCACTTGCAATATTATATTAGGGAATACAGGTATTTAAGGGATCAAATCAGGGACTCAGGAGACAAAATCTTTCCATATGCAGGCATCATCTTATTTATTAGAGATCTGGATCAATCTATTCCAGATATCCTACATACAATAGATAACGGACAAATTCTCTGACTTACAAGATACATTGGGATAAGTCAGAAGCAATGATGATCTCATTGGATCTATTTGGAAGTAGCTCTCCTGTAGGGACATTTAGATGGCAACAGAGACTTCAGATATCATGGCATCCTGTTCTCAAAGGAAATTAAGAACATAGGCAAGGTTAACCTAGCTTCAACCATGCAATTAGCAACAATTTAAATCGATGACAGGGACTACCTCTCTTCCTTTGGGAAAAATAAACAATTAAAATGAATGCCTTTTCCAGGATCCTTTTTATTTTGAATTCCCTCCCTATCTATATTCCTCCCTTTTATTTTCCAAAATTAACATGTTCAGTCCTTCTTGTGAGGTGCCGATAACAAACCCAGATTCTCCTTACAAAGATTACAGCTCCTTGTCAAAAGAGGTGGGTTTAGATTTTCCAACTTCAAACTTTATCATCAGGGAATAATTCTTAGCCAAGCTGCACAGCAGCTCATTCCCTCCTGCTGTAGAGCCCCAGATCGGCTCCAGCTGGAAGAAGAATTGGTTGCTCCTTTACCCCTTTCCAATGTGCTGCATTTGGATTACTATCGATTCCCTAAAGAACAATTACCACTATTATGGCAGTCAGAAATACTTGGCATACGTCTACTAAATTTAAAAATCACCCTTTTCTACATAGCAAGGCCTCTATCTGGGGTAACTTGAAACTCTCTCTAGCAGGCAACCCCATCATTTGGCCAGACTGCATTAGGAAAGGGATTTTGACTATCAGTCAATTTATTGAAAATTATACCTTCCTCTCCTTTACAATATTAAAAAAGATGTTCAATCTACAGATCAAGGAGGAGTGGGAATGTATCTAACTTAAAAATGCCATCTCCTATCTGTTTGGTTCCAATGCCTGAGCTACCCCGACCCACCTGAACTGCTTTCATTTCTCCAATTATTAACCAGATTGCCAAGAGCTATGGTAACACTATATAACAAACTTGGACAGCAAATTTGACTTAAATAGATTCCCTAAAAAGAAATGGGAGGAGAAACTAGGCCAATTATTCTCTGCTAACCAATGGAAACATATTTTAGCCAGTGCTCTGAGCTGTTCCTTGGACCTCCGTTTATGATTAATCCATCAGAAAATCATATGGAACATGCCTTAGACCCCTCTCCGACTGTTCAAAACAGGTGCCGCTTAGTCAGACAAACGTTGGTACTGTGATTCAGCAGGTGCTAACTTCACCCGTATGCTCTGCGAATGCTCCTATACCTGTAGGTTTTGAGCAGAAGTTAACTGCAGAGTTAATTTTTTCCTATAAAATAAAATTTGTCTTACAAGCTAAACATATCATTTTAAACCTAATGGATGTTAACTGGAAGCTGAATAAATCTGAAAAATTTTGGCTAAGCAGACCACTAATAATTGCTAAAATTACTACAAAAATGGAAATCCAAAAAGTGACCAACAATTGAAAACTGGCACATAGATTTCATAAGCTTGACCCTCTTTCCGTGATGGCCAAGAAAAATTCTCAGAGACATGGGATGCTTTCCTGGAAGTATCTGAATGATCCTATTAAATGCTTCCTTCCTGCTCTCTACCCACTGCCTTTCCCTGCCCCCCTACCTACACCTCCCTTGCTTCTATTTTTTATCTTAGTAATTTTTCTTTAATTAGTTGGATATTTGTAAACAAATTTTGTTTATACAAAATACAAATTACTGATTTATATTTTAACCTTTCCTATTTTATTTATTTATTGATAAAATTAAATGTATCAAATATAGCTATTATAAGAAGTTTATGTATAGTCTGTCAT
>NW_020664499.1:8232533-8274416 GCF_002925995.2 Terrapene triunguis
AAAACACTAATAAGTTAACAGAAAAAGAAACATGGTCTGGATATGAGAGTCTAGAGAGAGGGTGGAGACTGTTACTGGCCTGAGTGACAGGAGTACAGTGATGTGGTCCACAGTGATAGAGAGGTGAGAGACGGGGAAGGTTTGGAGCGGGGTTCAGTTTTGGCCATGCTGAGTTTAAGTTGGTGGCTGCACACCCTTGAGGAGATAGATGTTCAGACAGACAGGCAGAGATGCAAATTTGGATGGAGGGAGTGGGGTCTGGAGTGGAAAGGTAGATTGGAGAGTCATCAGTGTAAATATGGTAGGCATCTGGATAAGATTACCCAGCAATAGGATAAGGAAGGAGAATAGGATGGATCCAAGGCTGAAGTCCTGTGGGATACCTATTGAAAGTGTGCACGGGTGGGGGAAGATGAAAGGGAGGCATTGGAGCAAATTATTAGAGAGGTAAGAGAACCACAAAAAGACAGTCACAAAAGCCAAAGGAGGACAAGACTTCAAGAGGAAGAGCATGGCTGATAGTGTCAAAGGCAGAAGTCTGGAGTACAGGACCTGAGATCTGGCCAGGAGAGATAATTTGAGGCTCTAGCGAGAACAATTTTTGGGAGCATAGAGGGTGGGAGCTACATGGAGCAGCCCTAGGAAGGAGCTGGAGGAAAAGAACTCCAGAGAGCAAGTAGTGAGGGCATGACTGAGGAGTTTGGAAAGGAAAGGAGATGAGAGATTGGATAATACTTTGAAGGTGAAGTGAGCTCCTTTCTAAGAACTATCATTAATACTTATAGGAAAGGTTTGGCCCTGACACGGGCCATTATCACCGTTGTTTTTCTGATCGGGTGGTCCTTTAAGGACGTTCAGTTGCTGATTTGATTACATTTGTTGTGCTTTGGCATGTAACAGGGGACACTGCATGAAGATTGTCATCTCCTCCCCCAGAAGTCCCAGGATTCTGTCTTCCCCATAGGCAGTGAACTGCACATAACCAACTTCAGACAACATACAGGTGTGAATCTCTCTTCCACAAATGGAAAATTCAAAAAAAAAAAAAAAAAATCACCAAATTGTGTTGCCTGGTTTGTACCTCATCACAGTCACATCACAGACAACTGTCCCATTCACACTTACAGTGGTGACACAAAGGGATCCACCTAGCTACCACAGAAGCATTAGAATGGTTTTCAAATCTCAAGATTCAGCTATAATCTCAGCCCGTGGCTTTTTAAATGCCATATGAAAGAAGAAGAATACTTATAGGAGATGTATAAGTAAAGTGGAGTAAACCATTTACTTCACTAGTATGTGCTGAGTGTCCCCAGTGAGCAGTCACCCCAACCCCACTAGCCAGAGTTCAGAGAAGCATTCAGCATGCAAACACCACAAACTGCTCTTCCTGCCCCCATTTAAGACCCCAAAAGCCCTGAACCACATTAACAGCTGTGATGCTAGGACATCACAACTACCGCTCCACTCTGCTGAAGCTAAGGTGCTGACCCAATAGAGACTCAGGTAGGGGTTGGCTTGTAAGCCAGCTGCACAACTTTGAGGAGTTTTTTTTTTTATTTTACATCCCAATGGGCATAAACTAAACTAAGGTGGTTTCTAAACCAGGCAGCATACTTGCAAATAAAACATTGCATAAAACATCACAAACTGAGATTCTGTAATTCAATTCTGGGTGTCAGATCAAACCAGACAGACACATCCTGACATGGGAACAACAAAGGCCACATCGGATACCTGGTCACAGTGGAGTAACTCGCAGCTACAGGAAGAATTCTGGTCACTAGCTCTTTGACTGACATGTCCAAATTGGGATCCACTAAGAAAGCTCGGTTCTGCCTGCCTATGAGAGGCTGTGCTGTGATGTATCTTCCATCCACGCCAATCAAGACATACAGCAAGTCTTCCACAATTGTGGACTCCTGAGAAGCTAAGGGTAAGGTACCTATTTGAAAACAGAGGACAAAAAGTACAAAATCTGAAAACACAACAGAACTATTCTCAGCCCTTTTTCATTCCTCTGTGGCTTTTTGATTGGTATGCTCAGGCTGGATTAAAAGACAGTGAAACATGGAGATGAGGTGCTGTTAAAAGGGACAGCATGCATCATTCTCCTCAATGGCAATGCTGTCTTCCCACCTTTTAGTACAAGCAGAGTGAAATTAGGCCTTGTAGTAAGGATAAACCAAAGCAATCTTCAGGGAAGATGGACTAAAGTGCACCGAGACTTTTTAAGTAAAAATTGCAGAGTTTTGATCTAGTACTTGGACCTCAACAGAAAATATTATGACTCAAGGAGAAGACAACTAAGTTACCTCATCTTTGGCCTGGTCTACACTACGACTTTAATTCGGATTTAGCAGCGTTAATTCGAATTAATCCTTCACCCGTCCACACAACGGAGCCATTTAATTCGAAATAAAGGGCGCTTAAAATCGATTTCTGTACTCCACCCCGACGAGCGGAGTAGCGCCAAAATCGATTTTGTCAATTCGAATTAGGGGTAGTGTGGCCGCAATTCGATGGTATTGGCCTCCGGGAGCTATCCCACAGTGCACCATTGTGACCGCTCTGGACAGCAATCTGACCTCGGATGCACTGGCCAGGTAGACAGGAAAAGCCCCGAGAACATTTGAATTTCATTTCCTGTTTGCCCAGCGTGGAGAGCACAGGTGACCACAGATAGCTCATCAGCACAGGTAACCATGCAGGCCGATAATCGAAAAAGAGCACCAGCATGGACCGTTCGGGAGGTACTGGATCTGATTGCTGTATGGGGAGAGGATTCAGTGCTAGCAGAACTTCGTTCAAAGAGACGAAATGCCAAAACTTTTGAAAAAATCTCCAAGGGCATGATGGAGAGAGGCCACAATAGGGACTCAGATCAGTGCCGCGTGAAAGTGAAGGAGCTCAGACAAGCCTATCAAAAAACAAAGGAGGCAAACGGTCGCTCCGGGTCAGAGCCGCGGACATGCCACTTCTACGCCGAGCTGCATGCAATTCTAGGGGGGGCCGCCACGACTACCCCACCTGTGATCGTGGAATCTGAGGCGGGGATAATCTCATCAGCTACACCTGAGGATTCTGCGGAGGGGGAAGAGGAGGAGGAGGACGAGCTTGCGGAGAGCACCCAGCACTCCGTTCTCCCCAACAGCCAGGAGCTTTTTCTCAGCCTGACTGAAGTACCCTCCGAACCGTCCCAAGCCAATATCCAAGACCACGACCCCATGGAAGGGACCTCAGGTGAGTTTACCTTTTAAAATATAAAACTTGTTTTAAAAGCAAGGTTTTTTAATGATTATTTTGCCCTGAGGACTTGGGATGCATTCGCAGCCAGTACAGCTACTGGAAAAGTCTGTTAATGTGTCTGGGGATGGAGCGGAAATCCTCCAGGGACATCTCCATGAAGCTCTCCTGGAGGTACTCCAAAAGCCTTGCCACAAGGTTTCTGGGCAGTGCAGCCTTATTCCGTCCTCCATGGTAGGACACTTGACCGCGCCATGCTTGCAGCAAGTAATCTGGTATCATTGCCTGACAAAGCCTGGTAGCGTATGGTCCCGGTGTTTGCTGGCATTCAAGCAACATCCGTTCTTTATCTTGCTGTGTAATCCTCAGGAGAGTGATATCGCTCATGGTAACCTGGTTGAAATACGGGAATTTAATTAAGGGGACAGAGGTGGCTGTTCCTACTGGGCTGTTTGCCTGTGGCTGAAAAGAAATCCTTCCCTGCAGTTAGGCGAGCGCGGGGAGGGGGGGGGGTGGCCCAGAGCTTTGCCCGTTTGGCTAGCAGGGATCTTCCCTGATACCAGCCATGCAGTGGGGGGAGGGATAAAGCGATCACCCCAGAGAATTCATGGCGGGGTGGGGGGTGTTAGTTTGGTTCCTGCCACGCGGTGGGGGGAGGGATAAAGCGATCATCCAGAGAAGTGGATGGGGGGGGGGGGGGGTTAGTTTGTTTTCTGCTGCTGAAGGTTAACAGGAAAACCGCAGCACTCAACGGGCTTTGGTATGTGGGAAAGGAGGGCGCAGAAGCCGAAAGACAATGGCTTACCATGGCTGCATGCAAGCCGAATTCTGTTGCCCGGACCTGCGTCTGTGATCTCTAGCAGCAAAGCCACAGGCACTCAATATTAAGAGGCAAAATGCGACCTTGCACAGAAATCACATGTGCTATGTAATGTGAACAGTGCTGGTCACCGTGAAAAAGTATAAGCATTGTTCTGCAAAATGTATCTTTTTAAAAAATTCTCTCATTTTTTCCCTCCCTCCTGCAGCTGCAAATTCTTCAAGCCTCCCTCCTCCATCCCGAAGGCTAGCACAGATAAGGCGTCGGAAGAAGAAGACGCGAGACGACATGTTTGCAGAAATCATGGAATCCACCCGCAGTGACAGAGCTCATCTGAATGAGTGGAAGAACACGGTTTCAAAGTATAGGAAAGAAGCCAGTGAACGTGAGGACAGGAGGGACCAACGTGAGGACAGGAGGGACCAACGTGAGGACAGGAGGGACGCTCGAGATGAGAGGTGGCGGCAGGAAGATCAGAGGAGTCGGGAAGCAACGCTGGGGCTACTGCGAGAGCAAACAGACATGCTCCGGCGTCTGGTGGAGCTTCAGGAACGGCAGCAGGATTACAGAGTGCCGCTACAGCCCCTGTATAACCCCCCTCCCCCCTCACCATGTTCCATATCCTCCTCACCCAGACGTGTAAGAACGCGGGGGGGGAGGCTCCGTACACCTTCCCATTCCACCCCAGTGGACAGCCCAAGCAAAAGGCTGTCATTTTTTTAACCATTTCTTAATGGCCTTTTCCTTCCCTCCTCCCAAACCCCACCCTGGATCCCTCCCTCTTTTTATAATCTATGAATAAAGAATAAATGATTTTTAAACGTTAGTGACTTTATTTGGTTTGAAAACAAGCTGGGGGAAGGGGAAGGGTGGGTTACTTACAGAGAATGAGTCAATAAAGGGGGCGGGTTCTCATGAAGGAGAAACAAACAGAAATTTCACACTGTAGCTTGGCCAGTCATGAAACTGGTTTTCAAAGCTTCTCTGATGCACACTGCTTCCTGGTGTGCTCTTCTAATCGCCCTGGTGTCTGGCTGCGCGTAATCAGCAGCCAGGCGGTTTGCCTCAGCCTCCCACCCTGCCAAAAAGGTCTCCCCTTTACTTTCACAGAGATTGTGGAGCACACAGCAAGCAGAAATAACAATGGGGAGATTGGTTTGGCTGAGGTCAGAGCGAGTCAGTAGCGATCGCCAGCGACCTTTTAAACGGCCAAATGCACATTCTACCACCATTCTGCACTTGCTCAGCCTGTAGTTGAACAGCTCCTGACTCCTGTCCAGGCTGCCTGTGTATGGCTTCATGAGCCATGGCATTAAGGGGTAGGCTGGGTCCCCAAGAATAACTATTGGCATTTCAACATCCCCAACGGTTATTTTCTGGTCCGGGAAGTAAGTCCCTTGCTGCAGCCCTTTAAACAGAATAGTGTTCCTGAAGACGCGAGCATCATGAACCCTTCCCGGCCAGCCCGCGTTGATGTTGGTGAAACGTCCCTTGTGATCCACCAGTGCTTGCAGCACCATTGAAAAGTACCCCTTGCGATTTACGTACTGGCTGCCCTGGTGCTCCGGTGCCAAGATAGGGATATGGATGCCATCTATCGCCCCACCACAGTTAGGGAATCCCATTGCAGCAAAGCCATCCACTATGACCTGCACATTTCCCAGAGTCACTACCTTTCGTAGCAGCACCTCAATGATTGCTTTGGCTACTTGCATCACAGCAGCCCCCACAGTAGATTTGCCCACTCTAAATTGATTCCCGACTGACCGGTAGCTGTCTGGCGTTGCAAGCTTCCACAGGGCTATCGCCACTCGCTTCTCAACTGTGAGGGCTGCTCTCATCTTGGTATTCTGGCGTTTCAGGGCAGGGGACAGCAAGTCACAAAGTTCCATGAAAGTGCCCTTACGCATGCGAAAGTTCCGCAGCCACTGGGAATCATCCCACACCTGCAACACTATGCGGTCCCACCAGTCTGTGCTTGTTTCCCTTGCCCAGAATCGGCGTTCCATGGATAGAACCTGCCCCATTAACATCATGATCTCCAAAGCACCGGGGCCCGTGGTTTGAGAGAATTCTGTGTCCATGTCCATGTCCTCATCACGCTGGTCGCTGCGCTCCCGCCGCCGCCTCCTCGCCTCGTTTTTCTGGTCCTGGCTCAGCATAAACTCCACGAGAACGCGCGAGGTGTTTACAATGTTCATGACTGTTGTCTGGAGCTGAGCGGGCTCCATGCTTGCCATGGTATGGAGTCTGCAGTGTTCACCCAGGAAAAAAGGCGCGAAATGGTTGTCTGCCGTCCGTTGCTTTCATGCAGGGAGGGAGGGAGGGAGGGAGGGGTGAGGCTGTACCCAGAACCACCTGCGACAATGTTTTTTGTCCCATCAGGCACTGGGATCTAAACCCAGAATTCTAATGGGCAGAGGAGACTGCGGGAACTATGGGATAGCTACCCACAGTGCAACGCTCCAGAAATCGACGCTAGCCCCGGTACATGGACGCACACCACCGAATTAATGTGCTTAGTGTGGCCGCATACAATCGAATTTATACAATCTGTTTCCCAAATTCGAATTATCTAAATTCGGATTAATCCCGTAGTGTAGATATACCCTTTGTGTGTGTAAGGGATGGAAAATAATTCATCTGTGGCAAAATCCATAAAATGTCCACCTAGATTTCTAAACCAGAGAACAGAATCCTTTACTTTGTTTGTGTGCCAAAATATAAGTTATACAGATATACATACATACCCAACGTATATGACCATGATAGCTATGGAACAAATTACATTCACTTTGCACCTCTGATCTTCCCAACTGTACTCTGCTCACTAATCTAATTGTACTGGAACTGGGGAAGTACCATTCTTGTCAGTTTTCCTAGAGTTGAAATTTTTCAGTAAAAATAAATGAAGGTTACTTACTTGTAACTGGAGTTCTTCAAGATGACTGAGTATTCACACTTATGGACTCTGCACTGCCTGAGGGCGCCCAATGGTAGAACTGTCTCCCACTCCAGGCAGTACCTATTGGAGCACCTGTGTACCACCCCCTCCTACTCCTTCTCTGGGTGTCTCTGAACATTCCGAGGGTGAGGCTATAAAAGGGAAGGCTGCTCCCTCTACCACCTCAGTTCCTTCCGCTGCCAACCCAGGAGACCTGGATAGGGCTCTGAGAAAAAGGGGAAAGTGTGACTATGCAGAGTAAACGCAAAGAAATCTGATTACAAATAAGTAACCTTCATTTCTTTTTAGAGTGGCTCTAGATATTCCTATTTACAGGTAGATTGACAAGCAGCGCTGAAAAACCCTGAAGATGAGAACAGAGTCCTAATTAAATCATCATCGAACCATAGAAATGCAGGACTGGAAAGGACCTTGAGAGATCATCTAGTTCAGACCCCTGTGGTAAGGCAGGACCAAATAAACCGGGACCACCCGACAGTTGTTTGTCCAACTTGTTCTTAAAAACCTCCAATGATGTGGATTCCACAACCTCCCTCAGTAATAACGATTGAGCCACCTCTCTGCCAAATTTGGCATCTGCTCTAGACACTAGATCCAGTGCCTAATGTTTAGTGAATGTGTATACTGACTTCCAAATAGCAGCTTTACAAATTTCTCTAATAGGAACACATTTAAAACAAGCAAAAGATGCAGCTACAGCTCTAATAGAATGAGACCGCAAAACAGGCAGCTCAGGAATTTCCATAACTCTCAACACTGAACAATGCATTGTTTAACCCATCTGGAAGTAGTCTGAGCAGACACAGCATGACTCATGATTCTTAGTATAATAAACAGTCTAGATGACTTCCTAAAACTCTTAATGCCATCTGAGTAGTATGCAAGAGCTCACCTAGCACCGAAAGTATGTAAGGCAGACACTCCTTTAACTACATGAGGTTTTGGAAAGAAAACTGGTAAATTAATTGTCTGATTGATATGAAACTCAGACACTATTTTTGATAAAAACCTGGGATCAGGCGTAGGAACCACCTAATCTTTGTCAAAATTCATAAATGGCAGGTTAGCAATCAGGGCGTGCAATGCACTCACCCTTCTGGCTGATGTAATAGCAGTAACGAAGACTGCTTTAATAGATGAATAAAACAAAAGAACAATACACAAAGCATTCAAGTAATGATCAAAACATGGTAAACTGAAACAACAGCCAGATGAACTTTTAAAGACAAATTAGACAATCTTTCAGACGCTAAGTACATTAAATATTGCAAAATACAGGGTATGGAAGCTGTCACTAGAAAGTCAAATTTATCCCTCAACTAAGCAACAAATCTGGTCCATTTTAACAGGTAACACTATCTTGTAGACAGCCTTCTAGAACTAAGCAGAACGTTTTGTACCAACGAAGAACATGATGGCTCAAGACTAGTCAAGTCCGATAGCCTAACCTGTCGGATGAAGCAACTGTAGATTTGAACAAAGAATCCTGTCTTGTTATTGTGACAAGATATTTCGAAACAGAGGAAGACGCATGTTTTATCTGTCTGACAGCTGATGCAGATCCATGTATCACTGCTGTTTTGGCCAAGCTGGGACAATCAATATAATTTTTGCTGTCCTGACAAATCTTCACCACTTTCTACATTAAAATGGAAAGGAGTGAAAGCATACAGAAGGCCTGTGATCCAGGGAGGCCTTGGTGCCAACTGGCAGCAGGAATAAGAGGTACATAGGGGTTTACAGGAAACCCCTAGATCTGATGTTTACATAATAGCATGCCAAAGGGTGGCATGTGAGGTCTCTACCAACAGCCAGTAATGCACTGGTCATCCTAATCACTGCAAGATATATGTACAGATATTTAAGGAGTTGTTTTCAGTATAGATACACTATGTTCTTAAGGTATGTGAGTTAAGACAGGTCGCCAGAAGGTGATAAACAAGTTCTGTTCAAGCAGGGGTTGATGAATGCTTCTCTCACTGGCTGGTCATTGCATACCATCTGAGAACAATCTGAGAACCAAGCCAATGGCTGATTCTATAATTAATATGCAAAGCTCTGGAGGAACGATCTGAGAACCAAGCCAATGGCTGATTCCATGATTAATGTGCAAAGCTCTTTCCCTGAAAAGCCCAGTGACTTTAGATTGTAAGTTGAGCTAAATGGGATCCTCATCCAGCGTTGGAAGTATCTGACATTATAATTGATGAAGGCCAATTGAACAGAACATTCCTGAGAACGCTTGATCTGTTTGTTCACTACCTCAGCAAATTCAGAACATCCTGAGACATGGTGACAAACATATGAAGACAGTCCTGACTGGGAATATAAACTCAAAACACCCTGAACATTCTGATAGGGTTAAAGGGGGCTACATAAGCGGTAGCTGCCGTCAACCCCATGAGACCCAGGAAGAGGATCACCTTCTGGTATTAGAAAAACAAAGTGGGTAGGGGGTAATATCTTTTATTGGACCGACTTCTGTTGGTGAGAGACACAAACGTTTGAGTTTACATAGAGCTAGCTCTTCTTCAGATCTGGGAAACATACTCGGAGTGTCACAGCTAAATACAAGGTGAAACAGATTGTTTAGCATAAGTAGTTAATACATATTTCAAGGGACTATTCAAGGTGAAGTGGGCCCATTAACCCCCCTTGCTAATTCCCTGATAAGGAGGAAAGACCTTGGGAAAGAAGATGTCGCACATCTTATTTGAATTAAAATTCAAAACTAGGGTAATCCTGTCTCAAATTAGTTAGCTAAAGTAGTAATTGGCTATCACATTATTTGTTTTTCAAGGGTATAAAAAGAGTTATGAATCTAAGAGTTGTCAGACACTACCTAATCATGTTGGAGCATGACAGGATGAGATGGCTTTCCCTAGGTCTGGCCTATTTGTAAGTATACTGATCACATGCTTATGAATACTTTGTTACTATATTGGGTGAAGTGACTGCTTATTTTTAGTCTGTTAGACATGTTTAGAGCAACTGTATAAAATACCATTTGGCCTTTGGACTTAATAAAGGAATTTATAGTTAAATTGATGTTTGGTGGTTTGCCCTATTAATAATAATGATTTCAAATATTATTAATAATTCCAGCACTTAACAGGCTGACAGGAAGCTAGAATTGACCAAATAGCCATAGCAAGTTGCAAAAAAACATCCAAGATAGGAAGCGACAACCTATTCATGGAGGTAGCTCCAACATCATCAAATACTGGATGGGAGGTTTCCTCTACAGCAATGGTTCCCAAACTTTAACAGCCCGCGAACCCCTTTCACTAAATTGTGAAATCTCGTGAACACCCTCCTAAAAATGAATATTTTCAGAGATTTAAGTTTAAATTTCCTCAGTGTGATGGATGCCCCAATTGCCGGGCCCCGGAATCTATGAACCTCTGAAAAATATTTTTAATTGAAACTTTTTTTAACGAACATAGAAAAACCAGAAACCAAAAATGTTTCTGTAAAATTTTTTTGGGCTTTTGTTTAAAAAAAATAAAATAAAATGGTTTCGAATAAAAATAAATTCATTTTTGGTTTTCAAAAATCAGAAAAATGTTTCATGAAAAACAGTTTTTGAAAATGGACCATTTTTCCGTTTCAGTTTTTTGTAAATTTTTCTTGGGGAATTTTGAAAAATGTGAAAAAAAATTCAAAACTTTCTGTGAAAAATGCTTGGTATTTTTCACCCATCTCTAGTTTCGGGTGAGGTTGTGGCTGGTGGTAACAAGGAGGGCTGTGGTTCTGGCTTTAGATGAGATTTGGCGAATTTCTGGGGCTCGGGCTGGGGGTTCGGGCTGCCGGCTCCCCCGCTGACGGGGGCGGGGCTTGGGCTGCCAGCCCCTACTGCCCGGCCCCGCTCTCCCTGGGGCTCGGGCTGCCAGCCCCGCGCAGAGCGCTGGGGTTCAGGCAGCTGACGGGGGCAGGGCTCAGGCTGCTGGGCCCAATTGCCCGGCCCCGCTCTCCCTGGGGCTCAGGCTGCCAGCCCTGCGCGGAGCGCTGTGGTTCGGGCTGCCGGCTCCCCCACTGACCGCCGGGACTTGGGCTGCCTGCCCCAACTGCCCGGCCCCCAAGGCTCGGGCTGCCGGCTCCCTGGCTGACAGGGGAGGGCTCAGGCTGCTGGATCAAACTGCCTGGCCCCGCTCTCCACGAGGCTCAGGCTGCCGGCTCCCTGGCTGACAGGGGAGGGCTCGGGCTGCCAGCTCAAACTGCCCGGCCCTGCTCTCCCTGGGGCTCGGGCTGTCTGCCCTGCAACTGGGTCCCAGCAGAGTCCTCTGGCCGCCATTAATGAAATTTTTCTTGCGAACCCCCTGAAACGTCCTGCGAACCCCCAGGGGTTCGCGAACCCCACTTTGGGAACCACTGCTCTACAGCTACTGAAGGTAAGTTCAACATGGCTACCATACAATCCACAAGGTCATGGAACTGCACAGCATCCTCAGAAGGGGAGGATGCTGAAACCACCCGCATGTGCCAGTCAGGCAACAAATCTGGACCGAGGTCACAAGGTGGGATCCAGGAACAAAGCCATGGGAAGAGCAAAAGGACAAGGAGGTTTTGCAACCAAGAAACCCCACTTTCATACAGAGGTGGAGTATGGAGCAAGACGTGAGAGATTCAGAGGGTGGTCCCATTAATTTGTTAGCACCAGGTTGAGATCCCATGGGGGAACAAGTTCTTGCACCTGTGAATATAACCTGTCTAACCCTTTTAGAAATCTGATAGTTATGGAGTTAAAAAAAAGCAATCTATTACCCACTGAACGGTGATAAACAAATAGCTGCCCAATGTATTCTAACAGAACTGTCATATCTTAGTATTTTAGTTGCAATAGATAGTCCAAAACATGGTTAATGGAAGCTTGCTCTGAAGAGACACATTTCTAATAAGACAAGATAAAAACATTTCCATTTAGCCAGGTAAGTATGCCTGGTTGAAGGCTTTTTGATATTCAGAAGTACTTCCTTAACGTCTTTCGAGCAAGCACTTTCTAATGGTGTTAACCATGAAGCATCCATGCTGTTAAGCAGAGGGCTTGCAGGTGCTGGTACAGCAGACAGCCGAAGTCTTGAGAAATCACATTTGGATCCAACAGGAGAGACTGAAAAGGTCTCAGCGACAATGCTAGTAGGGCTGAGATCTAGTATTGCCAAAGCCACGCTGGTGCTATTTGTATAAGGCAAGCATGGTCCTGTTTGGTCTTGCATGAGACTCTGGACAGGAATGGTATCAGAAAAGGCATAGAGCAGGGAGTTCTTCCATAGTAGCAGGAAAGCGTTTGTTAATGAACCTAGCTGTGACCCTATGATAAGTGAAGGGGGGAGGGGGAAGTTCCCTTTTATGGACACCCAGCCAGTCAATTAGCTATAAAATCCCTCTTGGCAGCTGTTCTCTACTTGCTTTACCTGTAAAAAGGTTAAAAAGTCTGACAGCATGCATATTCTAATTTTTAGAATCCTTGCGGGCCCCCACTTTCTGCACTCTAAGTGCCAGAGTGGGGAATCAGCCTTGACAGAACCCCGGGGAGCAGAACTGATAGCATTTTCTGTTGGCCTTTGTGGCAAACATATCCACTTAGGGAACCCCCACAGCTGAAAGGTGGATCACTGTGCTTAGGACCCACCAGTTCAATGTGACATGAATCCAGGAACAGAGGAAGTGGGATAGATGATTGGCAAACATATGGGAAAGAACAGATGGGCCTGTAGGAACTGTAATATTGCCATCAACAAACCTGTCAAAATGCATGCTTAGACTGAACTGCTAGTCGAGAGGAACCTGCTGTCACAAAGGAAGAGGGGGTGGAGGTGGTCAATGCCTGTAATTCCTGCCCCTTTTTCTTGGAAGGTCTTGGGTCCATGGGATAAACCTCTGATAACTGTGAGCTTGCTGGGGCTGGAACTGCTTCCTCCTTGTCACAGTGTGTTGACTCCAAGCAACTTCAGAGTTGTCCTGGAATCTTTTAGGCTACATGGCCTATCGTCCATTTTTTCCCCACAAAGAGGGAGGCCCTTCAAAGGGCAGAACTTGAATGTTCTGTTGTACTTCAGGAGGAAGATCGGATGACTGCAGCCAAGATGCTGAGTCTGCTGTATCCAAGCTGTCCTGGCCACCAGCTTGCCCTCTTCCACCACCACATTAAATTCCTGCCTGAAGTCCTCTGGTAGCCTGTCTTTAAACTTCATGTTTTCCCACAGAGTGAAATCAACTCGACTTAGAAGAGCTTGCTGGTTAGCAAGTCTGAGTTACAGCCCTATCATCTAATAAAGTTTGCAACCAAACTAGTCCAGTCTCTTTGATTCCTTCCCCTTTTGCGTCGATGCTTGGTGCCCCTGCCTCATTCACTCATTATCTGCTGCCACCATCAAGAGTCTGGGGGAGGGTGAACGTATTCAAAATGCTTAGAAAGGGCACATTTTGCTGTAGGAGCTAGGGAAGAAAGGGTGTGCCACAGTGTTCTGAGTGGCTCCAGAATTGCTTCATTAATCAGGTGCACCACTTGGAGGAACCTGTCGAAGCGAATATGTCCACTAGTTTATAAGATTTCTTGCAGACCAATTCCACCCGAATGTCTTACACTAAGGCCACCCTTTTAAGCAGTTCTTTGTGAGCCTGGTAATCTTCCTGTGTCAGTGAATTGCTCACCATCTCTATAGCCTCATCTGGTGATAAGGAAGACTGTACCAGGATGCTGAAGCAATGTCTGGTCTCTCTTGTGATGGAGGAGCTGTCTGAGCAACTTCCAGCTGCTTGGTACCTGCACTGGGTGTCAGAGAATGTTCTCTGCAGTGCCAATGATCTCAGTACACCCTCAAAGAAGTCAACTGAGGTGGGTGAGGTAAGGTCCTAGCAGGGGAGAGACACCCCACAGAGTCCAGAAAGGCCACTGACATGGTGGTGAGGCCTGTGCTTGCACAGGCCATTGTGCCTTGAGATGTGCTTACTGCTGGGACTGCTGTGAGACCCATGGACCCCAAGGCTCTCATGGAGGGGTATGCATCCCGTTTTGAATGGGACACAGACCCAAACTCGGAGTCTGAAGGAGATGACTCTGAGTCCTGCGATAAGAGTGGAGCAGATCCTGTGTGGACAGGAAATAGATAAGCTGAGCCTGGGGATGGTGGTACTGAGGATTTTAATGGTGGGTTTCCTCTGGAATGTACTGGCTCTTAGGTACTAGAAGTGTAGAGGGCATCAGGTTGCATGCTCTAGCAGAGCTAGTGTAGGCACTGCAGTCACCACTACTGGCTGAAATTCTTCCTGTACCACCAGGGACACTGGTACAGAAAGATTGAGTAGTTCTCTGGCAGCTGTGTATGCCTCTGGCATCATCGGTACCTGAACTGGGTCTTGGGCTTGCTGTCTTTGCATAGGAACTTCAGGAGTCAGCCGCAATGGAAGTTGCAAAAGTTCCAAAATTGACAAAAACCCCTTTCCAGATGAGGAGCACTCTGGGGAACACTCACCCTCAGAGTGTCCCCCAGAGTCTTTGCCTCTAGGTGGCCTTGGCAGCAATGATCTTGCTGAATGGGGTTCCGGGTCTTTGGAAGATCTCTCTCTTCTTTGACAGATCAAGATGCTGTAGACATCTCAGATAGTGTACTCCATACTTAAAGTGCAGCACTCAGAACATGCTCTGAATCAGACGGCTTGCTGCCTCCATAGGAAGACACTTAATTCTCGCTGTTCTATCTTTTTTTAGAGAGGCAAAAATCCTTTACAAATGTGATACTTATCACTGACCAACACTGGCCTGGCACAGGACCAGCAGGACTTAATCCCTGGAGAACTACGCATGGCTCCAATACTGGTCCCAAAATTCAAATTTAGTCCAAAAAGGACCTAAAACTAAAACCTATCACTAACACTAATTATACTCTATACCTAATTAATTACTAAAGAGAACAAACATACTATATACAAAGTGTGAGGGAAAAAACTTGCAATATCAAGACTGTTGGAGCGCTTCAACAACTGTCACTGGTGGTAAGAAGGAACAGAAGGGTCAGGGGTGGTTCCATCCTCTTATACCTGCACCCAATGGTGCATGATGGCAGAGGGCGCTTGAGCTGCCGATTGGTGCTTCAGAGGGAAAAGTTCTCTGATATCTGTACACGAGGTGTGCACACATACCAACAGTGGCACAGACACGTGCAATCACTCAAAGAAGAACCATCATTTTCATCTCCACAATGCTGGGGGAAGGTGGCTCCAGAGAAAATCTTGTATGAACTGATCTGACAGAGTATACAGTCAGGACTAGCACTATGACATTTCCGAGTCATCCTACATCCCATCCCTCAGAGCCATCAGATGACATTGATTCCTGATGCTTTGGCCAGATGTTTCTGACATGCACCCAGGTGGGGATGAGTTATCTGAATGGCCATGATCTCAGAAGGCCCCATCTTTCTGAGGAGCTACAGGATCTGAAGAAACCTGTCACACTGGGGTCTGACTGGAGCAAACAGATGTGTTATCATCTGGTTTCACACATGGCATCCAATGAAATTTTGGGGCTCGGATTCAGTATTGACAAATACTGTAAACAAAGCCTTAAAGCTATTCTCTCAGCCCATTTCTGCCTTAGCAGAGTTAACTGGAGCTAAGCTTTCTCCTCATCTTGAGTATTTGGTGAAATCTGAATGAGACCAGAGAGCAAATACACTGAATAAAACACTCGTCATTTTTGTCTGTGTGATACATACCTATAGGCACTGTTGTGTCAGTGCTTAAACTGGAGCCAGTTAAGAAATCCCCATTAAGTGCAGATCTCTCATACACCCAGGCTGGAAATACTGGAATAGGCTGGCCAGAATTCTTCTTGTTTTGCTTGTCTCGGAGTATCTTTCGTATAAGCTCAAGAGGCTGTCAGAAAGGAGAGAGGGGCTTCTTTAAAAACACCGACCTGGAAAAGCATCATTTCAAACTACACATCTATTACTAGTCAATCTGAGGACAACAGTGGAGAGAACAGGATGCAGGACCTGGCTATTGGTTACAACACTGCAGGGCTTGTTTCTTTGTATGTTATTGAAATAAATAAAGCTTCTAAGTAAAGACAAAACAGCCTGGCTTTTCCATTCCCAACTCTAGTGCTCAGTCACTATAATAAGACAGAAAGGCAGGTTAACTTTTGTGCCTACAAGGGACTGGCCAGTACCACGGAAGACATCATTTTTGCATTTTGCCATTCTCAGGTAGAGTTTACCATTGTCCACAGAATAAATGGTGATTTTAGAGTTTTATTTCTCAACTGTGACAATTGACTATGGGTTGAAATCTGGGTCACAACCTAGAATTAAATCCCATCTTCCAAATTATGTAGAGAACAACATGTTGGCTAACAAACCACAGAACAGCTCTAGGAATAATGAGCATCTGAGGAAATGCATGGCACTTTCCCACCCCAATGCACCATTCTCCCCTGGAATCCCTGGCACACATTGACCCAGTGCTCTCCAGAATATGCAGATGCTCATAAAAATATCCCAAGTCCTCCCTGATGTAGGAACTGGCTTTGCTGGACTCTGTGCTTCTCGTCTAACCAACCCCATATATCATCTGTGGTGGGATGAATTCTCTATGTTCTGGTCTTTTCCACTTCTTTCTCTTCCAACAATACCATTACCTCCACCTTGGCCAGTTCCATCTCCAAACACTTCTGGCATTAGTAGGGCTAGCCTTAAGCACAAGCAAAGCAACCACATGCTTGGGGCCCTCTATTGCATGCAATCTCCCTTTCTAAAATTAGGACCAGATGAGGAGGCAGCTCATGGTCTGATCCCCTTCTCCTTTCAACAGTTTGGGCTTCTGAGCCCAACAGTCACAAGGCTAATCCTGAGGACTAGACACTGGCAGGAGTTCTAATGAGAGAACCAAGGACTTAAGTCAGATGAACAGGCACTGCCACTAGTTACTGCAATAGAACAGCACATCACACTGTCCCAGGGATAAATGTCATGAAGACACCGGAAGAGGAGTGTGCATTCAAGGTGCAACCCCATAGCCAGAAAAGAACCCTATCTTCTTGGTGGTGAATGGGGGTTTAGGACAGCTCTTATACTGGATTTCTGTACTTCCAGACTATAGTACTATCACTGTGTCATGCTCTACGTGCAATCCACACCAGTGAGAGGTTGTCATCACTTGCCCTGTAACCCTGAGTGCCTTAAAATGCTCTGCTGCTGTAGCTGGATGCTCCCAGCCAGCATACAAGCATGATCTGAGTGTGTAATAAGCTGCCCCGGATCAGTTCTGACTCCAGCAGTCTGCTTGTTACAACACAATCACATTCTAGACTCCACCTGCTCAGGGTCATCTTGCCAAGTGTAACCAAATACCGCTCAGTCACGAATTTTCCCAAAACTGTGTACTTTGCAATGTCCAACCCCTTTCCTGAACCATTCAGAGGAATAAGGTTTGTTTGCTCCTCTAAAGAGACAAAGTGCACAGCTTATCACTATAACTGGAGTTAACTATCACTTCAATTCCAACACAGCATTAGGTTGGTTTAGATTAAAAGCAAAACAAGTTTATTATCAAAAGGAAATAGGATTTTAAGTGAGTTCAAGTATAAAGGACAGAGTTAGAAATAGTTACAAGCAAATAAAAGTGAAAAATGCTTTCTAGAGACCAAGACTTAACAAAACTACAGTCCTGGTTCAAAGAAAGATTCTTACCACAGTACCTTCCAGCAACATGGCTGACCACTCACTTGGTCAGGCTCTGTCACCAAGTCCAAAGTGCTCCGTTCTTTGTCTTCTTAGATGAAAGATAACCTGAGGTTCTTTGCCTCTCTCTTTTATAGTACAGTGAACCTTTGAAATGGATTCTCCTGACAGTTACCCCCAAATAAAGTTCATTCACGCTGTGAGGAAGGAGATATGGAGTCTTGTGGGGAAGGAAGTTCCATGCTGGCTTCTTTCCCAGCTGGTTTGTTAAAATATAAATTGATCTGTTCCTGCAATCTCCCCGCTGACATGATGCTGAATGGTTATCTCCTCCCCTTGTTAGCTTGATGGTTCTGTTTACCTTCTATGTAAATGCATTCCCACGGTCTCTTAATGTACCTTGGAAGTACTTTTGTCTAGGTTGGAGTAACTTCAACCATGCCTTGCAAACACACTTCAAGATCATAATTCCCAATACATTTGCAATTTTGAATGTATCCTCTGTATATACACGGCAGAATAATATTAATGATCAGTATGTTATTAGCTTTCTATTGATAACTTACATGACACCTTTTATATACAGGTTATGATATTAGTGAATGAAGGAACACTGAACTGGTCAGGCCAGATGAAACTCTCGACCAGATACCTGTCAGTTCCTTGCCTTCCTGCACTGGGATTCTGTTACAGTCACACACAGATCCACAGAATCTGTGCTATGCCCCAGCTTTTAAACAATCTTTTGGAGGAATCTTTTCAGTGTGCTAGACCACCAAAGGGTCGGTCTCTTCCTTCAGAGTAGGCCATCTGGCCTCACTGCCCCCAAGACTGAACCGCTTGACTCCAGAATTTCAGCTTCATACTGTGAGCTCTGCTCAATGTGTCCAACTGAAATAGACTGCTGGTTAGAGACTTGTACATTCTTCAAGGAATGATGCATCCCAGCAAGTATTTGCAGTGACACCAAACAGCATTTTCACAACAGAGCAGGATTTATAAGTGAATTGGAATACAGCACTGGAAGTCCTTGAGTTAGCATAGAGAAACAAATGTTAAAACATAGTCCATGTTGGTCTAGCTAGAGCAATCCACCATCCAAGCTGTAGTGGACTCCTTTTTAGGCTGTCTCTCTGACTTCTTTTTCAGTCCCAGAAGAGAGCAGCCTGCTTCTTCCGGAAGCCCACTCTTTATGCCCTCCCAGTCCTCTGCCTCCAGGCAGGGCCATGCTGAGTTTGCAACTCCATCTACCTAGTATTGAGTGTCAATTGTTCAGTCGTTGGGGCTTTCATTGTCCCTTTGGACCCTATGTTGATCTTCATCAGTTTTGACCAGTTCCTTAATTATCCTATTTACTGCAGATCAGATAGCAAGGTGACACCCACACCATGTCCTGTGTCTCTTCCCCTACCCAAGAGAAGACTTACCCTTTTTCCTTCCGCTGGGAAGCAATGCAAAGTACAGAGGGATAGTGAGGCACACATAGGATTTATAAAAATATTACAGAAAATTCCCACTTTGCCACAATTACACCACAAGATAATAAAAGATAATGATTAAAGCCCTACACTCTCAAGGCAGTCTTGTATCTCCAGACTGTGGAAGAGACAGTACCTGCTGTACACTGGAGCTGGTTGTTACACTGCCAAGTTGCTTGCGTAACTCCTCAAGTTCCTGCATGGATATCTTGGAAGTTGCTGAGGGAATGGTAAAACTGATGCTGCCACTTGCTGTGGCATTCACTGCAAGTTCTGCCCTTTCCTTAGCATTCTGCTGTAAATACTGGAGTGTCTACAAATACACAACAACAAAAAGCTTATTCACAAACGCATCAGAACAAGGATTTAGACAAGATGCTCTAGAAATATCAAAAAATTATAAATAAAAAAGAGAGAACTTCACTCAAATGGACACAGTTATTGCACATCTCACCCCTCTTTCAACAACTCCTTGATTCAAGTATTTTATAAGTTGTCTTTGTGCAAGATAAGGGATGTAAAATGTTAACCGGTAAGCATTAGTCTTACCTTTTAACCCGCCTTAACCGTTAACCCCCGCCTACCCCAGCCGGTTAACTGTTTAAACAAAATATATTTTAATCGTTTAAACGGTTAACTTTTAAAACAGTATTCATATCCCTATGCAAGATCCTCTTTTTAATGTTGCCATGGCAAGCAAAAACATACATTTGTGTGACATTAAGGTCACTAAGTTAAACATTCCAAAACAGTTTCCTGTCTGTTAAATGTATGCCATAAAACAACAAGCAGTAATATATTAAGATATATATTTTAATAGAAACTGGACTATAATGAACTGTATATACAATGTGATTGAGTTAAATTTAGTGAGAATTTTTTTCATTTCTTGACTTCTGGGCATTAAATGTGCAGTGTGAATGCTACATTAACATACATTTTTCTACTCCTCCCCCCTTTTTTAATGAGGAAATCACAAAGGAAAAAGGGAGAAAAAAGCTCCAAAGGGGTGCACTTTACAAGCTCTGTAGATGTGGCACTTACAAGGACACACCAATTTAAAAATCACAATTTTGTTTGCATTTTTACACCTTCTGTTGTTTCAGATAACCTCCCAGACAATTGGAACAGAGAACAGAGGGGAAAAAGTCTCTTTCTGCATGTTTACTTAATGCATTTGACAGCCCTTCCTGTATTCATCTTTACTCTTTCCCTGATGTAGCCAGTTAGAAACAATAGATGAAACTGTGGATTTCTCACAAAGGAATAGAGAGATTAATTTTTTTAAAACAACAACAAAGAAAAAAAGAAGATAAGATTCTGAAACCAAAAAATTGTCAGGAGTATTAGCGGCAGGGAGAGTACCTGTAACTCCTTTTAATTCATTTAAAAAAAAAAGAGATGATTTCAGCTACACTGTGTTCCTTTACTTGTTCACATTGCAAATACCAAGAGTGCAGGGCTTGTAATGTGCAGTGAGACATGCTTGAAGAGTGGGTTTGAAAAAAACAAATACAATTTATAGCACAAAACATTAAACACTGATGTCTCTGTGTTGAAAGTTTTTTTATGTTTTAGTTTTTCTTCATAAAAAACAAATGTGTTAGGGCATGAGGTTATCTCCCCAGGAAACTAACTGCTGAAGTCCTGAAGGTCAGAATTCTCAAAAGTGACCTCTGATTTTGGGTACCCAACCTTGAAGCACTTAAGACTGAATCAATGGGACCTGCAGATGCAGCCATGGGTGCTTAAAGCTTCTGTAAATCAGGGCCAACATGTGTCAAGCTGGCCATCTAAAAATGGAGACATCTAATATAAGAAGCCACTTTTGAAAATTTTCAGACATTAAGTTTACTTTGTTGAAGGTTTACAGATAAATTTTAAGAAGAAAGATTTTGAATGCAGAAATTCTATCTGCAGATCAAGTTTTGTACACTGAGTACTTTCTCCACAGATATTAGCTCAGACTCTAACTAAGGCCCCAAATCCTGCAATATAATCTGTGTGCTTACATCCATATGGAACGGAAATAAAATCAATGGGGCTCTGCATGGGCATAGGAGTTAGCCTGTGCAGAACAGATTGCAGGATACGGGCCTTAGCAGTGTAGTGATGAGCATAAGAGAAGACCTGTTCTGGTGAAATGTCCAATTTTTAAATGCTTAGAACTGTTATTTTTCCAGTTTTATACATATTATGCACAAAGACATCTTAACATCTTCTCAGAGCCGTAAAATGTATGGTTTTTACCCCTAATATAATTCAAAATAGCTTGAATGGATTTTTCTCAAAGTCAAAATTAAAATTCATGTCTAGGCCTAAAAGAAAACTTGCTGGGAAATTCATGAGTAACCAAAACCAGGGAGTAAAATGAATGCCCGCACATACCCTATTGTAATCTTAACTAGTTGATTCAGATATGTTTGTCTAAACAGCTTCATTGTTGTTACTTCCAAATATTATGCATCAGACTGACAGAAATGCAGAAACAAATATGCTACCTCTTTGTCTTCTGTGAGCTTTGACAGCAAATACACCAAAGGATCTAAATTTCTTGTATTTTTAGATTTCAGCTCATCATACTTCTTTAAAAAATCTTCTGGGGTTCGAGAAAATTCTGCTATTTTAACCTGTAAAACATCATATGATAATACAAGTTAAGTATTTAAACATAAATGTTAGCACTTTAGGAGAAAGTTTCAAATGCACTATTTAGAACAGGGGTAGGCAACCTATGGCACGTGTGCCGAAGGCAGCACGTGAGCTGATTTTCAGTGGCACTCACACTGCCCGGGTCCTGGCCACTGATCCAGGAGGCTCTGCATTTTAATTTAATTTTAAATGAAGCTTCTTAAACTTTTTAAAAACCTTATTTACTTTACATACAACAATAGTTTAGTTATATATTATAGACTTATAGAAAGAGACCTTCTAAAAATGTTAAAAATGTATTACTGGCATGTGAAACCTTAAATTAGAGTGAATAAATGAAAACTCGGCACACCATTTCTGAAAGGTTGCCGACCCCTGATTTAGAAGAACAAAAAAAACGTCAAATCTTGGCTATGTTGTTTGTAAAATGGGGCTACCTTTGCATACCCAACTTTACAAAAAGCTACTGAGGTGCTGTGCAAAACCCAGTATGTGATCATATAACTAAAGACTGTATCAAAACGCATATGCACAAGTAGCAAGGAGTAAGCTTACATGTGTATGACAGAATACACCCCTGTGTCCAAACTACACACTACTGTAATAATGTTTGTATAAGGTATGCCTTGTGAGGTATCATTTAAAAGTTCATAATTTGCGATCAATAATGTCATGGCAAAATGCACATAGCAACATTATATGTAAATTTATAAACATAAGCTGAAATCATGACTGAAGTATTTTTCCCAGATAAGTCTGGGGAGTGGCTAAACCACTTTCTCAGAGACAAAGGGCAAGCTGATGCTTCAGCTAGGTGTCAACAAGGCTGATGGACCATTACCTCCTGAGTAGCCATTCTTTGGCAAGGAAGAGAGCAGGGACAAATCTACATCTTAGCAAAGACACAGCATGGAGTTTCCTTTCTTCACTAGACTGACTGTCATCTTGCTCCCAGCTGGAAATGCTCCTCAAAGGGGAGACAGGACTACAAAAAGAAGGGGTATACACCCAAGACATCCTCCTCTCTCTCTCTGGCATTGCACCTAAGATGACAAAGGAAAACGGCCATTGAACTCGGTGGGGGAGGAGGGTCCTGATTTAAGAGTTTGATCAGTAATCTGCTGGAGCATGTGGTAAGAAACTTTGCTTGAATCTCAGGTCATGTCTACACTGTGGACCTTACAGTGGCACAGCTGCGCTGCTATAAGGTCTCCCGTTTAATCGCTCTATGCTGGCAGGAGAGAGCTCTCCCACCAGGATAATTAAACCACCCCCAACAAATGGAGGTAGCTATGTTGGTGGGACAGCATCTCTCACCGACATAGTGCTGTCCTCATTGGCGCTTTTGTCGGTGAAACTTATGTTGGTCAGGGGTGTGTTTTTTTCAGACCCCGACCAACAAAAGTGCTAGTGTAGACAAAGCCTAATATAGTTTCTTAAATTAGACACTATTAAGTGTTTTATCTTTATTTTTCTTGTAATCATTTGTAACTTTAATGCCTGTACTTGTACTCACTTAAAATCTCTCTCTTTGTAGTTAATAAACTAGTTTTACTGTTTTATTTAATCCAGTATGATTAAATTGGAGTGTCTGGGTACTCTATTTAAAATAATAAGATGGCATATTATTCACTTAAAGAAATCACAGCCTTAATGTATTTGTACTGTCCAGGAGAGGACCAGGCAGTACAGGACATGAATTTCTGGGGGAAGATCCTGGATGGAGGGCGTGTTGGAGTCACCCTGCAGTATAACCAAGACTGGTGAGAACCAGGATGTAGCTGACTGGCTGCAGTTTCACACAGACACTCAGGGTGTCCTGTATGCTGGAAGGCTGTTTGTGAGCAGCCCAGGTGGGAGCTACTAAAGCAAGGCACCCAACATTGCAGGGCGGGGTGACACAGCTCCCCACTAGTCCGGAATGTGCCCTTGTATGTCACAATGTGCTACCTTAATTCTAGCATTTCCTAATTTCTAAGTGATTCTCCTTTACACTCTTTACTCCTGGGGGAATTCTACACCACTGCACACATGCAGAATGAATATTCCCCGCAGATTTTTTTTCTCTGCAGAAAATACATTCTGCTGGAGAGATTCTGAAGTTACCCCTTTCACCCACCATGGGCTGCTGTGTCACCAGAACAGAGGGCAGCCAGCTCACCTACCATAGCAGTGAGCAGCTGATAGGGAGGAGGAGAGGCTGTATTCCTCACAGTGCCCTGCCCGTGGGGCCAGATGAGGAGGCACGGGATATGGGGGCAGACAGAGTGGGGCACACAGGGCTTCTGGGGGTCACATAGACTGGGGTTCAGAAGGGCTAGTGAGGGGAGGACAGACTGGGGTGGGGGCTGAATGGGAGTGGGGATGCAGGGCCACATGGGGACAGGGGCAGAGCCACATGGAGATCAGGGACAGGGGGCTGAGTGGGGTTGCAGGGACACATGGGGACGGGGCCAGATGTGCCTGACTGAATGGGAGAGGATAGGTGTCAGCCAGGGCTCCATGGGGGAGGCTCCCCAGCTCCCTAACAATCTCTCCCTCCTCTCCAAAAAACTTAAATATTTCTCCCATCCACACCCAACAACCCTCCAAGTTTACTTCCAGGCTCCTTCCCAGCAATTACTTCCCTTTCCCTCAGCTCCTCCATTATCCCTGACTCCCCTAAGTCTTGCAACTATTTCTGTGGGATGTGGGAACTACGTTTCTGTATTGTAGTTTAAATAAATTACACCTCTACCCCGATATAACGCGACCCAATATAACACGAATTTGGATATAACGTGGTAAAGCAGCACTCTGGGGGGGGACAGGGCTGCGCACTCCGGCGGATCAAAGCAAGTTCAATATAACATGGTTTCACCTATAACGCGGTAAGATATTTTGGCTCCCGAGGACAGCGTTATATAGGGGTAGAGGTGTATTACTCAAAGTTCTGTATTACTATACCTAGTTAGGAATCTATTTGTCAAAAAACATTTCCTGAATCTTTTCTGTTGTCTGTATTGTTACAGACATACCTGCTAACAAAGGTATTTTGAAATAAAATTACCAAAATAATTGAAACTGGCATATGATGTTATTTTGACAAAAAATATGCAGAATTTTAAATTATTACGCACAGAATTTTTATATTTTTGGCACAGAATTCCCCCACGAGTAACTCTTCATACAGTTATTTAAACTATACGGAATTGCATGGAATTTCCAGGATTTAAAAATAAAGAGAGAAAATAAAGATATACAGTCATCTGCAACTATCTGCTAGACAGAAATAGAATACTGGGTTCTCTTACTGACTCTGGGCAAGGAGTATGATCCAGTTGTTAAAGCAAAAGACTTCAAGTTAGGGTTCTACTTGATCATTTAATATTGTTTATATTTACACAATTCTCATTCATCTGTGGGTCTCAAAGTTCTTTGCAAAGGCAGGTATACAGGAATATCCCCATTGTACAGACACCATGGCCAAGATCTGGCATATTGTTTCTGAAAGACAGTGTGGCTAAATGAATGAGTTACAGATCTAGGTTCTGTTCCGGGTTCCTTCAGAGAGGGCCTGTACACACTCTAAACTCCAGATTCCTTCCCCATTTTACAGACAGGATAGGATACCCATACTCTAGGCCAGGAGTCGGCAACCTTTCAGAAGTGGTGTGCCGAGTCTTCATTTATTCACTCTAATTTAAGGTTTTGCGTGCCAGTAATTCATTTTAACGTTTTTAGAAGGTGTCTTTCTAGAAGTCTATAATATATAACTAAACTATTGTTGTATGTACAGTAAATAAGGTTTTTAAAATGTTTAATTACAGGTTTCAGAGTAGCAGCCGTGTTAGTCTGTATCCGCAAAAAGAACAGGAGTACTTGTGGCACCTTAGAGACTAACAAATTTATTAGAGCATAAGCTTTCGTGGGCTACAACCCACTTAAGAAGCTTCATTTAAAATTAAATTAAAATGCAGAGCCCCCAGGACCAGTGGCCAGGACCCAGGCAATGTGAGTGCCACTGAAAATCAGCTCAAGTGCCGCCTTTGGCACGCGTGCCATAGGTTGCCTACCCCTGCTCTACGCAGTAGGAAAGCATGAGGTCATGCTCAACAACAGGGATGGGAATTGCACAGAACTATTAATGATCATAAGTAGAAGAAGTGAGGCAAGAACTCATGGACTCCTGGCCTTCCTCAAGGCCAAATGGTACTCTGTGGGGGGGGGGGGGGGGGAAAAGGGGGGGAAAGCAGCATCTCTATACTCGTACTCATTTATGGATCCAAGGATAGCATTAGCCCTTTTGGCCACAGCATTGTACTGAGAGCTGATGTTCAGCTAATTATCCACCACTAACCCCAAGTCTTTCTCAAGAGTCACTGCTTCCCAGGATAGAGTCCCCCATCATATCAGCATGGCCTTTATTCTTTGTTCCTAGATGTATACATTACATGTCCTTATTAAATAGCATATCATTTGCTTGTGCCCATCTTACGAAGCAATCCAGATTGCTCTGCATCAGTGACCTGTCCTCTTCATTATTTACCACTCCCCCAATTTTTGTGTCATCTGCACACTTTATCAGTGATGATATTATATTTTCTTCCAGGTCACTGATAAAAATGTTAAATAGCATAGGGCCAATAATGATCCCTGTGAGCCCGCACAAGACACATCCCTGTTCAATGACAATTCCCTGTTTATGGTTATATTTTGAGACCTGACAGCTAATCACACTCCAATTAAAAAAAAAAAAAAAGCATTTCAACCATCACTGCAGCCTAGCAGTGAGTAAATCCAAACTAGCTCACCTTAGCACTGTGTGCAGACACAGTTGTGGTAACATAAGGCGTTCGGTTCTTTTGCAGGAGATCTATGTACACTTCAGCTCCTTCCCCTCCATGAACACGCAGCAGGCTTAACAGCTCATTGACATCATGGTGAATGCGGAATTCACTCATGCTTCCACCTAGGGTTACAGATTTCACAGCACACTGAATGCAAAGCACAACAGATGATCCTTACCACTAAAACTCAAAGCTAATCAACAAGGGTAAAAAAATTCAAAATTGCCTTAGTGGCATAGGAGCCCAAGTCTCATTTTCAAAAATGAGACAAGCTTAAATTTCACTGAAAGTCAACGTAATTTAGACTCTTCAGTACCTAAATCATTTTTGAAATTGGGACTTAGGGCTTGTTTACACATGGTTATGACTACACTACAGAACTTAGCGCTGCTAGTGCAAAGGCTCATAGCTATGTTGGCGGGAGAAGCTCTCCCGCTGACCTAGCACTGTCCACACCGGCGTTTAAGTCGGTTTAATTTACGTCGCTCAATGGGGTGGCTTATTCATACTCCTGAGCGACATAACTTATACCAACTTGAGCTGCATTGTGTACATAGCCATGGAGTTGTGCAGGAATAACGGTTCCTGCATAACTCCAGGTGTGGACACTTTTATTCTGGAATAAGAGTGCTTTATTCCTCTTTAGTTCAATCCACTTTTAAAGTATATTAAACTAAACAGGAACAAGGCACACACATTCTTGAATAAGTGTGTCCACACATAGCTGTCCCTGAATAGTTCCATGTATAAAATAGTTCCATGTATAAACAAGCCACTAGATTCCTAAGCCCCTTAAGCAATTTTGAAAATTTTACCCCACAGCTTTGTAATATGCAGAGTACAGGCTCTCTTCAGCAGAGGTTAATTTTGAAGGTGTTGCTGCAGGCTTCTGAAGGCTGCATTGCTCTCATACTTGCACCAAAATAAAAAAATCCTTTGTAATTCATACTCGCACCAAAAATCACAAAAGATGCAACTTAAAACTGAGTTAGGCCTTGTCTACCTGGGAGAAATTGACCAGGATAGCTATTTCAGAAAAATTATTCCAGTCTAATTTAGCTATACTGGAATATAGTAGCCAATTTCCACATGTAGATTAGCTGTTAGTGATCACAGTGAAAAAGCTAGAGAAAAAAGTATTTCCTTTCCTTTGCCTCTGCCTACTTTGTCTCTTCATCTGATGACCAGATCTTAAGCTCCCCATTACTTACACTGACTCAACCATAAAGTATGCTTGGGGAGACATCTCCCACTGAAGGGGGAGGAAGCCCTCTAGAGGTTAAATGGCAGGAAGGCAGCTAACCATCAGTTTACACTAATAAGTCTGCATGTCAAATAGGAAACATCTTGAACAAAGGCACAAAACTGAAAAGCCCCATTAGCAGGAGAAAAGCAGGAAAATGGTATTTAAATAATGGTCAAATACTGAATAGCTGAATACTGGCAACAAGATACAAAGGTGATGGGCATGGTATAGAGACATAGATTAGATTACAAAGAGCAAAATGCTCTAAAATCTGCAGGGCCTTTCCCTAAACCAATATTCTGCTCTACATATATGCCTGGATCGCACAGTGAGGTCTTGTCTAGACTAGGATTTGGAAGTTTTTAGCTAACACATGTTAATAACCCAAACACCTTCCAAATCCGAGTCTAGAAAAAGCCCTGGGAGAGAAGAGTAGCACAGCAGATCTTCTCATCTTTAGAGACTCAAGGGTAAAAATGTGTCCAGTTTCTACTTATTACAGTTCCACACATTTTCTTGCAACATCAAATAGAGTAACAACTAATGGGAAAAAGATAACTGAATCCTCACACAGTTATTCTGAATTTAGCATTGTTTTTCAATATACTTAGCTAACCTCACTGGGTTAATCAAATCCACACTTAAGAAAGTAACATATTAACATAGATCTGGGGGGAAATAAGACTGAGTGGAATCTGGTGGCTTTATTTCACAACAGGGTTTGAAATGGAAACAGAAATATATCTGGAGTTTTAGCGAGGAGGAAACAGCAACTGATTTTGACTTATTGTCAGTAGATAGCCTTACATACCAACATAAATTAGCTATAGTACAGGGCCAGGCAAAGAGAAGATGAAAGGAGCAGGCAGAGAGTCTGCATAAAAACAAAAGATGCTACTTCAGCTAATAATTTTAAAAGATCCAAATCAAATACAGACAGAGAACGAACTCTAAGAATAATGGGACAAAGGGTCCTGTCACATTAATTCAGATTGAGGTCAGTGATGTAATAATGTGCACTGCCTTGGTAGGAAAGATATTCCCACACAACTAGAGCTAATTTTAATCCCTGCAGACAGTAGTGGGGCATCTCCATAAACAAGAGCAGTGACACAACCAAAATGCTATAGCCAGGGGCTAGAAATCACCTGGTAGGCAAACTAAGCAGGGAGCCTCTCTCTCTATTAGGTGAGCCCAGTGCCTGAACCTCTATAGCAAACTGCAAAAACCTCTCTTCCAGAAAGCCTTTGTACACCTCTGCACTGACACTACTGACATTCATAGGGTGCCCAGATGTCCCGATTTTATAGGGACAGTCCCAATTTTTCGGTTTTTTCTTATATAGGCTCCTATTACACCCCCACCACCCCTGTCCTGATTTTGCACACTTGCTGTCTGGTCACCCTAGACATTCATCTGCCTGGCCCACAACAAGTAAGATACGGTAAGAAATAAATCAAAGACCAAGAACCCAAGTGCCAGAGAACCCCGAGTCCAGGTGTTGCTATTGGTTTCGGCGAGGGGCAGATCCCCTTGTGAGTCAGTACCACCCCGCAGAGCCAGCTCCCCCTGCCCGTCGCGTTGCCTCTACGGGAACCGCTATCCCAGGCCCGCGGTTGCTGTGGGGGCCCCACTCGAGGCCCAGGTTCCCGCTCACTCCCTGGCGCCGGCGATAATCGCTCTCCAGCCGGCCCCGCACGAGCCTTGCGCTGAGAGGGGTAACAGGGCCGAGCGGCAGCCCCCAACCCCGCTATCCTCGTGCGTCCCTCCGCCCCGGCGCCCGCCCGGCTGGGAAGCGGGTACCTTGTGCCGGGGCTGAGCAGCTCTCGCCGCCGCGCGTTGGGGGGAGGGGAGGCGGCGCGCGCGGAGCGGACCCCACGTCGATGGGCGGGAAGGTGGCGCTCCGAGGCGCCCGCCCAGTGCGAAAGACCAGGGGAGGGCTGGGGGCTATTCAGGAATTCACACCGCAGCCGTTAGCTGCAGCCAGCAGAACGCCCGCGGCGACCAAGCGGCGCGCGGGGAAGAGGTGCGCAGACTCCGATTGGCTGACGCAAAAGCGGCAGCATCCCTGGAGCCAATCAGACAACAGGTGGGGACCTGTCATTTCAGGGCACGCCCGCCCGTGTTTCCCCACGCTGCCCAGCTCGCTGGGGAACCCCGGGAGCGGGGTGGTGCTGATGTCTCCTCACTAACCGCAGCCCCGGATCGCTCCCAGACCTCAAGGTACCCGACCAACTCCGATGTGACCTGGAAGTACCCGCCGACCCGGAAGTGATCTTCTCGTTCCCTTGGCCCCCAAAAGATGGCGGTCCGGTGAGCGCGCCCTGTTCGCGGGGACTTCGACAGGATGCTGCTACCGCCGGACCTCAGCGTCTCGCTGCGGGTGGAGCGCCCCCTGTTGCCCGTCCGGCCCCGCACCCCGCCGCGGGCCCCGTTCTGCTTCTCCCCCAGCCGCCTCCGCTTCCATCGCCAGCACGAGTTCTTTGAGGTAAGGGCCCCGGCTGCGACTACAGCTCCCGGCAGCCCTCGCGTGGCCTCTGGCCTGCTACCCGCGGGGCAGGATGGGAAATGCAGTCCCAGCGGAGAGGGTACCTGTGCGCTCGGCGGCGCCAGCTGGGCCGAACATCAGCGAGCTCTGTTCTCAGCGCTTCCCCCAACCCCCCGGGTTCCTCCGACCCAGTGCCAAAATCCCATTCCCGCCAAATCAGGAGATTTAACACTATGCTCGTGTTGAACGAAGGGAGCGTTTCATGTAGTCATGTGACTCAGGACCTGTGGTTAGTAACTTTCACAATTTTGGGCAATTTTCCTGTGACTCGCTGCAAGCCTGTCCTACTGGTGAAAGGAGCAAGTCCAGCCCAGCAACCTCCAGGGATGAGTCCCTCATGTGGTCTAGCTGTGGAATGCTGTGGGTTAAATCTTCCTGATCCCCGATGGGCTGGGCACTGTGATGGCCAGGGTCTTCAGGCTCCTGGACATGGGTCCTATGTGTCCGCTCCGCTAGACTCCATGACATAGTTTTATGTAGATACTCATGTCTCTAGCCCAGAGGTTCTCAAACGGGGGGGTTGGGACCCCTCAGGGGGTCGTGAGGTTATTACAGGGGGGATCACGAGCTGTCAGCTTCCAGCCCAAACCCTGCTTTGCCTCCAGCATTTATAATGGTGTTAAATATATAAAAAAGTGTTTTCAATTCATAAGGGGGGGTTGCACTCAGAGGCTTGCTATGTGAAAGGGGTCACCAGTACAAAAGTTTGAGAATCACTGCTCTAGCCCTTTTGGTTGCAAAAAATGTCTTTTAGTGCGAAGCAAACTGAGGTGAGCCTAAGTCTGCAAACAGGTGGCTGCAGTACCTATGCTGCTGTTCAGAGCTGTGTAAGTAGCAATGAAGGTCAGGAATCCTGTCTCTGTTGTGCAGCTCTCAGGAAATGTCCGAGCAGCAGCAGCAGCGACAAGCACTAGAGTTCGTCACAGAGGTTGAGGACAAACTTCCAAACCAGTTAGGACCAGGAGCAGAACTGTGCAGACTCATCATCCACCATCACCACCGCTCTTCATCACAGCAGCTAAAAGGCCCTACGTTGTGAGGGTGGAACAGAGAGTTCTTTTCAGCGGCCAGGTTGGGGTGAGAAGCACAGAAGTGGACATCAAATATATAAGACTTCTGTTAGCAGATACAAAAACTAGACCCCCCTAGCAGGGCCAAGGACAACACACTGGAAGGAGTTACAACCCTCCCCTTTCCCACCATCTAGGGTGGGTTTGTTGTCTTTCACCTGTATAGTGAGGCCTCTGCCTTTGGTTATAGACTCTGGCACTGTTAACTGAGTTTGTAACTAGTTAATGGCATGACTGGCAGCTCAATGTGTTGCCTAGGCTGGAACATGGCAGTCTCGCTGTAACTAATTCAGCAGTTTTGTCAGTCTTCCGTCCTCCCAGCTTTCTATGATATGATGTCTGAAGTGTAGTGTTCTGTTTTAGTGGTGCCTGTCAGGTCACTCTATCATCTGTTGAGGCACTGTGGGAGAAATGCTGAGTCTATTCCAGAATGCTCTGGTATGCAGCCAGGGCAACATGATGCATGCAGATGTGTAAACGTGATTATAATGGCAGAAAAGAAGCTGTATGGAAACAGATTTACAAGTAAAATGGTTCAAAGTGACTGTGCTTCTTTGAAAGCTGCAGTGGACTGTCCCCCCCCCCCTTTTTATTTTATTTATAAAGAAAAATTCTGAAAGCAGTCCATGATAGCAGCATATTTGTTGCTGTGCTGCCTGATATAGCCACTTAGAACTTCTCAGCCATGGCACAGAGAGAACTCTTGACTCCTGCTCCAAAAGCACAGCCCCTTTCCACTTGAGCTAGAGAAGAATCCCCTTTTGATGTGTGATCCTTTTCAAACATTATGTCCATGAGTTAGTCTCGGTGACCTTGAGTGTCTCTAGAATTATGTTCTCGGTTGTTAGCAACAAAGCAGCTGATAGTAAAGGACACTGGTACATGTGTGTACACAGGCCCAGGGTCTCTGTTGAGTATGCCAAGTTGCACTTTTAATCGTGGTCTATAAGCTGGGTTTAGCAAAGTTAGATCAATATATTATCCTTGATCCAGAGTCGAGTTCACACTAACATGCATTCTCATTCTTAACTCTTTTTTTTAACAGAGTTACTTGTTGGGAATAAAAGTAATTTCCAATTTGCTTTTTGAACACACATTGCTGTAACATGCCTATAATCACTATTCCCTGTTCCAGGATGGAGACATACATAGACACTTGTATCTCCAAGATATCCTAACAAATGTTACCGAAGTGACCGAAAGATCCAAGTAAGTGGTGTCGTTCATACAAATTCAGTTGTGGGTCCTGTTAACAAAAATGCATTTGATTGAATTTTGACCCTTCCTCTAACTACCAGTTTGTGGTCCATACTGTCTGTCAGTGTTGTATACATCTGTCTCGGACTGGATTCATTAAGGCTAAACAAATGTTGAATAGTTGTGGAGTACTTTCAATCATTCCTAGTACCAGATCAAAGTAAACTGGTTATTTACTTTGTTATTTCTTGACAAAGAGAGGTCTCTTGATGAAATGGTACAGTTTTTTTGGTTGTTTGTTGCATCTTCAGATAAGCTTTGCCTCTTCTTTCCTTAAGAGGAATAGTTTTCTTTACACCAGTCCAAAAACATCAGCATAAGTCATTGGAGTTGAGTCTTACCTGCCTGAGTTATACAGACACTAGACAGGGATGTTTTCAATCTCCTTTATTTTTTGCACTAAACATGGAAACGGAGAAGAAGGAAGGAGGACATCACAAAGTGCCTTATAGGTGGATGATGTGATAGTTATTGAACCTGAAGCTTTCCCTATAGTTATTGAAAAAAATTCAGGTTTTGAGGAAGCGTTTGGCTTTAAAATGATGTTAAAGCTGAAATGCTGGTTATCTCTTTGCCAGATCTGGAGAAATCATCCCTTCAGAAAACATGGGTGTAAATGGGCAATGCATTCCCAAAGGTACCTGGGAATTTAAATCTCAGCTAACCTAGAAGATCCGAGTAAATTACATGATAGATCATTACTTCAGTCAGTTTAAAAAGATTTGGAGTTCAGGGGAAAATATGCAAATGTTTGGTCAGGGAGAATAACCTGGTCAAAATGAACACATTGCCCAAGATCTCCATCTAGTTTCAAAATATTCAGTAGTCATCCCAGAAAAAACTCGAAGGTACCTAGAGAACAAACTGAAAGTGAGCTATTTCATAGAGATCTACTGGGATTTTGAAATATAGTAGCTCATACCTCATACTGCTGTTCAGTATTAATTCATTCCATAATTAATCGTAAGTTCAGCTCTGTATGCATGACCCACAGGTTCTAGCTGTCAGTTAGGTAAAAGGAGTTTGAGCCACAAATATGAGCCATAAATTTGAGCCACAAATAATTACAGAATCCTCACAAACTAATTCTATTGTGTCTCCAGTTTAATAGTGCTCATCTTCTCCTGTATCGAGTAGATATGAATGAAAACTACCTTAATATAAAGATTTTATTTAGATGTATGCAGAAGAACTGATCCACATGCTCTGGGTGGCCTTGACATAAACTAAAAATACAAATGTTTTCATCGCTTCCTTCTAGGGTGTCAGAATTCTGTTGTCATATTGTTGGGTGCTGCCAGGTCTTTGATACCTTAGAGGGTTATGAACATCACTACAACACACTGCACAGGAACATGTGCTCTTTCTGCAAACGCTCTTTCCCCTCTGTGCATCTGTTGGATACTCACATCCTGGAGTGGCATGACTCTCTCTTCCAGATAATGGCAGAGAAGCAAAATATGGTGAGTTGCAAGCAAAGATTTCATTATGTATCTAGTAACACACCTCCGCCCCCCACACAGTAACCTTGCTACCCCCTCTCCCCCAACTCATTTTTGGGTCAGGACCCCTACAATTACAACACTGTGAAATTTCAGATTTAAATAGCTGAAATCATAAAATGTACTATTTTTAACATTCTATGACTGTGAAATTGACCAAAATGGACTGTGTATTTGGTACGGTCCTAGTTATAGACAGAGCACAAGACACAAGTTGATTCATGCAAAAGGAAAACAATAACATTCTTTGCAGTTTCTAGTGCCTTCTATCCAAGGATCTCTAAGCACTACATGTGCTTTATGCCTCAATGTCCAGTGATTTAAGAATGTATTAGTCTTGTTTTTCTAATGGAGAAACTGTGGCTCTCGGAGAGGAAGAGACTTTCCCATGGTCACACACAGTGCCAGGAGTAGAACCCCCATCTCCTGCATGTAGGACTAGCCATCCTCTCTCCTTTGCTTATTGTAAAAACGAGAATAAGTGGATAAACACAAGTGTGTAAGTCTGACTTGAGCTAACTTCTCCCTAGGATAATAGTACCTAAAGGAAAGAAACAAGGGAGATGGGTCTCTTGTCAAACAGGCTCTGTCCTGCATGTGCAGTGCTGGAATAGTCGGTTTGTCCATCTGTGGAGCTGGAATAGTTAACTGGTTTAATCAAACTAAGAACATAAGAACGGCCATACTGGGTCAGACCAAAGGTCCATCCAGCCCAGTATCCTGTCTACCGACAGTGGCCAATGCCAGGTGCCCCAGAGGGAGTGAACCTAACAGGTAATGATAAAGTGATCTCTCTCCTGCCATCCATCTCCACCCTTTGACAAACAGAGGCTAGGGACACCATTCCTTACCCATCCTGGCTAATAGCCATTAATGGACTTAACCTCCATGAATTTATCTAGTTCTCTTTTAGACCCTGGTATAGTCCTAGCCTTCACAACCTCCTCAGGCAAGGAGTTCCGCAGGTTGACTGTGCGCTGTGTGAAGAAGAACTTCCTTTTATTTGTTTTAAACCTGCTGCCCATTAATTTCATTTGGTGGCCCCTAGTTCTTATATTATGGGAACAAGTAAATAACTTTTCTGACCAAGTGGGCATTCACCCACGAAAGCTTATGCTCCAATACATCTGTTAGTCTTAATGGTGCCACAGGACCCTCTGTAACTTTTCCTTATTCACTTTCTCCACACCACTCATGATTTTATATACCTCTGTCATATCCCCCCTTAATCTCCTCTTTTCCAAGCTGAAAGTCCTACCTTCTTTAATCTCTCCTCATATGGGACCCGTTCCAAACCCCTAATCATTTTCAGTTGCCCTTTTCTGAACTTTTTCTAATGCCAATATATCTTTTTTGAGATGAGGAGACCGCATCTGTATGCAGTATTCAAGATGTGGGTGTACCATGGATTTATATAAGGGCAATAAAATATTCTCCATCTTATTCTCTATCCCTTTTTTAATGATTCCTAACATCCTGTTTGCTTTTTTGACTGCCGCTGCACACTGCGTGGATGTCTTCAGAGAACTATCCACGATGACTCCAAGATCTCTTTCCTGATTAGTTGTAGCTAAATTAGCCCCCATCATATTGTATGTATAGTTGGGGTTATTTTTTCCAATATGCATTACTTTACATTTATCCACTAGCTTCCAACTTTGCTAATATCTAAGCATCCCGAGTTCAGTCAGCAGATATTTCTCTCTTCTGTCCTCTGTAAACTACACATTTTTGATCAAGGAGGTTTCCTGCTGCCACCATGTGCAGATACTTGGGAAGTCAGTATTGCACTCTCCAGGATTTTGCCTGATGGGCCTTAGCAGTTTGGACTTTGCCTCATACACATGCAGTCAAGAAACCATGTGCAAGGGGTGGCAGAAAATGAACAATGTATTCCTAATACCAGAGATGGAAGTAGTTTCCCAACAAATTGAACTAGTTCCAAATTTTGTGAAACAATCTCAGCGCACCCATGTAACTTGGAGATTGTAATGTGTGAATTATATTGGCTTTCGTAGGTTTTTAAGGCTAAAAGGAACCATACAATCATATGGTCTTAATAACACAGGCCATAAAATATACTATCCCCAGTGGTTCCTGTGGTAGAGGGAATGACTTTTCTCTCATGCATAAACAAAAGTTGTAGAGCCCAATAGTTTGTGATTGGACTAAATCACTTTTCAGAGAGGATCGAGTAGATGATGATGATACATCTTTAGTACTGTGTATCAATGTGGAAGTGCCAGGTAGACATCTTGCCTTGCCTTGGAGAAATTCTGTGTGAATAACTCCCATCTTGCTTATACTGCATACGTTTTAGAATTACCTTTCCCTCTTCTTGCTTTTTAGTATCAGTGTTTGGTAGAAGGCTGTGCGGAGAAGTTCAAGAGCAGCAAAGACAGAAAAGATCACTTAGTCAAAGTACATCTTTATCCTTCTGATTTTCGATTTGATAAACCAAAAAAAGCTAAAAAGTAAGTGCCAAGTACACTGACAAAGCAAGCATTTATCCTTCTGTGTGCTGGGGACTGGTCCTCAGAAGCAGAGAACACCAGAAAATCCAGCAATCTCATGCTTCTCTGGGCTTAGTCAGTAGCACTTCATATTTACACAAGCTAGTGTCAGATTCCAGAGCTCCTGCATTCCCTTCCCGTAATTGCACTAGTTTATTTCTGGCCTCTGGAGTATAAAGAGGTTGTTTACTGAATGCAAAAATGTTAGATCCTAGCATGTGAATTCATGAGCCAAGGAATACTGGCCTTCAGGTCCTTCCAACAGGGATGAGTCGCCCACATTACGTGAGTGAAAGGGGTGCTAAAAAGACATTTGCTCACTCCTCATTAGTGAACCAATGAGTCCTCCCCAGCCCCCTCCTTCCCTTGCACTCTCCCTGAAATACAGAGAGCCGAGCTGCAATCCCAGCAGCACCTGCTCTGCTCTGCTCTGAAGGGTGCACTCTGTTCCCTTCTCTGCCTGTGTACTTCAGGGAGGTGAGTGAGTGCAGGGCTGAAGGGCAAACAGTCTCCATTGTGGTGGCGGTGGCAGGAAAAGGCCTGCCAAGCTGTGTCAAGTGCAGGAATCCATCCCCAGAGTGGGTGCATGGGCCTGGAGAGCCCAACACGTGCTCAGGAATCCTATCCCAGGTGCAGGAGGCTGGCAAGTCAACCAGAGGGTACCAGTGACCCTGCACAAGCAAGGGCCAGAGCCATTCCCTGCCAGTTCACGCTATCTGTGGGTTAGGGTGCTGCCCATGGCCAGATGACACCTATCCCTCACCTCTTCTGCCGCACTGTATTCTGGTTGAAAAACATGACCAGAACAGAGGCATGCTCCTTTGTTTGGTGCTTGGCTCTCTGTCCTGGCCATGGAGCAATGGAAGCATTAAGGGAGAGGAGACAGCCATGAGTGTGCAGCTGAGTCTGGAGGAAGAGGAGAGAGAGAGACTGCTATAGATACTTACATAGGATTCCTTTCAGTGCTACATGAACAGCCGGAGAAGCGAAGTCCTGATTGGCCCCATGCATAGGCACGCCCATTTCTCAGGCGGCTGTAAGAAGTTATGTAGTAGTGGTATGGATACAGACACACTTACATGAAGCAATGATGTCACTAATCAACTTTTTCGTCTCTCCCCTAATGTTGCCATGCCTATTCCAAGGCTGGGGAACCATGGAGACTTATTTAGCAATGAAGGATGATCTCTATCCTTAACAGTTTAGTAAGCACACAGTGGGGCAGAGCTATTGGCTCTTACAGACTGATCTGAGCAGTGACACTGGCAATGGCCAGTGATCTCTCAGGCAATCAAACCCACTCTGTTATCACTAGTTTTCAGTTGAATGGCTTAGAACGTAGAAAGGAAGTGAACTGCTGATTGTAGAAAGTGTCTTTCTTAGCCATGGATCAGGCACCAACATTCATCTCTTTGGAGCATGACGCCCTAAGCTATGGAAGGAAGGAAACTCATTGGCCCTGCTCAGCCAGATGAACCCAGGTATGCTTTATGGGCATAAGAAAGAAGCTTGTGGTGAAGCCCATGTAATGTAATGCAGTAGTTCTGACTCTCCACTCTGCAGACCCCCTTGTAAGAGAGCTCCTCCTGTGAGCCAGCTTCCCTCTAGCACTGCAGTGCTCTGCTTGCTTGAACATTTTACAGGCCACCCAGAGTGACCAAGAACACTCGCTGCCTTCTGCTAGCCCCCCTCTGACTCTCCTGAGCCTGTTTTACTTAATTTGTTTTGTAGCCTCCTGATCAAATGACCTTGGGCCCTTGAGCCTAAGCTGACTAGGAGGCAGTTGGCAGCTCCTGAAAGGAGGGTTTTGTTTCTGCAGCAGCACCAAAAACAATAAGCCTTCCTCTAAGCTGGACGTGAGCATGCCAATGGATGTGAATGTGGAGACTTACGAGCAGTCGCAAGTGGATTCCATGGAAATCTGTCCAAGTGAGAGCGTGGAGAATCCCACCCAGCCTATGAGTGGCCCAATTTCATCACTGCAGGAGAAAAAGCTCTATAAATCCAGGTCTGTTTTCCTTTATGTAAACTCCTTCGGCAGGGACCAGGTCTTCATATGTGCTGGGGCAGTACCTAACGCAATAGGGCCGTGACCTTAACTGGGGCCTTTGGATGCTCTTGTGATGTATTGCGAAGTAATACCTTTAAGTGCTCATCCCAAGTGATGGCTGAGCCTTCTAAATACACATTGATGCACAAAGCTTAGCACTTCTGAAAAGTTAACAGTCAATGATTTTTAATTGATGTTTGCAAAGAGTTTGAAGAAAAAAAGCAAATTCTTAGTGTTTATTTGCAGTTTACTAGGATTAAACTGCTGTTTCTGTACTTAACAGGTGGCAGCAGCAAATGACTGCTTTGTGCATTGATAGTGATTCATTTCTTTGATTCTTGCAGTCACAACTGAGAATCTTTGCAGTAACAGAGAAGTGTAATGAATGAGAAGCACACACTCACCCAAGGAAATGCCCTCAAATTCACCTTTTTTAAATAATCAACCAGGCTGGGGGACCCAGAAGGGGTGCAGTCTTCTCTTGAGTCTTACTTAGGATCCAGTTAAAGCAAGTGGATTTGATTGTGTGCTGCACCTCCAGCAGGTTAGGTGAGGTTGTGCAAAGGTGGCTCCAAATTCTGGGCTGCTCTGTGGATTGAAACTGCCATCAGTATAGTTAGAGCAGCCTCTGGTGTAACTAGGACTTGCAAGGGGCAGTGTAGAGCCAGTTGTGGTTCCTGTACAGTCCTTGTATTCTAATGCAGCAACACACAGAGGTCAGGATGGGGGTCAAAACCTATCCCTATATATGTATTCTTTTCATTTAAATCTGAAGTTCATTATGTGTATTGTTAGTAGGGCTGTCAAACTATTAAAAAAATTAATAATGATTATTTGCTGTTTTAATCACACTGTTAAACAATAATAGAGTACCAATTTAAATTTATTATGAGTATTTTTGGATGTTTTTCTACATTTTCAAATATATTTATTTCAGTTATAATGCAGAATACAATGCTCACTTCATATAATTATTTTTTATTACAAATATTTGCAAGTCGAAGCATGACGGGGCATAAGAATGTTTAACATATTTGGCAGATAAATACCTTGCAACGCTGGCTGCAACAGTGCCATGCGAATGCCTGTTCTCACTTTCAAGTGACATTGTAAATAAGTAGCAGGCAGCATTATCTCCTGCAACTGTAAACAAACTTGTTTGTCTTAGTGATTGGCTGAACAAGAAGTAGGACTGAGTGGACTTGTAGGCTCTAAAGTTTTACATTGTTTTGTTTTTTTGAATGCAGTTACGTAACAAAAAAAAATCTACATTTGTATGTTGTACTTTCATGATAAAGAGATTGTACTACAGTACTTGTATGAGGTGAATTGAAAAATACTATTTTTCTTTTTTACAGTGCAAATATTTGTAATAAAGATATAAAGTGAGCACTGTACATTTTGTATTCTGTGCAATTGAAATTAATATATTTGAAAATGTAGAAAAACATCCAAACTATTTATATAAATTGGTATTCTATTATTGTTTAACCGTGTGATTAAAACTGCAGTTAATCACAATTAATTTTTTAATCGAGTTAATTTGTTTTGAGGTAATCACTTGAATTAACAGCGATTAATTGACAGCCCTAATTGTTAGTAACACCTGAGGTTTTTAACTCAAAAATAATTCTAGGGATCTAATTCACTTGTCAGCATTTCTGCTGTTTTATTATTTGCATTTTCTCTCAAACCTAATCTAGGTTTAACAAAATTTCCCCACCAGTTCTGCTGAGCTGGTGTTAGCACTGGTGGGAGCCCTAGTATAGATGAGGCTCTACTGGTCAGGCACATTTTTAGCATATTGTCCGTTAATATGGTGAAAAAAGTTCAAATGAGATGGTGGGAAAATGCAGGAGACTTGCTTACACAAGGGCTAACACTGATCCAGAAAAACAGGGTGAATATTTTTGTAAATTTACCTAACTTGGCTCAGGCCTCAGTCCCAGGCTTCAAGCCTTGCCTACCCATAATAATGGTAAAAATTTCAAAGCCCACAAAAGGATACTGCACCCATTTAGCTATATTGCTTTCTAAACCAATGAAGTTAAATCAGTGCAACTTTGTTGTGTAGACAGGGCCTAGCCACAGACTTTTCAGTCTCCTTTAAGATACAAATGTATAACTTAAACTTCACTTTACCAGAAAGTTGAATTGGGGGCAAGTAGTGGTTTTCCAAGTTCTGCCCACAAAATAAGATCCTTCTGCTTCAGATGCTAAAATAAGACACTGCTCATTTTTTGAACATCTGCACAGTTTAATGTGATCATGTGTGTTCTGCTGGGCTTGACTCCCCCTTGGTGAGGCTTGCCCTGCTAGCCTCTTGGGGCTTGGCTCCTTGATTTAGGAGGAGGGAGGAATAAGAGGAAGTATCTTGCAGGTGTAACATACATGGGGCCAAAATGAGCTGTTACTCATAGTGGCTTGTGCAGATCTTCATAATGTGATATCCCCCCCCGCCTTTGGGCAGTGAAATAGTTAAGTGTTGACATGTCAACTCAGATCCCTAACAATAACTCACCGACTGGATGAGATGAACAGGGAAATTCAAACCTCACAGATGCTGTTTCAGGTTTTCTGCAGGCAGACACCGCTGCATCCGTTAAAAACCCTTCAAAATGTGAACAGAATGTATCATTCATAAATTCCAAAGCCAGAAGGGACCATTGTGATCATCTAGCCTGACCTCCTGTATGTCACAGGCCAGAGAACTTCCCCAAAATACCGTAATTCCTAGAGCAGATCTTTTGGAAATCATCTAATCTTGCTTTAAAAGTTGTCAGTGATGGAGAATTTATCGTGACCCTTGGTAAATTGTTCTAATGATTCATTACTCTCACCATTAAAAATCAGAGGGGTAGCCGTGTTAGTCTGAGTCTGTAAAAAGCAACAGAGGGTCCTGTGGCACTTTAAGACTAACAGAAGTATTGGGAGCATAAAGTTTCGTGGGTAAGAACCTCACTTCTTCAGATGCAAGCAATGGAAATCTCCAGAGGCAGGTATAAATCAGTGTGGAGATAACGAG
>NW_020664499.1:8274816-8308379 GCF_002925995.2 Terrapene triunguis
CTCGTTATCTCCACACTGATTTATACCTGCCTCTGGAGATTTCCATTACTTGCATCTGAAGAAGTGAGGTTCTTACCCACGAAAGCTTATGCTCCCAATACTTCTGTTAGTCTTAAAGGTGCCACAGCACCCTCTGTTACCATTAAAAATGTATGCCTTTATTTCCAGTCTGAATTTGTCTAGCTTCAAATTCTAGCCTTTGGATCATATTATATCTTTAGCTGCTACATTGAAGAGCCCATAATTAAATATTTGCTCCCCATGTGGATAGTTATAGATGGTAATCAAGTCACCCCTTAACCTTCTTTTTGTTACATTCAAGAAGCTCAATCTATTTAGCTTATCATTATAAGGGGACATAACAGTTTTCAAGTACATAAAAAGTTGTTACAAGGAGGAGAGAGAAAAATTGTTCTTAACTGCTGAGGATAGGACAAGAAGCAATGGGCGTAAATAGCAGCAAGGGAGGTTTAGGTTGGACATTAGGAAAAACTTCCTAACTGTCTGGGTAGTTAAGCACTGAAATAAATTGCCTGGGGAGGTTGTGGAATCTCCATCAGTGGAGATTTTAAGAGCAAGTTAGACAAATACCTGTTAGGGATGGTCTAGATAATAAGTAGTCCTGCCGTGAGTGCAGGAGACTGGACTAGATGACCTCTTGAGGTCCTTTCCAGTCCTATGATTCTATAAGGCATGTTTTCTAATTCTTTAATCATTCTATGGACCCTCTTCAATCTATCAACATCCTTCTTGAATCATGAGCACCAGAACTGGACACAGTATTACAGCAGCAGTTGCACCAGTGGCAAATACTGAGGTAAAATAACCTCTCTACTCCTACTTGAAATTCCCCTGTTTATGCATCTCAGGATCACATTAGCTTTTTGACCACAGTGTCACACTGGGAACTCATGTTCAGTTGATTATCTGGCATGACCTCCAAATCTCTTTCAGTGTCACTGCTTCCCAGGATAGGGTCCCCCATCCTGTAAGTATGCCCTTCATTCTTTATTCCCAAATGTATACATTTACATTTAACTGTATTAAAATGCATATTATTTGCTTGTGGCCAGTTTACCAAGTGATCCATATTGCTCTGAATCAGTGACCTTATTTACCACTCTCCCAATCTTTGTATCATCTGCAAACGTTATCAGTCATGATTTTATGTTTTCTTCCAGGTCATTGATGAAGATGTTAAATAGCGTTCATAAGGGCTAGGGGGATTTTTAAAGAGTTTAGGGTGTGGAGAACTAAAGGGTTGCCAAGGAGAGGTGGAAGTATTCTGTCTCCTCACAGACCAATCCTTCCCCGTTCAGGTCCTGCCTTTACATTGGTGACTGTGTCCCTATGAAGCAGAACTTTTGCTAATGCGCTCTCTGTTAAACAGCAGTCATTGTCATTTCCTATCAGACTAAGTTGGTTTCCTGTTAGGCATCTCAGCAAAGTGACCATTCCGGTTAAGTGTGCTCTGAGTGACACATGCATAAGTACAAAAAAACAAGACATCAAGATTTTTGTATTAACATGGTATATTTATGTTGCAGAATCCCATCAACCGTTTGCTTCGGGCAGGGCGCCAGCCGAGGATTTAAAAGCATGAAGAAGAAAGTATGAAGGTCACTGGAGCAGATTCACAAGGAATGACAAGTAAAGACAAGCAGAAAAGGCCTTGTCCCCTGAGGTTAATAAAAGATACAACTAATCATTCATGGGTTTGCTTGCTCCTCCTGGTTGAGCACAACAATGGATGTGTTGAATTTACTGTACACTGAGGGCAGGGAAGGCTTGGGGCTGTCCGTTGTGATCATGGATGATCCAAAGCCAGCAATTTCTGCAGCAAAGGAAAAGCAAGAGAGAAGGAAGGAGGAGGGGATCTTGTGTTTGTAGATGTTTGAGTTCCATAAATGCATGGAGAAGGGGCACTTAACCAAAGGGCTGTATTTGTTTCCCTTCCCCGCTCCACCAGGGGCTTCTGTACTCCACTCACTCCTTTGTCCGGGGACGAGGTGGACAATGTGGTAAAGGTGGTGGAATGCCGGCATTCCATCACCATCAAAGTAAGCGTAAACTCCCCTGCCCAAAAGGCTGTGGAGATGTTGATGGGGGCCAGCTGGAGGATGACTGGGAGTCCATGGGCTCAGTCAAGTCTGGAGACCTCTCAGCTCCTGCCATGTTACAGGAAAAGCTGTACCAATTCCTGGAAGACTCACGAGGCTCCAGGAGGAAGGCACTCTCCAGAAGTGGGGGGGGATTTCAATCTCCTCTTCCAGGGTGCAAGGGCCGTATCAGGAGGGTCAAGGGATCAAGGAGTGGCACTCTGCAGCCTACCAGTGAACTCACAGATTCCACAATTCCCTGACACCTTTGGGATCAAGCACAGGTTGCAGGTGCAGGTGGTGCCGCTGCCCCCAATTAAACCAACTACCATTGCATCTCTGAATACAAGAGGCTGTAGGGTGAGTCTCTGCTGATACTAGGTGCTCTCCTCGCTTTGGGAGGGTGTGGGGGTGGTACTCTGTGATCTTCCTGCAGGAGACTCACATAGATTCAGCCACCAAAGCCAGCTGGCGGCTGGAGTGGGAGGGAAGAGGGTGTACTTCAGCCACCTCACTGCACTCTTGGGCTGGATGGCCACCCTGTTTTCCCCGGACCTATGGCCCAAGGTCCTGGGGGTTGCCGAGGTCATGCCAGGGTGCCAGCTGCACCTCTGGGTCTGCATGGAGGGGCTGATCCTCAATCTTGTCAACTTGATCTGTGCCCCGATACCCAATCCCGAAGCGGGTGGAGTTGTATCAGTGGGCTTCTGCCTTCCTTGGCACTTTGGATTCTCTTAAGTGCCTGGTCCTGGGTGGGAATTTTAACAGCAACCTGGATGTGCGTGAGAGAAGTGCTAGGCCACAGTGGATGTCCTCAGGGAGATTGTTACGCCCTGGTAGATGTCTGGAGCAACCACCACCTGGATGACTCCACCTCCTTTTCCTGTGTCTGTGTGGAGGATACTCAGTCATGCCACTTGTGGCTGGACCGCATTTACATTTCCTTTTTAACTCTTTGTGGGCCCACTCCTCCAGCATCAGGTTGGTCCCCTTCTTGGACCACCATCTGGTATCCGTGATGGTTTATTTGATGCCTGGGCAGCTGGGGCTGGCCTACTGGCATTTTTAACAGCCTCCTGGAAGTTCTGGCTGGCCTGGCGGGAGGAGAGGTGGTGGGATGTGGGGAAGAGACATGCCTAGTTCTTCTGTCACGACTACATCGGGGGGCCAATCAGAGGAGGGATGTGGCGATTGAGCAGTTGGAGTGGAAGGTTTTGGAGCCGGAGAGGTGCCTGGACACTCACCCTGCGGATCCATCCTGCTGCAGGTAGTGTCAGGAGAAGCAGGATGAGCTCTGGGTCCTTGATGACCATTGGATGAAGGTTGCTTTTGTCTGATCATGTATCCAGCTTCTTCAGGAGGTGGATTGCGGCTCCTGCTTCTATGCCATGGAGAAAAAGCATACCATCTGCCCTCTGGAAGAAGACAGCACCCCTCTTACGGATCCAGTGGAGAAGCAAGAAAGGATGGGAGCTTTCTATGCAGACTTCTCCATGGTCCAACTAATGCTAATGCTTGTGAGATCCCGTGGGACAAACTCCCTACAGTCAGTGTGAGTGACCGGGATTGGCTGGAGCTTCCTCTCACTCTGGCTGAGTTCTTGGAAACCCTCCATATGATGCCTAACATAAAATCTCTAGGCAATAATGGGCTGAACTTGAGAGTTGTACTGTGCATTCTGGAACGTTCTTGGGCTAGACATTGCCGTTGTCTGGACCAAGGCCCTGGGGAGTGGGGCATGTCTCATGTTATGCAGGGCAGGCCATGCTTGCCCTGCTGTCCAAAAAGTGAGGCCTCCATGACATGAGGAATTGGTGCCTAGTATCAATACTCAGCCTGGACTGTAAGGTCATAGCTGTGAAGAAGTAGGAATTTTTTGTAATATTTTTTATGAAGCCAATGTGCCTTGGTTTCCCCTATGCTTTACGTGGCTACACAGTGGGGGAATAAGTTTGCTCTCGGGGCAGGCTGAGACACATAGGTGTGTGTGTTGCCTAGCTGTTTGAGCCGACAGAATGTGTCATTAAAAGGACTGAACGAGACAGACCCATATCAGTGGAAAATCTGAGAGGACAATAGAAAGCCCAGTCACCAGGACATTGACACCTAACAACCAATGAACCAGAGAGAGGAGGATTTCCCCAATTCTCAGCAGGGAAGCTGAGCAGAGACTACAGCTTAAGAACAAAGGACTGGGAGGTGTAAGGTGAGGGAATAAGAGTTGGTTTGTGGCAGAACCTTGGAGTTCTCTCACCTGGGAGCTGACTAAGGCCATATCTACATTGCACTTCCGTCACTCAGGGGTGTGAAAAAAACACCCCCTGAATGCAATACCGGATTTACAATGGTGCCAGTGGCGCCATGGCACCAGGCCCACGATGGAAAGGGGCCCCGGCGCGCGCTCTCCTGTGGGGTCAGAGAAGCTTGACGCTGGGAGATGCTGCAGCTCCGTGGCAGCCTCTGTCGTCAGCCTGGCTCCTGCCCCGCCCCTTTCCCCAGCGTGCTACGTTCCCCCCCCCCCCCCCGCCGCCGATCAGCTGGATCAGCCTTGCTGGGGGGAGGAGGGAGCCGCAGCACGCCGTTCCGGGGAGGAGGTGGATGGGGCTGCTCTGGTGCCTTTCCCTTTGAGGCAGGGCACTTGTGATCAACCAGCTGTTCCTGTCCATGCTCTAGCACCAGTTCAATACCCTGAGCCTGCTCTTGAGAAGCCTGGTCAGCCTCCAGAAGATCCTGGAGTTTGTCTGTTTGGGGGTGCACTGGATCTCTGCGGGGGTCCCGACTGGTTCATGAGCAATGTTCATTCTGGCATTTTCTAACTTGAGAGCGCTTGACTTTGCACACTTTTAATCCTCTAATTTTGTATTTTCTAATTTTTGTGGATTAGTTTATTGATGAGAGCAACCTTAACTAATGTTAAACACAGTTTTTTGTTTGTACAATGCTCAAAGTCTTGTTTGAGGGGGGAACAATTGCGAATCTTTCTTGTGATGATAGGAGACGACAAGTAAATATTCAGAAAGCCATATATAGCGTCCAATGGGTAAGAAGCAAATAAACAATATACATGAAAGGAGCTGTAATTCTCTATCTTCGTTTCATGTAACCCCCTTTTCAGCAAGTACCTTTGAAAAGCAGTGTAGAGTACCCCAGTACAAGCCCAAAGGAACCGAGTAGCAGCTGATCCAAGCCCGGCTTTGACTGCAGCTCCTCTGAAATAATGTTATGGGAAATCAGCAAAGGCAGCTGTTGCCATGACAGCCAGGGCACTGGTGACTTTCCCAGTGTGCAAATGACCTGGAGGGAGAGAGTGCTAAGTGGCTGATTATCTCTGATGTCACAATGTTACTGCTCAGGCAGCTGCAGGGGGCAGCAAATGTGCAGGGTGTAAAAAAATCAGGCTTTTCTCGTGCTCTGGTTTTCCCAAACTTCCTAAAAAACCCAGCAACAGCCAAACCCAAAATACACATTGAAAATCATTTCACACACATAGTCATTAGTGTCTGAAATGTGGTTCAAGTCTCTGTTACCAGATGTGCCCGTTACTTTGGGGTATCCTCATTTATTAGGGTTACTCTTTGGGGGGGGGTTCTGTAATTCTATTAATGTATTGTTTGTGTCACTTGTGTGTTCATATGGAGCTCTACTTCTCCCTTCTGGAAGTCCCCTCCCAATGGAGCCACCCTGCAGGATCTAGGTTCCCCAGGGCTGGGTTCCTCCAGCTCCAGAATCAGATGAACACACACACCGGCACTAACAGAGCAAGTCTGAGTGGACCTGGTCAATCCGCACTCTCAAGCTGCCACCCTTATATGCCACAGGTTCAGCACATCCCTATCCCCACTTTCACATGACAATTGTACTGGTAGTAACCCACTTGATGAGCAAACCCCACACTATTTTTGGGCGCTACGGGGATCTTTAGCTTAGGTAAAAGAAGCGTTGCTGCAGAGTAAATGGAGAAGCTAAAAACACAAAAAAGTAAAGTTCAGAGAGAGGGAGAGAGAAGCAACCAGCTTAACCATAAAAGTTATTTATTGAATAATAGTGATAACTACACAAGGAGGGCTAAACAAACATAAGTTACATTATTAAAGGTTAATACCTGAGGCAGAAAAGAAAACAGAGAGAGAGAGGGATGGAGGGATCTCACTCACTCCATGAGGCTTGAACTGGTCAGGGTTCCCAGGTGATGGTGGTAGCTCAGGGTCCTGAGTGCTGGAGACAGGCAGAGCCCCCAGCACGATCAGTCAGGAGACTGAGTCCCAGTGGAACTGATGCAGAGTTTGGGTCCATGCATCAGAACACTTACTTGGGCATAGGTAGAGGGTTTTGTAGAGAAACAACAATGGTTCAAGGGAGAACACTAGATTTATTTATGGGTAAAATGATGACTGAAGGGTTTTCTTTAGGCTAGACGATAGGAGCTGATCACTCTTGGCTATGGGTGGTGTTTTCTTCCAGGGAGCTCACAATGCAATTAGGCTGCTTCAGTATTTTGGATATCAGCTGAGGATTCATTACTAGAATTGGTCTGATAACTGCTGAGCTGGGTGTGTGCAGATGTAGGTTCATTAACATCTGGAGCAGAGATCCTCCATGATGCAGTGCTTCCCTGCTTTTCTGGTCCCAGAGTTCCATACGGTTCTCTGTTCTCCATTCTGTATGCTAATGGAGATGCCTTAATCTTGTCACCCTTGTCAGGAGGGGTCTAGGTGTGTCTCCCAACGCCCTTCACTGCTCTCTGCAAGTCTTTTCTCTGATTGGTTTTGGTTGAAGCAGAGACTGGTGCGGGGGTGTCTTTCATGAGTCAGACAGGCTGGATACTGCGCCCTGGTTCCCCAAGAACACAGAGCTAACTGGTATCAGCATGTTTACAAAAAAGGGTTTTGAGACAAGTTAGATGCTGAGGTACCGACCCTCTAAATCAGAAAATACTGATGCAACCCAAACTGTGTTGTCACTACTGATAGGCCATAATACCAAGGCATGAAAGAACAACTCTCCCAAACCCAGAGGAAATAAACTAGCTGCTTTGCAACTAAGGTATTTTTTTAAAGTTCAGTTATATCTACAGTAGATTCCACTTATTAGCAACCCCTTGGTCACCAGCAAAAAGGTGCTGCTATCCAGCAGTTGCTAATATATGGAAGGCAGGTTTGCGAGGCTGCAGCCCTGTAAGCCTGCCTACTCACAAGGCAGCAGTGGGGGGGAGGGCTGCAGCCAGGATGTGGGGGTTTCTGTGCGGAGCTAGGGGCCCACAGAGCTGCATGGTGCCTCTCCCTGTGCTCTCTGGGAGTTGGGCCTCAGCAACTCTCAGCGCTTTCTTTCCTGGGCAGGGCACAGCCCAGAGAGTGCAAGGAGAAGTACCATGCAGCCCTGCTACTGCCCGGCCCACAGCCCCCTACCTCCTGTGCGGTCCCTGTGCACAGGCAGATTTGCAGGGCTGCAGCCCCAGAAGGAAGCGTCATAACCCACGGAAAGGAGAAGCCCTGGTAAGATGCCTTCTGGTTGGAGGGGTTCTTGGGGCTGTTTGTTCACAGATGACAGTGATTGCTGATAAAGCAGTTGGAGTGGTTTCTGAATCAATTCCTGCTGCCTCAACAGCTGTAGGAGGGGTCTCCACCCCATGGGGAGTGGTGGGAGTTTGGAATGACCGAGAGTATCACACACCACAAAGTGCTGTGCAGTATAGTCCAGGAGCTCCAGACACCCAAAGCCAGTTTCAGACCCATAGACCAAGCAGCATACCACTTTTACTTTCTAGGGGTTAGGAATAAAGTAGTATCCCTTTAAATAATTTGTGAGCCCTCTAGTGGTACTCACTGGTCTATATTTTAGAAGTTGCCAGAACCCAACCAGAGTGGCAATGTGTGTATGTAGCTAGGTCTGGCATATTGTGTCCATTGAATAAACACTGCTAGTTGGATTCCACTGTGCCTGTATGGTTCCTTTGTACCTGTTTGTTGCTTAAAGAGCAAGAGACACAACACTTTAGCAGCAAGGCAGGGATTCTAATCTGGGAATACAGTCAGAATAGGGAGCGGCCTAGGGACAGTGCAACTAAAAAGGGAACTGCACCTTGCAACACTAGGACTATAAGTGATCTGCTCACTTAGAGAAAAATTGTGTTAAAAATGGCTGGCACTTTGGGGGAAATGGACTTGTTTGGTAGTTCAGTAGCAGACTGGCCCACCTCTCGAAAGAGATTGGAACAGGATAGACGAGCAAATGGTATAACTGATGAGAAGAGAGTCAGTTTTACTGAGCATAATGAGCTAAAACGTGCAACTTACTAAGCAGCCTAACAGCTTTTTAAACTTGCAGCCGAAACATTTGCTGCTTATGTGGAAATTCTACAAACTCATCTATCCCCAAAAGCCATGGTGATCACAGTCATTCCTGCTTTTATAAATGGAGTCAAAAAGGCAATGAAAGAATTTCTGAGTATGTGATTGAATTAAGGAAAGTAACAGGGCATTGCCAGTTTGGAAAGAGTTTAAATGGTGCAGAAAGGGGCTAGTTAGTGTGTGATATGCAAAATGAAGCACCTAAAAACAATTATTGACTGAGGCTGATTTGGCCCTAAAACAAGCACTATAAATTGCTGTTTCAATGGAGACGGCCTAATGGGACTGTCTCTTCCCAATTAGGACAGTTAACATCATCTTTAACATCCTGCCAAGGACTGTCATGTCTTTAAGAGAGTCTAGACAGCTAAAAGGCTGGGCCAGAATAGGGGGAAATGTTGAAATTAAAATGTGTGCAAACTTTTATGGTTGGAATGTTTTCATTGTTTTCCTTTTTTATACAAGCTTAATAAAAGGGATTTTAAAGGCGGTTCTTCACAGTGGGAGCTGGGGCTAACAGACCAGAGCCCCCTGTAGGCATTTAACATTGTAACAGTAAACAAGGGCTTTAAATACCATACCTCAGTTGCTCCCTAGACCCCCACTCTTTAGCTATACATAACAGCCTGATACAGCCTTTATTGGGAGGGATAGAACACATCCTTTGCCAGTCCGTTAAACCACTGTTTTGTAGACGTTTGTAGAATGCTGGGAATGTGGGTCCATGTTCTTTCCTGGCTCTGGTGGGGGAGTGTGGTCTAATGAGTAGAGAAGGGATCTGCAAATTAGCACTCCTGAGTGGTCTTTGCTTTTAAATGATGCTTTGCATTTACAATGTGCTCATTAATCTGTGGGTCTCAAACCTATTTGTGAAGAGGGGTATGTCAGAGTAGCCCCATTTTGAAGACATGGAGCATGATTCATCAGTGCTTTGTGGCCCCTTTGTGTTGGCTGAACTGCACCTCCATAAGGGGACATACAAGCTGTCTCCCCTTGTCCTCTGTGGCAAATACCTCACTGGTGCAGGAATGAATTGGACCACCCTAGCCAAGCACACAGATTTAGCACAGACATTCCAAAACACAGTATGGCTAAGTGACTGAAAGGTAGGTCTGCCACTTCAGAGACCTGGGTTCTCTTTCTAGCTCTACCAGAAGTGACCTTGTGCAACTTTACTGATCCCCAGTTATCTGTGAAGGGGGGGGGGATACTTGCCTCTGTCTTAAAGCAGGTGTATGAAGCCCTACCTAATATTAAGTGTTAATGATTAGAGTTCACAGGCTTGTGTCTCCTAGCCTAGCTACTTTCCCAGTGGCCAAACGACAGCTGTAGGGCTGGCATGCTCCTGCCACCAGCACCTCGCTTACACTATTAGTCTACGCAGTTGTTTGGAAACAACGAAGAAGGCTCAGTGGAGCTTGGAAGCAAACTCAGTGCAGTAGGACTGTTCAAGAAATAACAAGTGTGTGCCAAGGGAGATTTCCTATGGCTTACAAATCTGAAGAGATTTTTATGGAGGTGGTGAAAGGCACTGCCCTGACCCCACAACTATCCCTTTGCCAAATGTCCAGTTCCTGCTGCACAGCCCTAGGGATGTTCAAACTAGCTTTGGAAATGTTTTTAGCATTGGTGAAAGTATCTATTTTTTATTGATCTGGATCTAAAAATGGCTAACCTAATTTGCTGAAACTTTCAAAAGAAAAGTTTGTCAACGTTATAAGCAGCAAGTCTAGGGAATTACAATGGACAGGATTAGGCAGCTTGAAATATTGGCATCACTACCACTTTGCCAAAATCATTATTGAAATGGGGAGACTTTGTCAAAGGAGTGAGTCTCACATTTTGTCTTGAAGGCAATGAGATCTGGTTAATTTCTTCTTGGAAGGGATTCCACAGTTTGGGGGCTGTTAAGCAAAAATCTATATCCATCTCTCATACCTGTCACTCCTACAGTGGAAAGTGTCATGGTTCCCGAGGAGCACAGTTGCTGCAGGATGTTATGGCCTCAGAGTCTTGAAGGCAACCCTTGCAGATGTGGCCCAACAGCACTCCCTCAGAGGCTGCAGTAAAGCAGAGGCAGTTCAGAGCCCATCTACTGTCTCTGATAAGATAATGAAAACTCATTCAGGTGGCACATGGGCAGAGCAGCAGGCCAAAGGGAGCCAGGCTAGGAGAGGGCAGGTATGGGGAGAAGCGGTTGAAGGACTGGGCATTGGAGGGCAGTTGCTAGAACCATTCCCACAGAGGCTTGAGTAGTGCTGTAGCAGTAGCTTCTTCAAGGGATGGATTCTAGCCCAGTCGGTGCAGAGTGTCTGGCACCCAGCAGGTGGCGATCGTGCCTAAAGGAAGAGCAAAGGCAGGTCTGGAGCCGCAGCCCCAGCCCCTTACTCCTCACAGCCAGCCACAGTTTGAAACTTGACAGGTCTCCAAGAATACCAGTAATTTCCTGTTCCGAGGGCTGACGCTGCCTAGCGCAAACACACACTGTTTGCTACACGTTTAGAATCATGACAAAGTCTGAGACATGGGCTTCCAGTTCAGAATGGCTGCTAGGCACCAAGCCTTCCCTGACTGGGAGCAGGGCAAGTGCCTGGGACCCAGAGGGCTGCCTAACAGGCAGTGAACTGTAGGACCCCTCCCACCCCAGCTTTTCTGGGAGCAGGAAGGGACCCCAGGTTTCCCAAAGCCTCCTCCAAAGGGGAGGGGCAGTGTGACAGGGGTCACCTAGAGAGGTGCATTCCCCTGACAGAGTGCTGGGGCCTTCTCTGGCAGCACCTCAGGAAGCTTCTTAAGAGCTGTGGCTGCAAAGACACGCTTAAAGCCCTGACCAGTGCCTGGGCTTGCCCCACTTCCTGCCAATGGTAAGTAGCCCCAGGCTGCGCCCTCCCTGGCCTGAGCCAGGAAGATGGGCAGTGAGCTGGGGAAGCACCACAAGAGTAGCAGTCCCTATACTGTGTGGGGTGGGGGGGGAGGGGGGAGGTGAAGCGGGGCTGCAAAGTGCTAGGGAGTGGACCAGAGCCACTGCCTGGGGGCTTGGAGCGAGACCCTTGGCAAATGGGAGGCCTCCAACACCTGGAAAAGTGGCTCTGCTCTCCGGCAGGGCAGCCACCTCAATTCCGTTCACTCCTCTGAGATGGCTGGGGGGTTGCCTCTAGCAGTGGCAGTGCACAGTTGCTGGCTAGATGCCAGGGCAATGACAGAGGTAGCTTTTTGCAGTACATCCAAAGAGCCCCAAGTATTACCGCACCGGCAGGCAGGAAGTAGTGCTGTGTGTGCGGCACAAGCCTGACACCTGCCGGGCAGGCAGGCCTCGCTAATCTGTGCAGTATTTTACAGGAACCCCTCTTGGCTCTCCCCAGCAGCCAGGTCTCATTGTGCAGGCTGAATACACTGGCTCTGGTTAGGAGACAGTTTGTTACATTTTGGGGAAAGCTACGATATTGTTTACAAAGAACAAAGCTGTGAGCGGCACCGCTGCCTTGATTAACTTAGAGGCTTTATTGACTGACTGCTTTGTACAAAACAGGGAGATTTCTGCCCCAGCCCATTCAGGGCTCTGTACAAAACCCAAACTATGTACATGGAATTAGCTCTGCGCCTTTCACATGGGCTGAAATGCACACAGCGTAGACGCACCTGTGAGTCCTAGCGAGAGCTCACCTATAAACAGCTTAGCATCCTCAAATACAGCCCCCTAGTGACCCATACAAAAATCAGACTGTCCCCTATTTACAGCAAGAGAGCACTAAGGGACCTGGCCTTGAGTCACTGCCAGCCCCAGGGAAGGCAGCATGGGCCCGGCACAGCTCCATCCCCCAATGGGGTGACTCCGTGAGGCCAGCTGCTCATGGATAATGGCAGCAGAGTCAGGCCCATTGGTCCCCAGGGCCGACCGGGGGGGGAAGCCGGTACAAATTACCGTGGCCTGGCAGTCCGGAAGGGGGCCTGGCTCCCCCCCCTCCCCCCCGTCGGCCCTGTTTAGCCAGTCCGCCCTTGCTGCGGGGCCGGAAAAAATTTTTTCACAGGGGACCAAACCCGCTCTCGGCGGCCCTGTTGGTCTCATACCTTGAAGTCATGCCTGGGTGGAACTCATTCATGCCAGGAGGATCCTTGCGGAGTGGTAGTCGGAGGTCACTGAGGAGGGCTGATTAATCAAACCCAAGCTGGTTCTGGAAGTGTGTGTGTGTGTGTGTGTGTGTGTTAGGGGTGCAGGGGGGAGCAGTTTCTGCTTTGTGCTGTTTTATTCTCGTTGTCCTTCAACACCTTGTGCTCTGCCATGCAGCATCAGGAGCAGGGGAAGCACCAGGCTTCTCATGCAATGCTGCAGTGTCAGTATCAAGCACAATCGCATCCATGGGTGTTCAAGCCACACAGTACCATCACGCTGAGTCAGTCAGACCAGCACAGGCCAGAGACCTGCTCTCTGCAACCCCAGCATCGAGACCAGTGACTTGTAGTTGTTGTAAACACTCAGGGACAAGCTCCCGTAGACTAGGATATGCTTGGGAGAGGGAGACGCTAACAGAAAAGGCCATTAGAGACCAATACAGGGAGATGGGAACTTCCTGTCGTACTGTGATTGGGTCTCCCCTGTTCAGAGGCTGGAAGACAGGATCAGATTCACACCAGGATCAAGAGGAACCTGACACAGTTCAGAGCTAAAGTCAGCCCTGTGCCAGCTGGGCTGGGAAGCAAGTGCATTGCACTGGGGTGCTGCAGTGAGGGAGCCCATGGGGAAGGAACTTTTTCTTGCCTACAATCTGGGAGGCAGCGATCCTTCAGCGTTGAAGCCCAAACACTATTCCCAGTGGATTTTCGCCTGCTGTTCCACAGCCAGGGACTGACCCTCGGCAGCTGTAAGCCACTCAGTGCATGCTGGTCAGAAGGGGGCTAGTCCACAATCAGCAGCCAGTGAAGAAGTGGGTTTGCCGGCTCGCATATTGTGCTGCTCACCCCATGTGCAGTAGCGCAGGCCGGGGGCACTGTGACCCAAGCGCTGTACACAGAGCCTAGCCCCTGCACCAGGTTGTTAGGATAGGTAGTACATGCCATAGGTGACTGGCGCTGTGAAGAGACCTGGGACAGGCTGCAGGGCTGCTCTGCTGGGGAAAGTGCTGGTGGCTCCGTACAGTGAGGGGGAGCCCAGGTGTGCCCCCAGCGGGAAGGGCAGGGCAAAAGAGGGCAGCAAGGGCTTGGTGGCCAGTTTGAGCTTCTCCAGCTCTGCTTCCTGCAACCTCTTGGCCTTAGCCCTGCGGTTCTGGAACCAGATCTTGACCTGGGTTTCTGTGAGATTGAGGGAGCTGGAGAACTCGGCCCGCTCGGCGATGGACAGATACTGCTTCTGCCGGAACTTCCTCTCAAGCGCCAGCAGCTGCGAGGTGGTGAAGGGCGTGCGGGGCTTGCGATTGTTCTTGTGCTTCCTCAGAGTGCAGGGTGGAGGGCTGGGCTGCCCTGCAAGGCGACACAAACAAACAGCCCAGCTACTTAGTGTGGAGTGGCCCTGGCCCGGCTGCCAGGCCAAAGAAGCGATCTCTAGGACCCTCCAGCCCTGTATTCATACCCACATCAGACATGAAGCCCATCCTGGGCTCCAGCCCTGCCATGAATTCATGTTTCCCCAGTGGGGCTAGCTTTGGTGCAGGACCTGGTCCCTCGGGGCTGGGAAGCCAGCATGGCACAGAGCAGGCCTTCCCCTCAGTGACTGCACAACAGGTACTCACAAAGCCCCTATTTGGGGCCCGGAGACTCCCTCAGGCATGGGGCTGGGCATGCTGAGCTGGGATGCGGATGGGGCACTGGGTGTCAGGGAGCAGGGCGCTGTGGCACAAAGGCTCCACACATTAGTCCCCAGGAGCTCCTGTCTCAGCTGGAGAGAGCAGGCAGATCCCTCCCCTGCCCATGGGGTTCCCAGTGCCTGGCTCCACAGAGTGGCCAGTGTGCCATTCAGCTCACAGGGTCAGAGCTACCTGGGGTCAGAGCCGCCTGGGGTCAGAGCAATGGGGTTCACCGTGCACCTGGCCTGGGTGTGGGCAGAGGAGCTGAGCTCACAGGCAGGCAGGCACCAAGTGGTGTGAGCTGTGGCCCTGGGCCCAGGTGGGACCCCTGAGGGAGGAGTGCAGGCCAGGTCCAGGCGCCCTGCGCACCATTAGCAATGTACAGTGCTATCGGCAGAAGAGCGCACTGGGCCTTTCCCCCACTGTTCAGAAGTGAGTGGCTGGCGAGGGCTGCTGGGGGCGCGGAGTGATAGCAGGGCCAATGGCCTGGCAGACTCTACCACGAGGCTGTAGGTCCCAGCAGGAGCCCGGGTCAGGCTGTGCTGCTCACACAGGGCTCGTAGGTGCACAGCAGGGAAGCTGCAGCGGTCTCAGGGTCGTCTCGGGGTTGAAGCGATGGCACCTCAGCCTGGCTGGAGCTTCACAGCGCAAGCAAGGGGCTGGGGTGAGTTAGGGCCCACTGAATGGCTGTTGTCTCCCCATCCACTATCCCTACGGTCAACATGCCCTTCCCACTAGTGGGGCCAGGTCCTGACCATTCTGCTGTTCAGAGGAGGCCACAGGTGAGCCTGGCCTGGGCTCTCAGGTGAGGAGAGGAGGAAGGGAGCCCGCACCCCATGAGTTTAGTGCTCCCCCGCTGCTCTGGCAGGCAGGGGAAGGGTCCCAGGGGTCCCGCTAGCTGGACTGACAGTTGCCCAGGCTGGCTCTGTGCTCTGACACGCAGAGGTGTGGGGTCACTTTAGGTACTTACTTGGTGGAGAACAGGCAGATTTTGCAAACCAGGAGTTGGGCTCCTTGTCACCCAGACTCTCCACCGCTGGTGGCTGCTGCTTAGCCCGCTGCTCTGGGAAATCTTGGCCTGACTCCGCTGTGTACAAGCTGCTCCGGGCCCGGGCGGGTGGCGCTTCGGCAGTGGCAGCAGGGGGTGGCTGGTGCGGGCGACTGCTCCGGGGACACAGCTTGCGCTCTGTGATCAGCAGGGACTCCACACTGAAAGGCAGCAGAGGGGTGGAGGTGGTTTGGCCCCTGCATCCCACTGCCTTGGAGCCCATCCTGGGCAGCTGCTCCTCAACAATGGGGCTCCCCTTGGCAAGGGCGGCCACTCCTTTGCTGGTCTCCGCCTGGGCTGTCTCCGGGCTCAGCAACCTCTGGCCAGGATTCATCCTCAGGGAGGAGGGAGCCATAAAACTGCTGCGGGGGGTAAGGGGAAGTCAGCCCTGCATACGCACCCCCGGAGGCTCCAGACACCGACCGCCCCAGAGCTCAGGCCCAAGCAACAGCCTCAGGGGTGGGGTCCAGGCTCCAGGGTCCCAGCTCCAGTCTCAGGGGTGGGGTCCAGACTCCAGAGACCCAGTTCCAGCCTCAGGGGGTGGGGTCCACCCACTCCAGGGTCCCAGATCCAGCTTTAGGGTCCAGGCTCCAAGGTCCCAACTCCAGCCTCAGGGGTGGGGTCCAGGCTCCAGCCTCCCAGCTTCAGGGGTGGGGTCCAGGCTCCAGGCTCCCAGGCTCAGGCACCAGCAGTGCGAAGTGCAGGGTGGGAGATGGGGTCCCAGGCTCCATGCTTGGGGCAGGGCAGCAGGCTCGCGATGGGACTCGGGGACCCTGCAGGCTTCTCCTGCACTTTAACAGCTATAAAAGTTCTGCCGCTCCTCTTTCATGTGGCCGCCCTCCAATCTCCCCCCTGCAGCCCGTGACGTGCCGGGCGAGGGGCTGCCATTGGCCGCCTACACGCTCAGGCCGGAGCCGCCTGGCTGGGGAGGGAGGCGGCCGTGGGGGGCGGCTGGTGGCCCCCGGGCTGCAATATCTGGGAGCACAGTTCAGTGCAGTTAACAAGTAGGACAGCAGCCCCTCTTCTCCCCATTGCTGGGCGCTTGTTGGCACCAGGGAGAGCGGCTCCCCCAAACTCCCCACTAACATTTCCCTGCTGATTTCACCTTTCCCCAAAATCCTGCCTTTGCACCCCAATGAACCCATCACATTGATTTCATCAGTCCCCACTAGCCACAAGCCTGGCAGCTCCCCAGTCTGCCAGCAGCGGAGGCTGGGAGCCCAGCCTGCTCCAGGGGCTGCTTTGCTCTGTTCTTTAACTCCCCCCGCACTGTTTTCTTGAACTTTGCTGCGACTTTCAGTCTGCTGTTTTACTTACAAGGGTAATTGCTAATTTATTACATTGGTCCTAGTCTTTCTGCCGTGCAACTCGTCTTGATCCTTTCTGATTGTTGCTGCTTCATTTGAAAAGCACCGGGAAATCCTTCACCATAAGTTGGAGCATTTTAATAAGGCAGACAAGTTATGCTTTGGAAGGCGCCAGGCGCAGCAGGATCAAAAGGGAAGCTACCTCAGGGAGAATAGGCAACAGTTAACTCTACTTAATTGTCCTCCCAAAATTTAATGTCTGGTGTATGGCTGAAAGGACTAGATTCGCACACAGGCGGGCTTTTTATTGGCTGTTAACTGTTGAACTGCCGGAATTATTTGAAAAGCAATTAAGTTTGGCATTACCACCGCTAATAATGTTTTCGCTGAGGGACAACATTAAATACAGCTAAAGTAGACTCTAGTGCATAGGATGAAAAGGTCTTTTTTTTTTCTTTTCTTTTCTTTTCTTTTCAGATTTACAAGAGCTTTTGGATTGAATGTTTGTTGTATTTATTCCAGAACATTTGCTATTGTAAATGGTACTGCTGTAAAAAATTCCAAATGTGCTACAGTATGTTTCAGTCCATTAATCTGAAGGTAGATTTATGTTTGTTTGTATTTTTTTTAATTTAGCATGTGTCAGAATTTATTCACTAAAGTGACACAACTCACAAAATAACGGTATATTGTTTTGAGAGAAAAATCCCGGTTTACCACTCCGGTCCGTAATGTTTTCTAAATAAGAAAATATTCTTCAATCTTTATTTTAAGATCTTTCAGTGGTTGCTTAATACAAAGTGGGCTATATTCACTTCAAATGTTTGCACGCACGGCTCTGTCTGCTCATATACCCAGTAAACAGTTCCATTTGGTCAAATAGTGTAGCAAGAGTTAATGGGAATCTGCACGTCCCAAGGAGGAGTGGGTCTGTGATACTGCAGAGCCCGGCAGTCCACGAGCTCCAGGACAAGGCTCATACCTCTCCCTAGACTTAAATAAACATGTATTCCGTATGATTTTGTGCTCACCTAGGAGCACACGATGTGCTTGAAAATCTACTTGGTATCTGTAAAAATAAATGAATGTCAGGATCTTCAGATATTCTGATTTTGATCAAATAAGGTCTCAGAAATTGTAAAACTTTATTCCACTTAATGTCCATATGTAAACAAATGTCTATAAAGCAATAAAGTCTGATCTACCTTTGTTGTGCCATGGGCACCCTCATTTTTACAGAAACAGCCCATGCATTATCCGATTGCTGGCCAACCCTGCTAATGTTATAATTGAGATTAGACTAACTACCTCTTTGACAATGTTTGACACTGCTGTAACTCCTGGGACAGCAAGCGCGGACTGCATCCCCATGTGCTGCAGATCAGAAATGACTCAGGGTCCAACAAACACTCTGGATGGATAGAGAGGACCCCGGGGGCCTTCAGGAATCCTGGGATGGACATTACACAGAAAACAAAATGTTGGCTTTCAAACCCAGAGTTGGCTGTGGAGGGAAATCCCTGTCTAGAAATCGCCGACCCCTTTGTATTGAGAAAATTACGGCGTCCTTGTTCGGGCAAACTCTGGGAAACACTCAGCACAGCCTGCAAGATTGGGCATTTGTGAGCTGAAGGGCTGCACATCCCAGACGGCGAGCTGCACAGGCAGAGCCAATGTCTGGAGGAAGCTGCCTCTGAAGCTGCTGAGAAAGACCACAAAGGTACATTAGTCCATATTCTGGGCCAGCCCTGCAACTCGTGGACACTTCCATGGGAGTCTGGCCTGGCCAAGGACTGCGGGATTAGGCCCCTCGCCACAGTCTGTGTTCTTATATCCCTGCCTTTCTCCTCTTGAGACAGCAGACTTCAACTCCAAGGACACCAAGAACTCCCCAAAGAGACGCACAGACTCCCTGTTCATTTGGAATTGTTCTCTATGCATTCAGTCCCTCTAAACTCCCGACACTATGCAGTATGGCTTAGCAGGACTGCTGTCAGACAGGTAAGAAACGCAGTGATATGTCGCTGAGCCCTAACGAGCAAACAGCAACTGGGCCTAGGTTTTATTCTTAGACAAAAAGTTCACTGGCTTGACACTTTTAACATGTGCATTATTAACTGCTCTGCTGCCAGACTTCATTGACTGCTATCTGTGTGCATATACTGTATCTGTCTACAGTTGGCACCCAATATTACAAATTATTCGGGAGGGGAGGGAGTATTCAAACATGCTTTATTTTGATTTTGCATGTAAGCAGTTGGATCTAATGATCAGAGCACAGGACAACCCAGCTAGTATGTAAAATATATATAGATATACAAATGCAACAGTAACATCATTTTGAGCAATTTGTACCATTTGAGGACAGATCTGCAAACATATTGTTTTGATATCAATAGATGGCTCATGGTGAGAAGAAAGGACAGTTAGGAACATGAACATCTGTTGAGCCATGTTATCTAGTTACAAAAAATAAGGTCAAGGTGTAGGTAAGAATCATGGCTTCATGTTCAGGAAACCTACAAAATATTTCTATTATTTCAAAAAAACTTCATTTAATTAAATCCAGATTTGTTTTCAGTTTATTGCAATTGCTCAGCAATGCTAAGGAAATTCAATTAAAACAAAGTTCTCCCCAGTGCAAATATAGAAGCGTTGGCTGAAAAGCCCACAACACAGGCAAATTCCCTGCTTCCGAAGGGTTCTCATGCCATATTGTAAGAACTCCTTTAAGGTTATAAAGAGGGACTAAAGTGATTGTAGATAATTGTCTTGTTAACATTGTTTCTTTAGAGATGGAGATTATGATAATTTGTTTTAGGAGTAGTAAACTTCAGTGTGCTTTAGGGTAAAGAAATTTTTAATGAATATCGTTTCATTGCAGGGATAGATTCTTTATTGACATGTTAATTTGAATATGTGCAATTATATATATCTATATATACACACACAGAGACTCAAGGAGGACACACATATAAACTTGAATACTCTGGAATTTGTGAATTGTTTTTCTCTAACAAAGTGCAGTGGATAAATAAACTGACAAGCAGAAAAATCACTATGAAATAACTTCCAATAAATGCTGGGTTTTCATCTGTATGCATGTCCTGGAGGGTTATATCCATGTTACCATGCACAAGGCCTGGATTCATGGAAAAAATAGTGCAGAATGACTTTCTAGCCACTGTACCTAACATTGAACTGAATGCTTTCCTGACAAAGCACTAGAATCAAATACAACTGGACATTTGTCTTCTCGGTAAATTTTATCATCGTCGTCGTCGTCATTGTTTTGTGGTTATGTTTATGCCACTCCTGATGCTTAGTGCTTTGCACGTATGGACTGGAAGGACTTCTCCTTTCCTGTTCCCTACAGCAGGACACACCATCTGTTTTCAGGTTGGTTCTGGTCTCTATGTGCCTAGACTTTTTTTCTGTTTGCCCGCATTGCTGTGTCTAGTGCTTATATCACACAGCAATACTGTTTACAACACACGATTATATATATAAGAGCCTCAGACTCTTCGTCTGCCAGTTTAAAACTGGTAGCATCTTTCATTCTGTTTCACCCTGTTGCCATCCGTTCATATTGCAATGATGCAATGATATTTTGAAAAGGAAGGATGATGAATGAAGGGTTTATAATCTTAGAATGCGTGATTGACACACCTTAGGGTAGCTTCTTTCTACATTGAATTGAATGAAATAAATCTAGTTAGATTTGACATTGTGAAACAAAGACACACTCGATGTAATAACGCAGAAAGGAAGCTGGAAGCTGGGCTGGCTTCAGACCAAGCTGTAGAATACTTGCACTTTCAAGGCATTTTTAATATTCAGAGCTATTGGACTGTGAATTGCTCAAAAGTGTGTGTGTTTGATCATTTGTTAGTTACATATATTGGGCCAAGATAAAATGTCTGATCATTAACCTTGGCTACTAGCTTTAAATTTCATTTTTAAAAGGCTGCTTGTAAACAAAGAGAAATGGAGCCTATTTGCTCTGTATGCCCAAGTGCAGCAAGCGGTTGGAACAAAAACCATTCAAAAAAAGAGAACCATAAACAAGGGAGAGCAAGACTGTGATGAAACTACAGCTCCCGGCTACTTTCCTCTCTTTGTCTAAGGGTCCTGGAGACCCTGCTCTCACCACACTGGTCGGAATGCAATTTCCATCTCATGGCAATCACGGTGCAACGTAGCTTGACTTCTATATTTGGGGGGTTTGGGGGCCAGTACTCATGGGGTGCATCTTTCTGTTCCCTTCCCAACCCTGGCCCTTCAGCCCAGCTCCAGGGCACACAGCCCAGTCGACTTGCCCTACCTGATGGAGCCTGCGCAGGGAAAGCAGATGGGTCCGTGCTCAAGGGCTGGAGTCAGCAGTGGACTGTCCAGTAGGGGGCCGTTGCTCATGGGGTGCATCTTTCCATTCCCCTCCCAACCCTGGCCCTTCCATGCTGAAGCCTAAGGGCCCACCCCCCAAATCGAGCCAAAACTCCATGCCCCCCGCTTTGCCATATGCAAGGTCCCCTTGGCCTCTGCCCCCAGGGGCGCTAGTGGGGGTGTGGCTGAGGTCTTTTGGTGTTGCCCATCACCGGTGGCAGGCATGGCACATTCCGCTCAGCCCTGGGACTGTGACAGCACCAGCTCAGCCTGCATGGTCCAGTTCTCCTGCAAGCAGACGGAAGAGTGCCCTCTCCCACTGGAGACCTTGCTGGAGGGGTGAGGCAGCAGGGGCCAGGGAGTATGGATTGGGGAGTGGGGGGTGAGGCAGTAGTAGCCAGGGGTGATGGATGGGTGGCCCTGCCATCGCGTGGTCGGAGGTGTGGGTTGGCACCTGGGGCTGGTGGTTGGTGCCTTGGGCCAGCACCACTGGAGTCCAGGGTCTGTGCCTGCAGTTACGTGGACAGGGCTGGGGATCGGCACCCAGTGCTATGCAACTGCGGGTTGGCACCCAGAGCTGGCACCTGCTGCTGTGTGACGGGGGACAGAAGTTGGCGCTTGGGATCCGCGCCCGCTGCTGCACAGCCAGGGCTAGGAGTCAGTGTCCTGGGCCTGCAGTCTCCGGAGCCAGCTGCTGTGTGACCGGGACTGGAGATTGGCATCCAGGACCAGCACCTGCTGGAGCCTGGGGTTGGTGCCCACTGCTGCGTGACCAGGGCTGGGGATCTGCACCGAGGGCTGGTGCCTAGGACTGGGGATCGGTGCCCATGGCCAGCACCTGCTGGAACCCAGGGTCGACATCCAGGAGCAGTGCCTGGGGTCAGCAGCCAGGGCTGGGGGTCGGAGTGTGCAGCTGGGGTTTGACTACCGCCGGTATTTGGGGCTGGCGCTTGGGTCTGCGCCTGCTGCCGCATGGTCAGGGCTAGGGGATGGCAACCAGAGCCAGCATCCGCCAGAGCCCAAGATCTGCACTCAGGACCGGCAGCTGCTGGAGCTCAGGGTTGGCGCCTGGGGCCGGCACCCGGGGTCAGTGACTTGGGCTGGGGGTCGGAGCTCACGGATGGGGGTCAGCACCTGGGGCCAGCGGCTGCCAGCCAGATTGGGGGTTGGCATCATGTGACCAGACCCAGGGATTGGAGCCCACTGTTGCACAGCCAGGGGTTGGAGTCTGAAGCCCCATGGCTGGAGCCCTAGTCTGCAGCCAAGCTCCCTAAGTCCCCACGGCCCAACCACCCCCAGAGCTGAAGTCTGAGTCTCATTAAGCCCCCCTGTTCCCTTCCCCCACCCCCGCAGGTAGAGAACTCACTTTGCTCCTTCAGCGTTGTGCCCCACCTGTCTCCGGAGACATGCAGATTGGCGCATCCAGGAGCGTCAGGGAAGGCGGGGGAGGGGCTGACGCTTTGCCATCCTGTTCTACCCCCACCCCATCACTGCCGAGGAAGCTGTCGTGGCCACAAGGAAACCCCCTGGTGGCCGCATTTTAGAAACGGTGCTATAAGGCGTGTTTTCTAATCCTTTCATCATTCCCATGGTTCTTCTCTGAACTCTCTCCAATTTATCAACATGCTCCTTGAATTGTGAATACTAGAACTGGACACAGTATACCAGCACCGGTCACACCAGTGCCAAATCCAGAGGTAAAAACCTCTCTACTTCTACTCGAGATTCCCATGTTTATGCATCCTAGGACTACATTAGCTCTTTTGGCTGCAGCGTCACACTGGGAGCTCACATTCAGCTGATTATCCACCATGACCCTCAAATCTCTTTCAGAGTCACTGCTTCCCAGGATAGAACCACCCCATCCTGTAAATATGGTCTACATTCTTTGTTCCCATACATATACTTTTGGCTGTATTAAAACACATTATTTGCTTGTACTCAGTTTACCAAGCAATCCAGAATCAGTGACCTGTCTTTATTATTCACCACTCTCACAATTTTTGTGTAATCTGCACATTTTTTCTGGGATTTATTGTTTTCTTCCAATCATTGATAAAAATGTTAAATAGCGAAGGGCCAAGAACTGCTTTCTGAGGGACCCCACTAGAAACACACCTGCTCAATTATGGTTCCCTGTTTAGATTTACATTTTGAGACTATCAGTTAGCTGAGCTTTTAATCCATTTAATGTGTGCCATGTTAATTTTATATTCTAGCTTTTTAATCAAAATGCCGCATGGTACCAAACCTGTGTATATTACATCAACACAATTACCTTTATCAACTGAACTTGTAACCTCACTTAAAAAAAATCAAATTAGTTGGACAGGATCTATTTTCCATAAACCCATGTTGCTTGGCATTAATTATATTACCCTCCTTTAATTCTTTATTAATCGAGTCCCGTATCAGCCACTCCATTATCTTGCCTGGGATTGAAGTCAGACTAACAGACAGCCCTATAATACCCAAGTCATCCTATTTACTCTCTTAAAATATTGGCACAACAGTGGCTTTCTTCTGGAACTTCCCCAGTATTCCAGGACTTACTGAAAAACAACATTAATAGTCTAGTGAGTTCCTCAGCCAGCTCTTTTAAGGCTCTTGAATGCATGTTATCTGGACCTGCTGATTTTTAACATGTCTAACTTTAATAGCTGTTGTTTAACATCCTCCTGAGATACTAGTGAAATGGAAAGAGGGTTGTCATCATCAGGATGGTTACTACAGCATCTGTTTATTCCCAAATGCAGAACAAAAATACTTATTCAATAAGCATTTGAACACTTCTGTCTTTTCTGCATTATTATTCCATCTAATAACGGACCAACACCATTGTTAGGATTCTTTTTATTCCTAATATACTTTAAAAAACCCTTCCTCTTATTCTTCTTAACTCTGCTTTCCATAGATTTCTCCTTATGTCCCTTTGCCTCCCTCATCAACTTTCCGTAATTCCTAGCTTCTGATTATATACATTATCAACTTCCCCTTTCTTCCATTTGCTATATATATTTTTTTGTTATAGCTGCCTTCACTCCCCGCCCCCCATCAGTTTTTTTTTAAAACCAGTATGGCCTTCTTCCTCAATTGAGGCTTTTGGGGCAATTGTGGCTTTTTTTAACTCTTAGTTGTGTTATCAGATCCTCTTTATCTGTCAAGAAAAGGTCTAATGCAGAATTCTCCACCTATGTGTGGATGTTCTTCTCCCTACACCACACACACACACTCACTACCCCCCTTGGTCAGGCGATGTCGGGGCCACAGTGAGCTGCAGCAGGGTGACCTGGGAGGCTACATACCCTCTTGGGGCCTCGCTCCTGGATGCTGCCCCGGATTATTTCACTCTGTGAGAGCCAAGGCCTAACACTACTCTGACGGGGCGCCCAGCCCATTCCTCCCCAGGGCTTGCTCTCCAGTGATCTGCTCAGACACACCAGGTCAGAGCCTGGGTACCAGCAGAGGGCAGGTTGTCCGCCTTCTCCCCCCCAACACACACATACACACTCTGCAGGCAGTGGGCACGGTAGTGTAGTGAGAGGCAGGCTGATGTTCCCACGTGGATTGTCCATGTACCTAGCTGGAGTGGGAGATGTAGGGCAATATAGGCTGATCCCTACCCTGCTGGCCATGAGGCCACTGCAGATAACATGGGGAAGGGAGCAGAGCTGAGCGTGCTGCTCCAAGTGCCAACAAGTCTGCCCAGTGCCAGCGCAGCTGGGCTTGGCCTGGGAAAAGCAGCCAGGACTGGCATCCTGGTCACAGGCGGCAACTTTTTTCTGTGCCAGTGGGTGCTCGCGCCTCTGCCCCGACAGCTGTTTCGTGGCGCAAGCGCTGGGAGGGAGGGAGGAGAAGCAGGACATGGCGGCGCGCTCAGAGGAGGAGGCGGAGTGGAGGCGGAGGTGAGCTGGGGCGGGGAGCTGCCAGTGGGTGCAGAGCACCCACCAATTTTTTCCCGTGGGTGCTCCAGCCCTAGAGCACCCACGGAGTCGGCGCCTATGATCCTGGTGGCAGCAGGGCAAAGTCATGGGCTGAGATCCCAGTGCAAGTGCTGCCTGCCAGCTCCACGGATAGCCACCTAAATGTACATGCCAGTGTGCCCCATGCACAAACCTCTCAGGTGCCATAGAGTTGGGATATTTCACCTCCTCCCACTTGTTCTAATGTTCTTGGTAACTGGGCAGTAAAAGCTCATGCCAGAATATTCCCTTCAGTCCTTGTCTTGCACAGGAAGTGTTCATGGAGCTGGCCACGGTAATGCAGTGCAAGCTACAGCATGTGTCCCAAGCAGAGGTGTGATGCACTGAGGCTGGAGACACTGTAATCAGTAGATATAAAACCTGAGGGTGGCATGTCCTTCTGCAGCGCAGCCTTGACACCATCTTTATCTCAAACTGTGGAGATGTGTGGTTTGGTGCTGCAGGGTAGGTAACGGGTTCCCTCCTTGATGATGGCCATTGTAATGGTGGTCACTGCAGAAGTGTTCTGACCTATCTGTCTGTAGCCATGGGTCATTCCACGGGTCCTCTGTTCAGTTAACATAGACCTCACCTGATGAAGACTTTCAAGACGCTTGGGCCCTGGGTATCTTTAGGCACCAACTGAGAATGGAAGCTTAAATAACAGATGGTGTGTTAGAGAGCACTCAGGATATAAGCAGAGCCCACCCAGCCCTGAGCAGATGCCACTGGTGTCCTTGTGAAGACATGCAAATTGTTAAATTTTGTCTGTGTTTCTAGGAGAATGCCAGTCCTTTCCATTATTGACTATTAGCAGCACCGCCCCCTATGGTTCGTGACAGTTCAGCTTGCATCAGCACACGCCTCACCTACCAGATCCTTGAAAGCATCGAAATCAAAAGTGAAGGAAAAACTCTCCTTTCTTGGAACACTGCCAATAACCTCTTCCAAAGCTTCACAGGGCATTCGCTGCCACTCGCAACAGACACCAAAAGGCAATGCATACCCACCTTTGTCAAATTAACTGTTGTGCAAAGCCTTGAGAGTGATTTCATCCTTGTTTGTATCACTGCTTTGGCACGTCTGGGACAGTCTGTCCCACGCTGCACTAATTTGGAAAGTTATTCTGGTTTAACATTGTTGAGGTCATCACTAACACGTCTCATGACAGAGCAGTTGTATGAAGCTGGGATGTGTCCTCACGTCTGGGCGTCTCCCCCCATGACTTGATGCGGCTTTTAGGGGAGATTACCTCCTGCACATCCTGGTGGCCACTTCCTTGGCCATGCAATGGCCAGTCCAAGCCAGTGTCTTCTCCCAACTCCCTCTTTGGGTCTTCTATGGCTTGGCTCTGCGACCAAGTTATATAACAGTCCACTTCCTTTTTGGGGTAACTAAAGATCCAAATTTAAAGTTCACAAACAACGTCCAGACTTATAGTTTTTCTGTCCCTCTCAGGCTCAACTAAAATCCTCTGCTTCCTGGGTCCCATAGAGACTCTTTGCACTGTTTCTTCCCCAGCAGGATTCCCCCACTGCTCCCCTTCACCAGGGACTCCAGCAGTTTACCTCTAAGGATCTCTCCACTCCTTGTAGGCATTAGCTCAGGGCTCCCACACAGGAGCCTACTCCACTGCCTTTGGGTGACTTGGCCTGACTTCTTCATGCTTTTCCCAGAGGAGCTTCATGCTCTTCCCTTGTTCCTCCCTCCAGGGTATCCCTCTCTACTGAGTTCCCAGCTCGATTTAAGCAATGCTTGCCCTGCTTCTCCCCCACAGGTTGAGTCAGTCTTTCTAATTAAGTGCCATTACACACCGCTGGGGTCATCAGTTAGCTCTTATGATGCCAGCTCATCAGTATCATAGAATCATAGAATATCAGGATTGGAAGGGACCTCAGGAGGTCATCTAGTCCAACCCCCTGCTCAAAGCAGGACCAATTCCCAACTAAATCATCCCAGCCAGGGCTTTGTCAAGCCTGACCTTAAAAACCTCTAAGGAAGGAAATTCCACCACCTCCCTAGGTAACCCATTCCAGTGCTTCACCACCCTCCTAGTGAAAAAGTTTTTCCTAATATCCAACCTAAACCTCCCCCACTGCAACTTGAGACCATTACTCCTTGTTCTGTCATCTGGTACCTCTGAGAACAGTCTAGATCCATCCTCTTTGGAACCCCCTTTCAGGTAGTTGAAAGCAGCTATCAAATCCCCCCTCATTCTTCTCTTCTGCAGACTAAACAATCCCAGTTCCCTCAGCCTCTCCTCATAAGTCATGTGCTCCAGCCCCCTAATCATTTTTGTTGCCCTCTGCTGGACTCTTTCCAATTTTTCCACATCCTTCTTGTAGTGTGGGGCCCAAAACTGGACACAGTACTCCACATGAGGCCTAACCAATGTCGAATAGAGGGGAATGATCACGTCCCTTGATCTGGTGGCAATGCCCCTACTTATACAGCCCAAAATGCCGTTAGCCTTCTTCGCAACAAGGGCACACTGTTGACTCATATCCAGCTTCTCGTCCACTATAACCCCTAGGTCCTTTTCTGCAGAACTGCTGCCTAGCCATTCGGTCCCTAGTCTGTAACAGTGCATGGGATTCTTCCGTCCTAAGTGCAGGACTCTGCACTTGTCCTTGTTGAACCTCATCAGGTTTCCTTTGGCCCAATCCTCTAATTTGTCTAGGTCCCTCTGTATCCTATCCCTACCCTCCAGCGTATCTACCACTCCTCCCAGTTTAGTGTCATCTGCAACTTGCTGAGAGTGCAGTCCACGCCATCCTCCAGATCATTAATGAAGATATTGAACATAACCAGCCCCAGGACCGACCCTTGGGGCACTCCGCTTGAAACCGGCTGCCAACTAGACATGGAGCCATTGATCACTACCCATTGAGCCCGACGATCTAGCCAGCTTTCTATCCACCTTATAGTCCATTCATCCAGCCCATACTTCTTTAACTTGCCGGCAAGAATACTGTGGGAGACCGTATCAAAAGCTTTGCTAAAGTCAAGGAATAACACATCCACTGCTTTCCCCTCATCCACAGAGCCAGTTATCTCCTCATAGAAGGCAATTAGGTTAGTCAGGCATGACTTGCCCTTGGTGAATCAATGCTGACTATTCCTAATCACTTTCCTCTCCTCTAAATGCTTCAGAATTGATTCCTTGAGTGGGGCTGAGGGATAGCTGGTAAGTCCCGGGCAAGGCTCAGCCCAGCTTACCTCTATGGTCCAGCCTGCCCATGACATGGGGTATTTTTTGGTATCTGTGGCCAACAGACCTCAATAGAAACACATTCTCAATACCTGTGCCAGTCAATTTCCCCATGTAGACAAGGCCTACATCTTCTGTTGGCAATCCCCTCTCTGACCATTCTGGACAGCACATCCAGCATTGCTTTGCTGCCTAGGGACACGTTTGTCTCCTTCCCTCAACCTGCTTTTCAAGCCCTTCTGACTGAAACTAACCATGACCAGATAACCTGGCTTCTGGGTTGGTGGAGTGGGCTCAGATGGAACCTGAACTGTCACTAAACACAGCTTTGGTTTAATTTCCTGTGGTTTTTATACAGGGTTGTTGCACCTATACCTTATTGGATTGTTCTCCAGGGTTAGGGAGGAGAGAGGAGGCTCAGGAAACCAGATACAGTTACACATGGGAAATTATGAGTTAAATTGGAGAAGATGGGGATTAATGAATTGAAAGGTGGCTAAGGAACTGGTTAAAGAGTTCATACTGAAAGGTGAACTGTCAGGCTGGAGGGAAGCTACTAGTGGAGTTCCTCAGGGATTGGTCTTGGGACCAATCTTACTTAACATTTTCATTCGTGACTTTGGCACAAAAAGCGAGAGTGTGCTAATAAAATTGACAGATGACCCAAAGTTGGGAGGTATTGCCAATATGGAGGAGGAGCAGACTATCATACAAGATCTGGAGGACCTTGAAAACTGGAATAATAGAAATGGGATGAAATTTAATTAGGGACTAACAATAAGGAATTTTGCTTTAAACTGGGGATGTATCAGTTGGAAATGACAGAGGAGGAGAAAGACCTAGATGTATTGCTTGATCACAGGATGACAATGAGCTACCAATGTGATCCGGCCGTGAAAAAGGCTAATGCAGTCCTAGGATGCATCAGGCAAGGTATTTCCAGTAGTGATAGGGAGGTGTTAGTACCATTATACAAGGCACTGGTAAGACCTAATCTGTAAATAGTGTGTGTAATTCTGGTCTCCCATGTTTAAGAAAAATGAATTCAAACTGGAACAGGTGCAGAGAAGGGCTACTAGGATGATAAGAGGCATGGAAAAGCTATGTTACAAGAGGAGACTCAAGGAGCTTGGCTTGTTTAGCCTACCCAAACAAAGGCTAAGGGGAGATATGATTGCTCTCTATAAATACATCAGAGGGATAACTTCTGTCCCTCACTGTTATTTAAGTGCCAACGTGGACACAAGAACAAATGGATATAAACTGACCATCAACAAGTTTAGCTCAACATTAGATGAAGGTTACTAACCATCAGAGGAGTGAAATTCTGGAGTAGCCTTCCAAGGGGAGAAGTGAGGGCAAAAAAACCTAACTCGCTTCAAGACTGAGCTTGATAAGTTTATGGAGGGGATGGTATGATGAGACTCCATATTTGGAGTCAGGAAGGAATTTCCCCCCCCCCCAGATCACACTGATAGAGACTTGGGGTGTGGGGGGGTTCGCCTTCCTGTGAAACATGGGCACAGGTCATTGCAGATTTAAACTAGAGTAAATGGTGGATTCTCTGTAACTTGAAGTATTTGAACCATGATTTGAGGAGTTCAGTAACTCAGTCAGAGGTTGGGGGTGTATTACGGGGTGGGTGGGTAAGGTGCTGTGGCCTGTGACGTACAGGAGGTCAGACTAGATTGTGATGATGGTCCCTTCTGGCCTCTAAGTCTGAGTCTATGAGAGAGACACTGACACAGCTAGGAGCAGGGGAAACCTACTGAAGGCTGTAAGAGGCTGTAACCATTGAAAAGTTACTGTAGGTAACTATATCAAGAGCAAGCTGCTGCAGAGCAGTGAGGATGTCACCTGTCAATTGAAGGCTGTAAGAGCTGGCATCATTGCTCCCTTCCTGAAACACACCACCTATGCTTCTGGAAATGGATCCAACCAGGAGCGGCGGCAGCAGCAGGGGGCAGCAGGTCTGCCTAATGCTCTCCCCCTTCCTTTGGCTTCCCTGTCTGTAATCCAGGACCTTCTTAGTACCAACTGGCAAGGGGCACATGGCATTACAGGAATCTCCGGAGATTGATATGTGCACTCTAGTTCATGTGAAGTCTCAAAAGCTGCAATGGCATCAACTTGGTCATCAATATCCTTGCGAAACACATGTACGGATGTCTGTAAGGTGGAAAAAAGGTTTTTGTCTGACGAGATGTTTATTCATCTGTTTACAAGCAAACTAAGTATTGGCTTGTTCACAGAGGGTCTCCTATTACCAATCTGAACTGAATGCAAATGGAGCATTGCAAACTTTGCAAAGAAACTAGAAGAGGAAAAAACAATGGAGAGGGGAAACCCTGCTTGGACGTACCCTTCACAGGCTTGCTCTGCTATATTTTGGGTCCAAGAATACCCAACCATCTCTCACCTAGGAAGTAAATGGACAGCAAACTTGCTTCATGAAAAAGGGGTCTCAACCAACCTTGGTTGAAAATGGTGGCGAGAACTTTGGGTTAGATCAGCTTCTTTAGAGGGGCAGTTAACCTCTTATGTTTACTCCCTAGAAAGCATGTTATGATTTTGTTCTACAAGTAACCATTTGTTTCCAGTATTCTTACTCACTGTCCATTGAATTTGTTCTTTGATAATAAACTTGTCCTTTGTTTTCACTATAAATAGATCGAACTGGTGTGTGTTAAGCCAAGTGGTGATGCTGAGTTGAATCTTACAAGCTGGTTTGTTCTGTTCCTTTGGGAATAGCAGGCCTGGTAATTCTGAGTGTTCAGTGGCTAAGGGCCTTAACACTGGGGGACACTCTGAGGGCACAGGGGTTGGTGTGTGCCTCTGACTACCTGTCCAGAGAGCGAGGTCTGCAGAGACCTGGAGGGCTGTGCTTGTGTGGCCAGAGGCTGATGGTGCCAGGGCACTGAGCCACGGCAGGCACAGACAAAAGTGCTTCATGCAAAGAGCCGGTGGTGGTGAGGTGCCTCACAACCCTGAGTATCCCTGGGCACGTTACACCCTCCTCACCAGCATGGAGACCCTTGCTTCTTGCACACATGCCAGTGTGCCACAGCTGTGCTCCGGGGTGCACCAAATAGCTGACATGTTTTTTTTGGGGGGGGAGGTTTTCCTTCTGCCTCTGCTGTTATATAAAGAACATCTGTCCCTGTGGAAGCCCTCAGTGATATATGTGCGCATACCCTTCCTCCCCCACCTCCTATTCCTGCTGGCATCCGCCCGCGGAACCCCAGTGCCTCGTGAGAGACTCCTGAGGATTGCAATCTGCCAGAGGAGGCAGGGGGTCAAGGTGAATCAGGATTTTGGGGAGTGGGGAGTTGTCTGAGGGCCACAGTGGAGTATGGGTCCTTTGCCAGCCAGGGCCAGCAGTGACTGACAACAATGACCTTTGGTAACACAGGCCAAAGTGGTGTCAATGTTTAATACACTGTCCCCCATGGGATGAGAGAGAGCCACACTTGGGGAATGATGGCTCTCTGTGCCCCTGTAGGGGTTAGGCCAGGTAGTGAGGTTTATCTGCTGCTTTTGAGATAAAGAGTACAAACATCTATTGCTTATGTGTCCCCAAGCTGCTCCTGGCAAAGAATCAAATACAATTCATTTCATACCCCCCTCTCTTCTCCAGGGAATTTTAAAACTGTGGGACACTGGGAAAATGATGATTTTATGGTTCTTTTTAAAAATAACTAACCTCATATTTCTGCCCCCTCTCCTCCTCCCCCCCCAGTCAGCCTGCCCTAGAAAATTCAACCCGTTCTTAAATTACAATAGATGTTTGAAACTGACCACCTGACTCAAAACAGATTGAATAGAACGCTTCCATCCCTGTTAAGGTCATCTCCAGATTAACATTTTAACTATGGCGGTGTTACTATCAGAGAGAAAGGTCACAATACGATGGCAAAGACTGTACGTATGTGAGCCTCCACATTTACCTCTGTGTCAGAGCTGGAGCAATGTGGAGGGTCAGGTCACATCCCAAGGACTGTAGGATGGCACTCAAGGCTGCTCACCAGTATGGATATAGCACAGTCACACAGTTTGTACCAACTGTAAGAAGTCACAGGTCTTTACTCACTCTCAAGATATAAAGGTGAATACAACTTATGGAGTCACTTAAACCAGTGGCTCTACATGTAGAGCAAGCAGCTGGCTCTAGCTCTGTTGCTGCCTAGCTGTGGGCAAGTCCTCACTGCACTTGAGTCTCCAGATGTGAAAAACGGGGAGAAAGCCACTGTCTCCCCACACAGCCCTGTTCTCCAGTGATGGTTCTAATTCTGAACTGCTCTGAAAATGTAAAATGCCCTCTGTGTGGTTACCATTACATCTATAATTACATGTGTCAGACCATTCCTTTGATAATACCAACCTACAATTTAATGTACAGCTCCCCATCCCCCACACACATTAGAGCCTTTCCAGCACCAAGGAGCTAGGCTCCCTGCTCCTGCCTGGTGCATAACCCAGGGTCCCGCAACACAGACCCCACTGCACATAACTCTCTCCCCAACCTATTATCTGCCTGCCAGTTATAATTTGATTAGAGGTTTTTATACTTTATTAGGTCTTTCCATAGCCTGAAAATGCCCATTCTGATCCCATGTCAGCAGCTGACTATCACGCTCTGATTCAGCGTTAGCATACCCAATTGATCATTATTGCTTTCAAAGTCCCTAATACACACACACTTTCATCTTAGAGAAAATCCCTTCATTTTATTGTGTGTTCTTTTTACATAATGTGTTGTGAATAGAAATAGCTGGCTGGGCTGAAGAGTTTTAATTTACTGGCAGAATTAGACGATCTATCTATTCATTATAAAAGGTCCTGTTATTTCATTCTCCTGATGCATCCATCTGGCTGGCCTGTTTTTGTTGTTGTTCTTTTTTTTTTTTAAAGAACTAAACTTTCTTTTGATTTATCATTTCTCCTCATTTGTAATCACTCCTTGGCTCTGCTCAGACAGCATCTCTGCAATCTGCTTATCTAGAGTGGCCATCCCTCAGGGTGCTGAAAATCAGATTCTGATGGGGGTGGTAATTGCAAAATGCTGGGTCACATGTAGCATCTCTGCTGTTTTACCAGCTTACAGAGCCCATTGTTGACACCATGTGGAGGTTACAGAGACTCAGGACACCATGGTGGAAGTGATTACCAGACTGACTTTATTTTCTGCTTACGCCTCCCTGCTATATGCCCCCCTAGTGGCTTTATCTTTCCACACATAATACTATACCATGTTCCCAGCTAGTACTCCAGCTTCCCTGTCTCTGGGTATGTCTACATTGCAATTAGACACCCGCAGTTGGCCTGTGGCTTGGGCTGCAGGGCTGTTTGATTGCAGTGTTGACTTCTGGGTTCTGGCTGGAGCCCAGGCTCTAGGACCCTGCAAGGTGGGAGGGTCCAGCCTGAGCCCAAAT
>NW_020664499.1:8328379-8362627 GCF_002925995.2 Terrapene triunguis
CTACATTTATTTCAGAAGCATTTTGGCTGTAGAGCAGTGTTATCTGTTCATACATGTTAGGTCCTTTTGTAGGTGGGCTTCTCATTTACTGTTTTCAGGATCTGTTTTAATCTAAGACATGTTTTTGATCAATTCCCTTTTTCACCACTTATTTTTCCTGTCAGTTTCTTTTCCCCTTGTTACTCTGTGGTAAGTCTGTAGATTTTATTTCTCTCTACTTCCTTTCTCTCATTCCCACGTCTATGGTTCTCCCCATCTCCCCGCTTCTCCTGACCTGAAACCTTTCTTTCTGCCTTCTCACTTCCCAGTCCCCTACTTTTATTCTCCTGTTCTCCTTTTATTTTATCACCTCACCCCCTAACCAGGCTCCAGTTCATTTACTGGCTCAGCATCTCGATTCTTCTCCTTTTCTAACAGCTTTTTCCAGCTGCCCCTTTGGGCGGATTCCGAGCCTCTCCCCAGCTCAAGCTGCCCTCTCCTTGGCAGCATTCTGTGCTGCTGCCTCGCTGCTGCTGCAGGTGGTAGAGCCAGGGTGAGTAGCACTTGATGTGATGTGTAGTGTCGTATGCATGAGTGTCTTTTGGGTCAATGCACCTGTCAAGCTGTCCTGCAGTGACTCAAGAGCATGAGCACCAACCTCATGGCAGACTGTTAGGAAGCAGGGCACACCCCCAAACTGGTTGCGTTCTATACTTAGATTTCACCAACCAAGTATCAAGCGTAAACTCCTCAAGCGCTATACCAGCCTTAACATGGAGTCACAGACATTCCTCTTGGGTACTCCAGTCTGTCTCGCCACCCGGGTGAGCCTATCTTTGTGATAGATGGTCCCTTACACCAAGAATCACAGCAATATTCAGGTTACTCCCAGTCCCAAAGGACCAGCCACTTACCACAGGTCATCAACACCTTAGATCTCACACCAAAGATAATGCTTGTAGCCAGTCTGATAATAAATTATATAGAGATTTATTAACTAGGAAAAGGAAATAAGAGTTAATTACAAGGTTAAAACAGGCATACATATACACAAATGAATTACAATTTTAAGTTTCAAAAGGTAATAGCTTCCATAATAAGCAAGTTTTATGTGGCTTTTAGGGCTAACCCAGGCAAAGCAGCTGGGGATTCTTTGCTTATGCCTAGAAAACTTGTCTCTGAAGAGTCCAAGCAGAAATGAGATAAAGTTCCTTCTTGTTAGGAGTTTTTGTTCCCCTCCTCCTATGTGCTTTGAGCTGCGAATTCAGTTGACTGGAGGAATCCACTTGTATGACTTGTCTTTGGGGCAGGGGAAGAGCAGAGCAGCAAAGTCTTTTGTCCTCTTTAACATCCCACAATAGTCCGTCCGATGATGATGGGCCTTCCCTGTTGGCCAGGATGTAACACCTTCTGTTGGAGACCAGCACTTTTACACTAGTTAATGTGTCTCTCTCGTCTGATGATTTACACAATCACTGAGGCTTACAATACAAATAATATGCGATATAGATATTGTAAGTCAGATCAATACATGCAGCAACTCACAAGCATTCAATAAAGTCTAAACACATTCTTATAAACCTAACACCTATTTTAACAATACTAACACACGCATCAGACAGGCTGATGCTAGCTATGTATTTGTCAGTGTTCAGTTGAGACATGGGGACCGTGGCATGAACTGGCGCCGGTCTGCCAGCATCACAGCACCCACTTGTTTACTTTCCATGCAACATTCTCACTAAGAGTGACTGCTCCATACAGTTTCTCACCTGGCTCATGTGTGGAAACTGAGCTTAAGGGATGCCTTTGGGCTTCAGGTTTACCACAGAAGAAGCGAGTGTTCTTCTTGAAACGCATGCCATGGGACCTAGAATACAGAAAGTCTTGCCCAGAGCTGGCACTTCTGCCAGCATCTCCAACTTCTTCCTGAAGCTCAATGTACTTCCTCTCCAGCCTTGCAAAATTCAGTTTATGGGTGCACTTGTTATAGCGTATAAGGTGCTGTGTTTAACCAGGTTCTCTGTGGTGGTATTCTCCAACGATTCACCTACTAGTCAGTACTCTTCATCTCTCCACTGATGCCTTAAAAACGATCAAGACCAAAGTAAAAACAAAGATTTTGTAATAAATTATTGTTGGACTGTAATTAATTTTGTTATGCAATGTATGTCATGGAACTATGTGCATAGTGTTTGTGGATGGATTCCAGTCATTTGCCTCATCACAACTCTTTTGGCACAATAAACAAAGCCGATAATCAATACCACTGAACCGCTTCTTTTTTTTGCCAATAATGGCAAATCAACTTGAAGAGCTCCTTCCTTCCATTTATGGTAATCTGTAACTTTAAAAAAAATTAATCAGGTCTCATGTTCTGAGCATCAAACAACAACACAGTGCTCAGTCAAGGGCCACCATTTAACTTGGTGAGGGCTGCATGTTTGACATGCCTGTGTTAAAGTATAATTAAAAGAGATTTTAAAGCATTTTTTTGAAATAAATATCTATTGTCCTAGGTTTGCCATGTTTGGAACTACTGTGCTCCTGGGAGAAAGGGCTTTTGAATGATACCCAGCTCAACCCATTGCTGTTGACATTGTATTATCCAAATTTCCAGAGGAGGTGGAGCTGGGAGTGGGGGGGGGGGGGGGGGGGAATAGCAATTCACACCAGCCACACTGCAGAGGGTGACACCAATGAAATGATGATTCTGTGGATTTTTATGAATCAAATGACACCTCCCTGACCTTTCTATCACTAACTTGCCCACAGAATTACACCTCCTCCAGACGAATTCTGAAAGCTGTGCATTGCAAGTGCTTTTTTTTATGCTGTCTTAAGCTACTTCCCTTGTGAATCATTGAGTCCACACAGCACTGCGCTTTTTTGAAATAAGCACACAGCATTATGGGCAGACATCCCCTGGTGTAAAATTCTGCCACTAAGCTCTATGCATTCTGGGATTTTTCTGATAGTGTATTGTGGGATACCTGTATTGTGTTCATGCACAGTTAGCTAACTGGCACACGGTCCGTTTGAGAGGCATAGGAAATTACTCTGAAGTACTGGCTCTGGGTATCTGGTTCTCCATTCCTATGAGCAATCTAACCAAAGATAATACATGGTGTAAGCAGTGGGATAAAGTACAAAAAATTACAAATTTAAAAAAAATGCTTAAAAATATTGGTACAGTAACCTTCTGCAGATAACTCTGCTTATTGGTTAATGCTTCTAGGCTTTTTAAAAAATTGATTTGTCTTAACTGGGGGCGAAAAGGGGAGTGGTACCAGAATAGTAATCTGGACATGACCTTCCAAAACATGAAACGAAACTAAAATACTGCAATGAAAAAACAGTACAAATAGATGCTTCGCAGGCAGCAGTTGGAGCAGCATTGTTGCAGGAAGGCGCTCCAATTGTGTATGGATCAAGAGCACTGATGCCAACACAGCAAAATTATGTTCACATAAAAAGGAATTATTTGCTATTGTCACTGGATGTCAGAAATTTAATCACTACCTATATGGATGCAAAATAAGAGTTGAAACTGATCACAAACCTCTGGAGAACATTCTTGAGAAACCTCTAGCTTCTGCACCACTAAGACTTCAGCACATGATCTTAAAGTTACAAAGGTATGATTTGAAACTGAAATACAACCCAGGAAGAGAAATTCCTGTATAGCAGATTTTCTCTCTCACAATTTTGAAGAGGGACAAGATACCAAAAAAAAAAAAAAAAAAAGGGGGGGGGGGGGGGGGGGGGGGGGGAAAGAAAACTTGGAGGAACAGGTGCACATGGTATTACACCAGTGTCTACAAGAAAGCTATCAGAAATAGTGAGAGAGACAGAGGAAACAATGCAATGAATCTTTTATAAGCAAGAATAAAGTCAGGATGCCCTGGTCAAAAACAAGTTCCCGTAGCTATCAGCAATGTATGGAATAAAAACACAGTGTTGAGTGTGAAGAATGGACTAATGCTGAAAGGGAAGGAAATAGTGATTGCAAAGAAAATGCATCCAGAGATCCTGAAAAAGATCCAGGAGGGACTCCTCAGTATGGTAGTATGCAAAAGACGGGCAAGAGACATGCACAAATAGAAGAAATGGCCAGAGATTGGTACTTTGCACAAATGCAACAGACACAGAACTGCAAAGAACTTATGACAAGTCATGACACACCTAGCACAGCCTGGCTCTCTGCGGATAGTTGATTATTACAGTTGGTTTTTCGAAGTCACTCAATGGTGCTACATGCTAGTCAGCACTGTAATCAATCCCACAAACGCAATATTTGCCAGGCATGGTATTTGTGATGAGCTCATTTCAGATAACAGACCACAATAGATACCTGGAGAATTTTGAAGATTTATAAAAGATTGGTATCAGAGGGGTAGCCGTATTAGTCTGAATCTGTAAAAAGCAACAGAGGGTCCTGTGGCACCTTTAAGACTAACAGAAGTATTGGAGCATAAGCTTTCGTGGGTGAATGCCCACTTCATCAGACACATGATTATCTCCATACTGATTTATACCTGCCTCTGGAAATTTCCATTACTTGCGTCTGATGAAGTGGGCATTCACCCACGAAAGCTTATGCTCCAATACTTCTGTTAGTCTTAAAGGTGCCACAGGACCCTCTGTTGCTTTTTATAAAAGATTGGGGTTACATACCCACAGATGGGCAGTTCCTGAGTGGATCTCCATTCCTGTGAGCAGTCTAACCAAAGAGAATACAATATTGGAAGACACTGGAATTCTGGGACAAATTTCAATGATTCCTCTCCTGTCACCCCATCATTAATCTGGCTTTTGGGAGCCAGCTCCATTTCCAAACTGCTGTCAGGCTGCATGGAAGAAACACTGCTGAGGGCTGAAATCCTGCCGGTTAATACAAACAGGCCGATGCACATGTGGGACTGGTGGGATAGGACAGTGCTGCAGACTTGGGATGACCACCAGTGGGAACAAAACTTCAGGATGCGGAAGACTCCTTTCCTAGAGAACTGTGTGGAGCTCACCTCAGAGCTGCAGTGATGGCACACCAGCACGAAAAGAAGCATGGTGATAATCAAGAAAGATGTTGATGAATTGGAGAGGGTTCAGAGAAGAGCCACAAGAATGACTAAAGGATTAAAAAACATGCCCTACAGTGATAGACTTCCAAAGAGCTCAATCTATTTAATTTAACAAAGAGAAGATTAAGGGGTGACTTGATCACAGTCTATAAGTACCTGCATAGGCAACAAATATTTAATAATGGCCTCTTCAGTCTAGCAGAGAAAGGTGTAACATGATCCAATAGCTGGAAGTTGAAGCTAGATGATTTTTTTGCCTTATTTCCAGTCTGAATTTAACAGTGAGGGCAATTAGCCACTGGAACAATTTACCAAGGTTGATGGTGGATTCTCCATCATTGACCATTTTAAAATCAAGATTGTATGTGTTTCTAAAATCTCTGCTCTAGGAATAATTGTGGGGAAGTTCTCTGGTCTGTTCTATACAGGAGTTCAGACTAGGTGATCACAATGGTCCCTTCTGGCCTGAGAGTTCCCCTCAGGGTTGAAAAACGTGTGGCCATCACCATCTGGAAGCCCGCCACCCCCAGTTATCACTGGTCAGTAGCTAACCAGTTTGGTGATGGTATGTAGTGTCAGGGCTGCTGTCATGGAGGCATGTGTTGTAGGTGGAGAAGGAAAAGGGGGCTCACAGTGTTCTCAAAGCATTGCAGGATATGGCTAGGTTGGGGTGCTGACTATAAACATCGATAGCATCCCAACGTTCTCCAGCAGGACTCTGCCTCTGCATTGTCTCTAGCAGCTGTACCTGCATGTCCTGTTCTTTGTCTATGTGCTCCCTTGAGAGCCTCTGGGACTGTTCCCTGGTACCAAGGTGAAAGAAACTTTCCCTCCACTCCTCAGACTTCTGCTCCCTCTGATGAGATATAGGCACAAGGTCAATGAATACGTTGGCCCTCATCCTCTTTCTCTTCCCTTGGAGTTTGCCAGGCATTCAGCGACTATCCATGAGGGCCACGGCATGACAGGTGCTAGGGGGGCAGAAAAACAGCACATATAGTTCTTGTCCCAGTTCTCATCTCCTCGCAAACAATGATCAAATGTTATTTTCCCCTCAATTTTGGAATGCCATTGCCATCTGTTCTTCCCAGTCTGGGATGCGCTTGCAGAAGAAAAGATGCTTTCCACCATACTTCTCCCTTGTGTATGACTTCTGTTCCAATGCTGGGTGGGTGATGGACTAGGGTCAGGTTAGTGATTGCACATGCATGCTGCAGGCTGTTCTGACGTTAGGGACAAACCTCAGAGTAACAACCTCCAAGAGGCAAATAAGGGTCTTGTTCAAAGATTACGTCTACACTTGGAGTTGGGGCTTGTAGCGGGGTGGTTACCCGCTCCTGCCCTGAGGGGTTTAAAACAGCCCTGGAGGAGGGCTGTGGAAGGGCAAGAGGCCTGGGCTGATTGGGAGGAAGCAGGCTCAGCTGGGGCCATGCCCCAATCAGGGCCCAGCTGGCCCTATAAAGGCTTGAGCCAGGAGCTCAAGCAGACAGTCTCTCTCTGCGTTCATAGAGAGAAGGGCCTGGCTGCAGGGAGCTTAACCAAGTACCTGGAGTGGAGTGGAGCGGAGCGGAGCGGAGCTGGGGAAAGGCCAAGGGAGCTGGGGAGCTCCGGCCTAGGAAAGCCCCAGGCTGCAGGCCTGGTAAGGCCTATTAGGTACTGGCTTGCAGGGGGCAGCCCATGGGTAGGCAGAGGCAGCAGGTCCAAACCCCTTTGCCTATGATGAGTGGCTTATACTGCAGTCTGAACCAGTGAACGGGGGCTAGATGGAGACTGGGCAGTAGCCAAGACTGAGGCAAGGTGGGGATAGTGGGTGGGGGTTCCCCTGGGAGGGGGAGACCCAGAACTGTGGGGGTACTGCCAGGGGGCAGCACCCAGAGAAAGCGGGGTCCTGGGAGGGACACGGGGCCAGTGGCAAGGCGGATCACCGGCCTGCAGAGGGCACTCCAAGGCTGGGAGAGCTAATTCCCGAGACGACCAGGAGGAGACGCCGGAGGGGTGAGTCCCGCACTGCTACAGGGCTGAACCATGTAGTGTATATATACCTCACAGAATTCCTATGTCATTACTTCAAAAAGTGGAAACTGAGTTAAAGAGAATGGAGCACACTGGCATAATTGAAGAAAATTTGTGAGCCAACACCATGGTGTGCTGCAATGGTACTGGTGTGACGGTGCTGCCTGTGGGAGCCAGCTGAGGTCACTCAGTCAGGGTGAACTGCAAACAAAATGGGGCAGACAAACCCCAAATGCTGGTAGATATTCCAATATTTAGATTTACCAATCCAGCACAAAACAGCTTCTATAGTACCTCACTGGTTACTTAGAAGTCCAAACAACGCAGTTCCCTTAAAGTACCCAGCCTCAGGCCTCCGTCCAGACACACCTGTCAAACATATGATGATGATTACTGAAAATCTTATCTCATCATATAAAAGAAAAGGTTATTCCAATCCCAAAGGATCAGCCACATACCCAGGTTCAATTACAACTTAGATCTTACCCAAAATACATGCTAATAGCCAATTCTTATTAACTAAGCTAAAATTTATTTAAAAAGAAAAGAGAAAGAGTTGGTTAAAAGATCAATATACATACAGACTCGAATTCAATTGTTGAGGTCCAGATACATAGCAGAGGTGAGCTTGTAGTTGCCAAAAGTCCTTTTAGAAATAGTCCATAGGTTATAGTCCAATGTCCATATTCAGGGTGGCTCCAGTCAATGACTGAGGATCTCAATCCTTGTGGCTTAAGGTTTCCCCCTCTTGAAACCCAAAGCAGATCTGAGATCAAGAAGGATTGTGTCCCAGGGTTCTTATACATTTCCAGCAGCCTTTTGGCCTGAGAAAACAATAGGCTTAATTCTCCTTCCAAACATCCTGGCAATTAGCACAGGGTAATTTATCCATTAAACAGTTCAGATACAGGTTACCACAACCTTCAAAGAGACATATAGACAATAATACTATTTCACTCAAGTATCATCATAAATGTTAATATTCCTCTTTTGATCTTTGAATTAAAGTTATAGCAATAGACAAGACTTGTTTGCTTACATCACAGGACCTGAGCAAACATCTACCCTTGAGATCTCTAACAATGCAGACTTGCATTTCAAAGCTCTATTCATTTACATATCTTCCTAACCAGTCCTTAAGGTTCACCCATGGGTCAGGTCAGTCTGTGAGTTAATTAACTCTTTCTGGTCCTGTCACCTTCCAACGAAATATTATATTACACTCATAACGTCACAACTGGTTATAAAGAAAGATGGAAAAATGCAAATCTGTGTGGAACTTAAAAGACTTAATGAAGCAGTTGTGAGAGAAAAATATATCCTCCCAACACTGGATGGCTTCCTCCCCAAAGTGAAAGAAGCTACAGTACTCTTCAAGTTGGATGCCTTGAGAGGATTCTGGCAAACTCCTTTAGCCAAAGAAAGTTCTAAACTGACTTCATTTATCACACCTTTTGGGAGATTTTGCTTTTGGAGATTACTTTTTGGGATTACCAGTGCACCTGAAATTTTCCAAACAAAGATGGCAGAACTGTTTTTGAATACAAATGGAGTTGTAGTTTTCATGGATGATCTGATATATGGCTCTCTGATGGAAGAACACAAAAAAAACCCTCAATGAAGTTCTAACCGTAATCAGTCAGTATGGACTGAAGCTAGGCAAAAAACAAATTTTTTCTTGTTTTTCTCAAATCGAGTTTCTAGGACAGACAATAAACAGTGAGTAAAAGCAATTCAAGAATTGAATGCACAAACTAGTGTACCAGAACTGAGACATATACTGGGGATGATAATTACCTTAGTCAAAACCTACAAGACATTTCTACAGTGACAAAACCACTGAATGAATTGTTAAATTCTTGGCTATGGAGGCCAAATCAAGAAATTACCTTCAATAAGGTAATTATCTCAACAGCTCCAGTTCTCAAGGACCACTTTGTGTAGAAACCCACAATTGTCAGTGTGGATGCAAACAGCTCTAGCCTAGGTGACATATTGTTGCAATAACATAGCTCTGAGTGGAAGCCAGTTCTGCCATCTTTCTTTGGAAAATTCCAGGTGCACTGGTAAAGGTAATCTTCGAAAGCAAAATCTTCCACACTTAGGGCTAGTCTACACTTACCCGGTAGTTCGACGGCTGCGGATCGAAGTTCCGAGTTCGATTTATAGCGTCTGGTCTGGACGCGATAAATCGAACCAGGAAGTGATCCCCGTCGACTGCGGTACTCCAGCTCAGCGAGAGGAGTACCGCGAAGTCGACGGGGAGCCTGCCTGCCGCGTGTGGACCGCGTCTGAACCGCGGTATGGTCGAAGTAAGGTATGTCGAATTCAGCTACGTTATTCACGTAGCTGAATTTGCGTACCTTACTTCGATTTGGGGGGTAAGTGTGGACCAGCCTCTACAGAGGCAGACAAACCATATGCACTGATTGAAAAGGAGTGCCTGACAAGTGTATGGGCATGTCAGAACTTTTACAGCTATATGCATGGACTGGATTCATTTACATTGATAACAGACCATAAACCACTAGTAACTCTCATCAATGGAAAAGGCTTGGATCAAGCACCACTGAGATGCCAACGTCTATTGCTAAGGTTATTGTGATTTAACTCAATTACTAAATATGTTTCTGGGAAAAATCTGGTAGCAGCAGACACTCTGCCACAGAGCCAAGCATTGCATTCGACTTCCCATGAGCTCAAAGATGATGTAAAGGCATACGTGGATGCTGTGGACACATATATACCAGTGTCAGAAAACAGACTACTCCAGCTACAGAAAGCAAACTCGACAGACATGCAACTTCAGGAAGTTCTAAGTTATATTTGGGGCAGCTGGCCCAAGTGTCTAAAGGATACTAAGGAAGTGAAAAGAGACTACTTTGTGGCGCATGGACAATTAAATGAGTCAAATGGAATCATGAATAAAGGCAACTGCATTGTAATTCCAAACGAAATGAGAGGTGAAATCCTAAACCTCATCCATGAAGGACATCAAGGATTAACTAAATGCCATGAATGGCCCAACTAGTCAGTGTGGTGGCAGGGCATCAGCAAGAACGTAAAGAATAAAATAGTTTTGTAATGTTCACATGCAGATAACAGACCAACACAAAGAACCTTTAATAACACCTCTCCCAGGTAGACATTGGAAAAGACTAGTTGTAGATTTATGCAAATTCAGAAGACATCATAGGTGCTGGAACTAGGAATGCTAGGGGTGCTGCCACACTCCCTGGCTTGAAGTAGTTTCCATTATATCCAGGGTTTACAGTTTGGTTCAATGGCTCTCAGCACCCCCACTATAAACATTGTTCTAGCACCCCTGGACATCATCACTATTTTCCTAGGTATACAGAAATAATGTATTTGAAAGACATAATGTGCTGCAGTGTTACTGAGATACTGAAGTGCACTCTTGCTCACTTTCGTATTCCAGAACAACTAGTGACGGACAATGAAGCAACAATTCACTGCAGCAGAATTTAAGTAATTCCAAACAGTACTATGATCACAATCATATTTTAACAGCCCATATTACCCACAAGCAAATGGAGTGGCTGAGGGAGCTGTACAGACAGCCAAGAAAATGCTACAGCAGGAAGATCCATTCTTTGTTCTTCAGAGTTACACAACACCAATAGCAGCTACTGGATATAGTCCAGCACAACTCCTCATGGGAAGAGAACTCAGAACTACTGTTCCGACTTTGGAAAAGAATCTATCTCCAAAGTGGCCAGACATGGAGAGAGTAGCCAAATTGGATAATAAGGCTAAAAGAGCTTACCAACACTTTTACAACAGACGTGACTCAGTTAGAGAACTGCCAAGTCTAGAACCTGGTGACCGTGTACATGTGAAATTGGAAAGAGAAAAAAGGTGGACAGCTCCAGCTGTGGTAAAGAAAAAGAATTCAGCACCCAGATCATATGTGATTGAGACCAACAGAGGAGAGTTCAAGAGAACAAACTCTGCAGATGGCAGAACAAGAAGAAGACGACTCTAGGATTCCAAACTGACCACAGCCAGTTGTTGCGACTAATGAGCAGTCAGATGACCAAGTTATTCTGTATTCAGGTTATGTAATTAGAAAATCAGTACAATTCAGAGACACTTAACAGACTGATCCGTACTGAACTTGAAAGACATTGTGATAGTGTAAATAAATATTATAAATGGAAAGAATGTAGAACTTAAAGGGGGAGAAGTAATGGAATGCTAAACGGTATTATACCATTCAGCCACTAGGTGGCACTGTGTGTAAAATACCTTATTTAAACATACCTCAGCTGTACCTGGCAGATCATTAAAGGATCCAGTGATGGTGTGTGTCTGTGTGTACAGCTGGTGTGTGTATAAGCGAGCTCTGTACCTAGGCTACATCTGGTTCAGAAGTACACGACAGAGGCGTGCAGCAAAGCCATGTCAGGGAATGCCTCCCTGGATTCAGCAGCTGGAAACAAAGGGGAGATGCAGCTGTATGTGTCCAATCTGACCTCTGGCGGTCACCAGTGACTGCTCCATGTCTCTCCAGTGCTGAATGAACACACCATGCTATGGACCTAGGAGCCATCATGCCTAGTCTGCTTGACTAACCAGAGGCCAAGAGGATCGTGTTGTTTTCTGACCCATCCCTGACTGTTCCCACAAACCTCAGCTGCTGCAGCTTCCTGCCCTGGGTTGGTGCAACTGTGGCTGCATGCCCTTCTCCTGCTGTCTGCCGCCCCCTGCTGCACTGTGTGTGTGTTGTAGAGTGAGACACACTCCTCGGCAGGTACATTCACTCCGTATGCAGCACATATACAGCAGTGAGGTGGCGGCGACTGGTAGGTGCAGGACATGCAGCTGCCTCTACGCTGACCCCATGGGCAGGAGGAGGAGACCTTACCTGACCCCAAGAGGGTCTGGTTCTTTTCCCACCTGACCCAACCCAGATCTGACACTTGTCGGGTTCTACCTTATAGTTTGGTAGGCACAAACAAAATGAAAGTGTATGTCATGGAGAAGAAAGGAACATGCATTGTGATTCCTTTGGGGCATCTTTTCTGGGTAAGTGAAGGTACTTTGCATGCATTGTTTGAGAAGTGCAACCTCAACTCTGCTGTTTTTGGGGTTCTAGCATTGGAGGGTTATTTTGTGTTTAATATTAACATTTCTTAAAGGTGATATGCACTCTGACACTCAGGCTGACAAGTGCCTGCAAAACTAGCTTCACCTTGGTGAGGTCTTGTGTGTGAGAATGGAAGCATGAGCTAGACTAGGCTGTTCTCTATTGACTGAGGAAAGGGGCAACTATGGGATGAAATAAAGACATGCCCAAGCTGTAAAATTTGAATCTGAGTTCAAAATCTGGGATGTTTGACTTGGGCAGCTTGTTTAGCTCCTACAGGAGATGGAAACTTACCTCCAAGTCCCAAGCCAGGTCAGAACTTTCTGAAATTATGGGAAGGCTGATGTTTGCATGGAGGATTTAGGGTTAGGACCCTCTCTGGTGTGAATGACAATGGATGATGCATTTGAAAGCTCTTATTGGATGAAGTAATTGATGAGAGAGGCTCTTCTTTCCCTTAGTCATAGAGCAGTTTGGGGTTTCATCACTGAGTCTCATGACTGTCATCATGAATACCACTCCTTATTGTTACTATGGGGTGGCAGGTTTCATTCTAAATGTCTGATTTAGGCAATGTCCATTTACCCTTGTTTTGGTCTGGCCCCAACTGCTGTCACATTGGGTCTGTGTCTGTAATATTTAGGATGTGCAGCCTTTGTATGTTCAAATGAACAGAGCAACACACTAACTCTGAAAGATAAGCTAATCATTTGCAGATAGGCTAATCAGCAACAGCTGTCTGTGATGTTGGATTCTGAATTTAACGGTTGGACCAGGGAATAAAAATCCTACAGAGGCGGGTGAGTAGAATTGGCTTAGAACCAGACAGACTCTTAGCCAGAAACTCAAACTGAACACAAGTCTTGTCTTTTCTGTGGGGCTGGACACAGGCCATTTCTCTTCCTGTCACTGTTGTTGGTGTCATTCACCTTTTGGTGCCTCTGACCTTCCTGGTGGTAGCTAGTTCTGGAAACGGAGGTGCTGGAATAACATGACATCATGTGACACTAGTATTTCTGACCTAGCCGGAAGCAGGGAGTAGGGAATTTTCACCAGAAAGTCAGTTCAGGCTGATTTCAGCACCAGATGATTTCTGTGCAGGTTGGCTCAGATCATTGTGTCTGGATATTTGTTTGAACTGACCCTCTGATCATTTTAGGTTCACCCAAAGTCGCTCACATCTGCCAGCACTTGGTAGATGCAATATCAGTTACCCAACTGAACTGCAGATCCAGTCGTGAGCAATGGGCAACTCTCCTGGATGTTCTAGGATTGAATGAATCCTGCTCTGCTAGCTGTAGGAGACCCTACTGAGCAGGAAGGATGGTGGAATGGCTACTCTAGCTCAGCCAGACTCCCTGTGTGACCCCTCATGGTGTCTGTGCCCTTGGCTCAGTGCCCACTTGGGCTCTTCCAGTCAATTACACAGACCAGATTACTTCAAACAAACACCCCTGTTCAAAGGCCTGGTTTATTAACTCTCTTTTACAAGTACAAACCACTTCTTTAGTATCTCAAGTTCGCACCCCTTTGAGGGCAGCACCTTGTCATACTCTGATCGTCTATCCATCAACCCTGTACAGACCAGATTTGAACAGTAGAGATTCCGACCTGATGGCAAGGATGAACTGACCTTTGAACCCTGGAGTGAGGAAGTTTAAAAATGCTCAGCTTGCTTTTGGGTTCCATCTCTTGCCTGAGGAAGAGCTGACATTTCCCATCCTGGTGTTCTTTATTGAATGTATACACCCTGATGTAATATCCCTGAGTCAATGGCTGCAGGCTGCCCAGTGCGCTTCAAGAGGCCCAGAAGGGAGATCGTTCCTGCCTCCGAGTGTTCATGAGCTAAAAAGGCTGGCACAGAATATATATACAGGAAACCCAGTGAGGGGAAGAACTTGGAGCTGGTTTTTCATGTTGTTATTGCTGTTGATGTTGGCTCAAAAATTCATAGATTCCAAGGCCAGGTGGGACCATTGTGATCATCTAGTCTGACCACACAGCCCATAGGGCTGCCCTTTCAGTGCTACAAGGCTCACTGCTTGGGGGCATTGTGGAAGGAAGTGGTTCTTTGGGGTGGACTTCATGTGGCTTAGCAGAAAGGGCCTGGGAGTGGGCATAGGAGTAGTGTGCTAGGAAGCGGAGAAGGGGGATTGGGAGAAGGAAACGAAGCGGCACAAGACATCAGTGGCTAATTGAAGGCACTGAGGAAAATGCAGTGAGAGCTGAGAGCAGAGAAGGAAGCTGGAGTGCAGTTGTGCAGGTGTTGAATGTGCAGTGGAATACATGCAATGCATAAAGGGGTGCGGATTGCAGTCTCCTCTTTGGGACCCTGTTCAAAAGAGCGGGGAGCTAGGCCAGGCTGACCAGCCCGGGGGTCTGCACCAGGACAGAATACGGGCAGATAAGAATGTAGTATGGGCAAATGCTAGTCTCTCCATAGCTGAGATTGAAATCAGGGCTCCATTATAAATCCTACTTTCCCTGCACCTATAACTGTGGATGGAAAACTTCTTCTAACCTAAATTGTCATGTGGCTACTCTCGAGCATTAGTAGCATTTCTCTGGAAAGTTTGGAGTAAATTGATGAATGGATTTCAGTTACAGAATGTTGAGAATGACCCTTTTAGAAAATTTGAATCATAATGTATGATTTTGGGGGGGGTCCCTGTAACTTAAAACTGACTTTCTTTTTACACAGCAAATGTTCAACACCTCTGTACCATTCCATGCACAGGCTACTTTAAAAGGGAAGTATCAGAAACAAAGTTATCAGCATCCCTTGTCATTTGGCAGGTTCCCCACGTGGATGCTGGCATGAGAAGTGTCAGTGTCAGAGCTCTGCACTTGAAGACCTGGGAAATGAGACTGAATGATGGATGAGGAGTGTGGCAACTGGGAGAGAGAGAGGAGTGGGTAGTTTTCTGCTCAGGAAGCTTTTGGCACATATGTCGTTGTGGGCAGAAGTCTTCTCATCCTGTGCGGAGTTGTGTGCATTCATCTCTCTGCCCTGAAGATAACTTAGGCTATATCTGCAGTTGGAGCTGGGAGTGTGAGTCCCAGTTTGCATAGATGTACCCACGCTAGCTCTGCTCCAGCGAGTGCACTAAAAATAGAAGTGTAGACAGTGTAGCACAGGCAGCAGCCCAGGCTAGCCACCCGAGTATACACCCAGGTGAGTATGTATTCAAGTGGCTAGCCCGAGCCACAACCTGGGCTACACTGCTATTTTTAGTGCACTAGCTGGAGCCGAGCTAGCGTGAGTACATCTACGCAAGCTGGGGATTGCACCTCCAGCTCCAAGTGTAGACGTAGCCTTAGTGTACATAGTTTTATGCACATGGCACTTTTCCTTTCATAGAAATTTCTGCTTTTCTTTTCCTAAAGAGGCAATGAGATAGAAATGAAAAAATCCTGGTGCGGAAGGGCTCATACAGAATTCTTCATGTACAGGTGCTCATGAACTGAATGCTTGGCTTTCCCTCGCCTGCCTTTGGCTTCCCCAAAGGAAATCAAATTGGAGAGCCAGGATCTAGTGCTCCTGCTAGGGAGTTGTAAGCTGCTGTAGTTGTTGGAATCTGATCCTGTTTCCTTTAAGACAAAACAAGATAAACACAAACAAAGGGAGAAAGAACAGACAGCCAAAAAATACCAACCACAGCTTCTGTCTCTGATGTTCACTCTGTCTGGCTTGCAGCCTCGCTGCTCGGAAACAGGCCTAGCACATGATCTGATCAGGCGCGCCGAGACCTGGCAAACTACTTGTACCAGGGTGAGCAGTTTAAGGCCTTGCTTTGAGCTCCCTCTCTACTCACAGGCTCCCAGCGATGTTGCAAAAGATGCAGCTGGCTTGGAGGATCAAGAGACTACTCATGTTAGACAGAGGCAAAAGGAGAGACAAGGACAAGCTGGGGAAAGAAAATGGCAGATGGGGGGTAGTGACAGCAGGAGCCCAAGTCTCCCACCCCAGGTGATGTTCTGGTGCAGGGGGTGATGTGATCAGTTCGCCCTGTCTGGCCAGGACATCTCTCAGGATCAAGACAATGAAGGCCCAGAAGTGTCATGCTGGATCCTGGGTCCTAGAAGAGGGTGGGAGTGGCATCTTTGACAACAAAGCTCACTTCTTTTGACCCATCCCCACTGCCCCTGCCTCTCGCAGTGACCCCCCAGGTAAGTTATGTCCAAGAAGAGGTGGCTGCCTCATGGCAGTGACATTCACCAACCAGAACCCAGTACAGCGATTTCCCCAACTGACATTTCCTCCTGTTTCTAAAAGCTTTCGGCTCACTGCCATGCCAACTGCAGACCCCTTTGCACTGCTCCATTAGCTCAAACCATCCTATCTGGGCCAGCCCCTCTGCTGCCAGTCCTGCTGCCTTCTCTAGTCAGTTTTATGTAACTGGGTGAGTCGGGCTGTTGTTACTTTGCGACTTGGAGTCCAGGTCCCTGCACAACACGAGGAAGGAGAGGGGAGTGGAGCAAGTGACCTAAACTCCCTGTTAGGATGTAGGGAAATTAACAAACAATACACATGGTTAACTTTCAGTTCAGTTCTTACTTACTCTGAAAATTAAAGGTAATGTTCAAAGTGGGGAAAAGCTATAAGGAAGGTCTGAGCAGCCTGAGGCTTGCATGGGAGTGTGGGTTGGTTGGTGAAATCCTTTTTCCCCCCATGCTGAGTTGGCCCTTGAGCCAGTAATACAGGGTATGTTCATGTAGCAGAGTTAACTCTGGCTCTTACGTGGGTTTTAGCCCTAATTCCCTGTCTACCTAGACTGAAAAACCTCTGAGCCAGGTTTGGAGGTGTTAGCCCAGTTTAGTGGGCCTGGCTGGGAGGGTGGGTGGGAGCCTGGGCTCTGCTTTAACTTGGGCTGGAACCTACCTACCCACCCACTTTGCAGTGAGAATGCTGGCAAATCCCTCGAGTACTGGTAGTCCTCCAAAGCCTTCCCACAATTCCCCTCAAAGGGCAATCAAGTTCTCCTGCAATTGAATGGGCAAGAAAGCTAGAGCTTCTCAAACCAAAGAATCATGGGACACACCTTCCCAGACATACACAGGCTCGTGCAGAAACAGTGAGGGAACCATCAGGCAGCCAGGACCGGCTCCAGGGTTTTTGCCGCCCCAAGTGATTGGCGGCACTCCGTTGGCAGCTCCACTGCGCCGCTTTCTTCTTCGGCGGGAATTTGGCGGCAGGTGCTTCCCTCTGAGAGGGACCCGCCGCTGAACTGCCGCCGAACAGCCCGACGTGCCGCCCCTTCCCCTTGGCTGCCCCAAGCACCTGCTTGCTGGGCTGGTGCCTGGAGCCGGCCCTGCAGGCAGCAAAGCTTTACAGTGGGCACAGGCATAACTGGGCTAGGCTAACCTGGTCACTCAGACGCGGGGCCAATCACCTGGGTTAACTGTGCCATGTAGACATAGCTATAGTGTAAAAACTTCTGACAATCACAGAATGGAATTAGAGCCAGCTTTGGATGTAGCCTGTCATCCTGCCTTGTTATTCATTCTTCAGCCACAGCTGCCCACTGGCCCCCAAAGCGGGTGAGGTATTTCAGATTCGAAGTTCAACCTCCAGTGCACACATAAATGCAGTCTCTGCACTGGCTTCTTGGAGGGGGCTCCCCTTGTCCCCTCCCAGGTATTCTGCATCTCTCCAACCCCCTCCCTCATCACAAGCCTACATGCTTCCCAAACCCACCCAGTCTCCTGCCCTCCTCACCTTTGTCCCCTGTGCTCCTTTTCATAAAGTTAATACCCACTCAGATCTTGCCTTCTGTTAAGATGCCATTTTTCAAAATGGTCACCACCACCCAATGGGTCGACTATGAGTGAAGCCAAGCTGCCCTCAGGGAAGTGTGTGGCTCTGTGGTGTCTGGAAGCAAAGAGGAGCCTTGTGAGGGCTAGATGCATGGAGACAGTGGCCATTTTTGCTAGGGACAGAAGGTGATTCCAGGCCTATGAAGAACAACAGGAGACGGCCCTCAGTTCCTTGTGAAATTCCCTGAAGTAGAACATTAGTCTTCAGCCTCTGCTGATAGAAAAACTTTCTGTTATAAAGAATAACAGCAACAAATGTCCATTAAACCTAAAGAAATCTTTACATGTAGCCCATGTACAAGACTGGTGAGAGTTTTAACTATAGAGGATGTTTGAAGAGTATGTCTTATTCCATTATTAAATAGGAACAAAAGGTCTGATTCTGGGAGCTAAATCTCTTGAAGATCCTATTTTTAATTTCATTTGAACTCAAACTGATTATCAGATTTACTTGTAAATTCTCAAATCCATTCTACACTCAAGGAGTCAGTGGTGTAATTTTGGGGAGGAGACACTTTTTTTTTGCCAGGTGGAGTCAGCAGTGACAAGAACCAGGTTCGATATCTAGGGGTTCCTTTTTAACAATACAGCACAGAATCTGCTCAAGTCCCCACCCAGGAACCAGTGAAAATTATATACCATCCCTTGACACCTCTAAGGCCTGGTCTACACTAGGAGGTTATGTCGAATTTAGCAGCGTTAAATCGAATTAACCCTGCACCCATCCACACAACGAAGCTATTTAGTTCGACATAGAGGTCTCTTTAAATTGATTTCTGTACTCCTCCCCGACGAGGGGAGTAGCGCTAAATTCGACATGGCCATGTCGAATTAGGGTAGGTGTGGATGGAATTTGACGCTAATAGCTCTGGGAGCTATCCCACAGTGCACCACTCTGTTGACGCTCTGGACAGCAGTCCGAGCTCGGATGCTCTGACCAGCCACACAGGAAATGTCCCGGGAAAATTTTAATTCCTTTTCCTGTCTGGCCAGTTTGAATCTCATTTCCTGTTTGGACATCGTGGCGAGCTCAGCAGCACTGGCAACGATGCAGAGCTCTCTGGCAGAGGTGACCATGCAATCGCTGAATAGAAAGAGGGCCCCAGCATGGACTGATCGGGAAGTCTTGGATCTGATCGCTGTGTGGGGTGATGAGTCCGTGCTTTCGGAGCTGCGATCAAAAAAACGGAATGCGAAGATCTACGAGAAGATCTCAAAAGCCATGACGGAGAGAGGATACAGCCGGGATGCAACGCAGTGCCGCGTGAAAATCAAGGACCTAAGACAAGGCTACCAGAAGACCAAAGCGGCAAACGGACGCTCCGGATCCCAGCCCCAGACATGCCGTTTCTACAAGGCACTGCATTCCATTCTAGGTGCGGCCGCCACCACTACCCCGCCACTGACCGTAGACTCTGATGATGGGGTATTGTCGACGGCCGCTTCCTCAGAGATGTTCGCAGACGGGGAAGATGAGGAAGGAGATGAGGAGGATGAGGCAGTCGACAGCGCATACAACGCTGATTTCCCCGACAGCCAGGATCTCTTCATCACCCTCACGGAGATCCCTTACCAACCCTCCCAAGGCGTTAACCCTGACCCTGAATCAGGGGAAGGATCAGTCGGTAAGTGTTTTAAACATGTAAACATTTATTTTGATCAGAACAGGAATGGAATATTAACAATGGGTTTTTCATGATTACTTTGCCCTAGGCGCTTTACTTTAGTCCTTGCTAGTGCAACTACTGCAAAAGTATCTCAAAATGTCCGGTTTTGCATGATTACTTTGCCCTAGGCGCTCTACTTTTTAGTCCTTGCCAGTGCAGCTACTGGAAAATTCTGTCAATATGTCCGGGGATAGAGCAGAAATCCTCCTGGGACATCTCCACGAAGCTCTCCTGGAGGTAATTTGAAAGCCTTTGCATTAGGTTCCTGGGGAGAGCGGCCTTATTGCGTCCTCCATGGTAGGAAACTTTTCCGCGCCAGGCTAGCAGCAAGTACTCCGGGATCAGTGCCTCACACAGCATGGCCGCATACGGCCCTGGTTTTTGCTGGCATTCACGCAGCATGCGGTCTTTCTCAGTGTCCGAAATCCTCATCAGAGTGATATCACTCATGGTGACCTGCTTTAAATTAGGGGAATGTTAGTATTGGGACTGATTGCCTGTTCTTTTACAAAACTGTAACCGGCGGTTTACAGCCACGCGGTGGAGGCGGGACAGGGGCAGCATACAGGGATCTTTCCCGGGAACAGCCGCGAGGGGGGTGGGACAGGGGCAGAGTTCATGCTGGCCGGATTGCCGGCAGCAGGAACTGGCCAACGCTAGGGGCATTGCTTTGAACGTGAAAGGAGGGCACTGCTATAAATTAAGCTTTCAGCAGCCAAAAGTCTACGGCTTACCATGTCCGCCTGCTACCCGAATTCTGCTGTCCTGCCCCGCTTCTGTGATCTGTACTCCAAGACCCTAGGCACTGAATGGGAAGGCCGAAAATTTGACCTTGTCCTGAGTGCGCATGTGATAGGTGCTGTGCATGGTCTTGTTCACAGAGAAAGACTATGTTCATTGTTCACAAAAATGTATCTTTGTGAGGAATTCACTCCCTTTTTCCCATCCCACAGCTGCGAGTGTCTCCCGACCTACCCCGGCATCCCCCTCCCAGAGGCTGGCGCAGATTAGTCACCGAAAGAGAAGGACACGGGACGAGATGTTCTCCAAACTTATAGGCTGCTCCTGAGCCGAGGCGGCACAGCAGACCCAGTGGAGGGAGAACATGTCGCAATACCAGCGATCACACAGCGAACGGGAGGACAGGTGGTGGCAGGAAGACCAGCAGGTGACTCAAACACTGCTTGGACTAATGAGGGAACAAACGGACACGCTCCGGCGCCTTGTAGATGTTCTGCAGGACCGGAGGCAGGAGGACAGAGCCCTCCCCCGCCACAAAGTCCCATCCCCCCCTCACCCAAAGTCCCAAGAAGGAAGGGGCCATGAAAACAGTCACTCCACCCCTGCAGACTGCTCAAGTACCAGACGGCTCTCATTCCCAAAGTTTTGATAAGTCCTTTCCTTTACTCCAAAAGCACCTCACCCAAGCCCCCGTCCCAGTGTCATCCCCTACCTGTGTAGTTGTTAATAAAAAATACGTTTCTTTTAATTACTGTTTCCGTCAGGTTCTTTTAGAGGAGAGTGTGTTTGAAGGGGGGGGAAGGGGGTTGGTAATTGGAGAGGACAGTCTCCTTTACCAGGGTACAGACACGGGGGCAGGTTCAGCAGCAGGTCACACACACATTGCAGTCACTAGGCACCCTGGTCAGTCTGGGAGGTGGTTTTCATGTTCTGTGGGGGGGGGCGGCTATGTGAGTTTGTGGCGGGGGAGGGCGGTTACAGATCTTATGCAGCGGTCCTTAACCTGGATGACAGAGCCACGCAGCAGGGGATCTGTAACCGTCCTCTCCCGCCACAAAGTCACATAGCCCCCACACACAGAGTCCCGAAAAGGAGGGGTGGCAGGCTCTGTTGAAACAACCAGTCCACCACTGCGGACCGCTCTAGGAGCAGGAGCCTGTCATTCCTCGAGTTTAGAAGCGTCCTTTCCATCACTACACCCGCTCCCCACCACAGTCTGCGTCCCAGTTTCAACCCTTTACCACAAAACCCTTAATAAAGAAAACGGTGTTAATGAACAAAGTTCCATTTATTTTATTTTTAAAGGTGTGTTGGAAGGGGGGCAACGGGGTGAAGGGGGTATGTAACTGGAGAGGATAGTCAACATTAACTGGGTAAAGAAACAGGGGCAGGTTCAGCTTCTCTTTAAACAAACTTAATAGTCACAGGTTAACCTGCTCACTGTGAAACCTAGCTTTCAAAGCCTCCCGGATGCACAGTGCGTCCCGCTGGGCTCTTCTAATCGCCCGGCTGTCTGGCTGGGCGTAATCAGCAGCCAGGCGATTTTCCTCAACCTCCCACCCTGCCATAAACATCTCCTCCTTGCTCTCACAGAGATTGTGGAGCACACAGCAAGCTACAATAACAATGGGGATATTGGTTTCGCCGAGATCAGAGCAAGTCAGTAAGCTTCTCCATTTCCCCGTGAGACGTCCAAAAGAACACTCCACCACCATTCTGCACTTGCTCAGCCGGTAGTTGAAGAGTTCTTTTTCACTGTCCAGGGCGCCTGTATAGGGCTTCATGAGCCAGGGCATTAGCGGGTAGGCTGGGTCCCCGAGGATCACTATAGGCATCTCCACATCCCCAACAGTTATTTTGTGGTCCGGGAAGTAAATACCTTCCTGCAGCTGTCTAAACAGACCAGAGTTCCTGAAAACACGAGAGTCATGAACCTTGCCCGGCCATCCGACGTTGATGTTGGTAAAACGTGCCCTATGGTCCACCAGTGCTTGCAGCACCATTGAAAAGTAGCCCTTTCTGTTAATGTACTGGCTGGCCTGGTGGTCCGGTCCCAGGATAGGGATGTGAGTTCCATCTATAGCCCCACCGCAGTTTGGGAATCCCATCGCGGCGAAGCCATCTATGATGACCTGCACGTTTCCCAGGGTCACTACCTTTGAGAGCAGTAGCTCAACGATTGCGTTGGCTACTTGCATCACAGCAACCCCCACGGTAGATTTGCCCACGCCAAAGTGGTTCGCGACTGACCCATAGCTGTCTGGCGTTGCAAGCTTCCAGAGGGCTATGGCCACTCGCTTCTGGACAGTCAGGGCTGCTCGCATCCGGGTGTCCTTGCGCTTCAGGGCAGGGGACAGCATCTCACAAGTTCCAGGAAAGTTCCCTTACGCATGCGAAAGTTTCGCAGCCACTGTGATTCATCCCAGACCTGCAGCACTATGCGGTCCCACCAGTCCGTGCTTGTTTCCCGGGCCCAGAATCGCCGTTCCACAGCATCAACATGACCCATTGCCACCATGATATCCATGGTGCGGGGTCCTGTGCTTTGCGAGAGGTCTGTGCCACTCTCAGACTTAATGTCCTCACCGCACTGCCGTAGCCTCCTCGCCCGATTTCTCAGCATCTGCCTCTGAAAAAGGTGGATGATAAGGTGCGAGGTGTTGACAACGGCCATAACTGCAGCGATGGTCGCAGCAGGCTCCATGCTCGCAGTGCTGTGGCGTCCGCGCTGTCACTCACCAGAAAAGTGCGCGAACTGATTGCCCGCTGGCGCTTTCAGGGAGGGAGGGCAGGAGTGACGGTTGAATGACGGCAGTTACCCAAAACCACCCTCGACACATTTTTTCCCCCAGCAGGCATTGGGGGCTCGACCCAGAATTCCAATGGGCAGCGGGGACTGCGGGAACTGTGGGATAGCTGCCCACAGTGCACCGCTTCCAATGTCGACGCTTGCCCCGTTAGTGTGGACTCACAAAGTCGAACTGTTCTTAGTGTGGATACACACGTTCGACTTTGTAATATCGGTTCCACTAATTCGATTTAAGTAAAATCGAACTACTCTCGTAGTGTAGACATACCCTAAGAGGCAATACTTCCCCTTTTGCAAGCACTGAGTCTGTGTGTAGAAAAGAAACTTTTTATACAAAGGGGAAAGAAATCTGGCATTAACTTGGGGAAACACTGCAAGCAGGATTCAGAAGCATATGACCATGAGCAAAACAACCACGCCATAGTAGGTTGGGCAGTGTCCTTTGCCTCTGGTTATCAGCTTGCAGAGAGAAAGTCCAACAAACAAAAGTTCCTTTAACATGCCCATCCCCTCTCCCTCCACCCCCTCCCTTTACCCCCAGGTGTTGTCCTTGGTCAGTGAAGACCCCGAGTTCAGAGCTGCATTCATGTGAATTCACCTCTCACTCTGGATAATTTTGGAATATTCTGTAGCTGTTCATCTTCACAAGCATTTCATGTCCCTGTAACAGCTCTATTGCTCCTCTTCTGGCTGCAGTAGGCAATGGAAGTGCCCAAAGACCATGAGAAGCTGTGCTTGTGCTACTTCTGGCCCTGGCTGAAAAAGAAAGTGAAGGAACAATCTAATTTCCAGCCCATGTTTCCAGACCCAAGAGATCTGGATAGGTCACATATATTTCCCTAATTTTCAGAAGTGCTCAGCGTTAGCTGGGGGTACTCAACCCCTCTGAAAATCAGGCAAAATCTTATCTTTGGGGCTGAGGAAACATCCAGTTATATTTGGGAGGCAATCAGATACTGCAGCTCAAAGTGGCACATAGGAGCCTTTCCATAAATAAATAGTAGAGAAGTTTGCAAACCACTTTGTGCATTGTGCTGATTTCCTTTCAAACATCCACATTCACACTGTAGGAGTCTCTATAAAAAGGTCATAAAACCCTTTCTACATTGGCACTGTGACAGATGTTTGTGTGGTTAGAGGTCCCCTTTAATTACTAAAGAGAGAGACCAGAACAAATATGTGGGCTCAATTGTCCTGAAATTGCAGTTTAGAATTCCTCCCATGTGTGCTGAACAATAGGTGGGAGGAATGTTAAAAGTGCCTTGAATAAACAAGCACTACATTTTCTTTTAATAATGGGTGGCTTTGGTTTCAGAAGTTGGGAGGGATTTGTGAAATATACAAAGTAAAGAGGCAGAGAGATTTTCAGGAGGGGGGGAAAAATGTGTTCTTTCTCTCTAAGCCCTGTTCTGTTACTCTTAAGCAAGCTGAGATTTGCAGTAGCTTTGTTGTGCTGCTGATTAATGGGCTGGAAAATACAATTGCACTTCTCTGACTGTGAAAATTGCTTTACAGGCATCATAACTTAACTGCTGGGAGATACTTACATTGATGTTCTTTTGGAGTGTTTATGCAAGCTTTGTGTTGAGGCACACCCTTCCATAGTACCCACTGGGCAAACTGAGATCAAAAGCGGAGGCATTTAAATGCATTTGGCTGTATTTGAGAAAAAGTTATTCCTCTCTGTGACTGGCAGAATTTTACTAATATACTTTTTAAAGATGTTTCTTTGATTTTCCAGTTTTCCACTTTTTAAACTAACTTTAATATATGTCTTTAGTTGCCAAAATACAGTAGTTTCTGACTTTAAAAAAACATCCAAACGTAGAAGATGAGACCAGAATGATAATTCATTGGGCCACTAGCTGCAGAACTGCTTTCAGTTGCTATGAATTCTAGTTTCTAGAAGCCAGCAATTTCAGCCTGTAATTTCCAGTAAGATTTCACAGTGGAACCCATCTGTATTATATTTGTGCTACACGTGGGGCTAGTCTCCTCTTCATAATGACCCTTCCTCACAGTTTGTGCCAGACTTAAACTGTTGATTCATTTGCCTGGGTAGAGAGCAAATTCTGCGGGAATCTGCAGACAGTGTATTGACTTCCAGAGGGTGTCAGCACTAAACAGCTATGTCTCAGAGTCTCTTATTGGTCATTCAGAAAAGACAGCCTGAAGATTCTGAGAAGCAGGAACGAGAGAGAGGCTATTTTAATATGGGAAAACACACTTTGTTTCATGTTTGTGATATTTCCAAATAGAATGAATCCAGCTGAATAAGCTCAGTTATTAGTTCAGATCCTGTTTGTTCAGACGCTCACATGGGAACAGCTCAATGATGAGGGTGTTCCTTAGTGACACAGCTTTAGAATGAGAAATATTACAGTTGTTCGTGTGCATGAGTGTGCTAGTTGTTTGATGTCACATCTATGTGCAGAATATCTGATGCCAGACCTATACGCTGGGGGATATGGGTGGACCTGGAGCTGTGTGGGAGCAGAAGTATGCCGGGGTAGACAGGTAGAGGAGGGCAAGGCAAGGGGGTGGACTGGTGCTAGGATGGTAGTGGGTGTCCCTGGAGTTGTGCCTGTGAGGGATTGAAGAGATGTGATGTCATGACTCTGTGGGGTCCCATTACACATCCCAGCACAGGATTATACCCCCCCTTGCCCCACCCCCTAGTTCCTCATTGAGCAGCTCTGAGCGGGGAAAGCCTGAAAATTGGTTACAGCTTCTCCTCCAGCAGGGTGAAGTTTAATTGCAACAAATAAGGTTGTTGTTTCAGTGGGTCCCCAGTTTCCTGGCCCAGCTCCCTGCATAGGTCCACTCCTGGGACCCTCAGTTTATCCTTTTCCTCAAGCAGGCATCTTCTGCCCCCACCCACTGTCCTTCCTCCATGTAGGGTGACCAGATGTCCTGATTTTATAGGGACAGTCCCGATTTTTGGGTCTTTTTCTTATATAGGCTCCTATTACCCCCCACCCGCTATCCCGATTTTTCACACTTGCTGTCTGGTCACCCTACCTCCATGCCCCATCCTGTTTTCTTCCTGCAGACTAACTCCTAGGCCCAATAGCTAAAGCTCAAGCTGTTTTCTCAGTTCACTGATGGGTTAGTGCTTATTAACACTCTCAGTTCGAGCTACTTCTGCCTATGTGGGAAGGAAAATCGTAGAATAGTTTCACCATCAAATATTTGCAATGAATATGTGTCATGGTGAATGGTTCCTCCAGAATCCCAGCCCTCTTTTAAAATAATGCTTCTAGTTCACTAGCTCGTGAAGACATCTTAGTGCAGTGGTTCTCAACCTGCAGCCCGTGGGCTGCATGCAGCTCAATTAGCACACAGCTGCGGCCTAGCTCAGCTGTGTGCTAAAGGCCATGGGTGTGCCTGGGGTCCCAGGTTCCCATCTGCCCGGGAGGGAAGGGGTCTGGGCTGCCCCGCCACCTAGAGCGGGGATCGGGCTCCTGGCCGGCCCAGTGGGGTTGGGGGTCTAGGGCTCCCCACTGGCTGCAGGGAGTCGTGAGCTCGGGTCCGGGACAGCCGCCTAGCCCCGCAAGCTCCAGAGGCCCTGGCAGCCACGCGGCAGGGGACAGGCCCGCCCTGTGTGGCAGGGGTCCCGGGGTCCAGGGCAGCCAGCCTGCCCCGCGGGGTCCAGGGCAGCCAGCCTGCCCCACAGGGTCCAGGGTCCGGGGCAGCCGCCCAGCTCTGCAAGCTCCAGGGCAGCTGCGTGGCAGGGGACAGGGCAGGCCGGGGGTCGGCGTCCAGGGTAGCTGCTCAGGTCCGCGGGCTCCAGGGCAGCTGTGTGGCGGGGGACCGGGGCAGGTAGCCGGCCCGCCCCACATGGCAGGGGTCCCAGGGTCCGGGGCAGCCACCCGGCCCTGCAGGCTCCGAGGTCCGGGGCAGCCACCTGGCCTCACAGGCTCCGGGGGCTTGGGCAGCCATGCGGCAGGGGACCAGGGCGGACAGTTGGTCCACCCCGCGTGGCAGGGGTCCCAGGGTCAGGGCAGCCAGCCAGCTCCTTGGGTCCAGAGGCAGCAGCCTGTGCGGCGGAGGTCAGGGTCTGGGTTGCCACTGTCCTGCCACCTGGCCCCTGTGGCCCTAGTTACATATTGTGGGCCGCATATGCGACCCACAATGTGTAATATGTTGAGAACCACTGTCCTAGTGTAACTAATTTAATATTTTTATTAATGATGTTTGCACAAAAGTAGGAGTCTGCTATGGAAATGTGTTGATGATACAAAGTTGAGAGGCATCATCAATACAGAGGAGGATCAGAATATTATTCAGGAAGAATTGGATGACCTTCATACATTCTAAGGCCAGAAGTCATCATTGTGATCTTCTTGTCTGACCTCCTGTATAACACAGGCCCGAGAACTGCCCCACTATAATTCCTAAAGCAGATCTTTTAGAAACATGTCCAATCTTGATTTAAAAATTGCCAGCGATGGAGAATACACCATGACCCTTGGTAAGTTGTTCCAATGGATAATTACCCTCACTGTTAAAAATGTACTCTGTATTTCCATTCTGAATTTGTCTAGCTTCAACTTCTATCCACTGGATGGTGTTATACCTTTCTCTGCTACACTGAAGAGCCCATTATTAAGTATTTGTTCCCTTGAGTCTATCACTTTAGGATATGTTTTCTAATCCTTTAATCATTCTTGTGGCTCTTCTCTGAATCAGTGTTAACATCCTGCTTGAATTGTGTGGGCACCAGAACTGGACACAACATTCCAGCAGTGGTCACACCAGTGCCAAATCAAGAGGTAACATAACCTCTCTGCTCCTATTTGAGATTCCCCTGTTTATGCATTCAAGGATTGCATTAGCTCTTTTGGCCGCAGTGTTGCACTGGGAGCTCATGTTCAGCTGATTACCTCCCGCCAAATTTTTTTCAGGGTCCTCAAAGACTGGAGTAATAGAAGTAAGATGAAATTCAGTAGTACAAAGTGCAAGGTCATGCATTTAAGGTCTAATAATAAGAATTTCTGCTCCATGCTGGAAGCTCCTCAGTTGGAAGTGCCAGAGGAGGAGAGAGATCTGGGTGCATGGGGCAATCACAGGATGATTATGAGCCACCAGTGTGATGCAACTACAAAAAAGGGCAAATGCAGTCCTAGGATGTATCAGGCGAGGCATTTCCAGCAGAGAGAGGGAAGTATTAATACCATTGTACAAGGCACTGGTGAGCCCTCATCTGGAATCCTCTGTACAGTTCTGGTCAGCAATGTTCGAGACGGATGAACCCAAATTGGAACAGGTGCAGAGAAGAGCTACTAGGATGATCAGGGGAACAAAGTGCCTGTCTTATGAGAGGAGATTGCAAGAACTTGGCTTGTTGAGCCTAGCAAAATGCAGGTTGAGAGGGGCTCTGACTGCTCTCTACAAATCCATCTGGGGTAAACACCAGGGAGGGGGAAGAGCTATTGAGGCTAAAGGACAATTTAGGCACAAGAACAAATAGGGAGAAACTGGACATGAACAAATTGCAGCTGGAAATGAGAAGAAAGTTTCTAACCATCAGAGGGTGAGGTTCTGGAACGGCCTCCCAACAGGAGTAGTGGAGGCAAGCAACTTAATTAAAGTCATAAAATTGAAGGCCAGAAGGGGCTACCAGATCTCTAGTATTAAGAAAGAGATGGACAATTTTATGAGTGTGACTGTATGATGGGATTTCTTGTGATAGTGGGGGGCAGCGCTCAGCAGCCCTGGGAGTCCCTTTCAATTTACGTCTTATGTTCCTAAAAGTCATGCTTCAGGGCTTCAGTTGGTTACCTGTTGGGTCAGGAAGGGATTTTTTTCCTTCACTATGTTTTTGGATTTTGGGGGATTTTCTTCCTCTGAAGCATAAGATCTGGCCATGGCAGGAGATGGCACATTGGACAGGGTGGGCCAGGACTCTGAGATGGTACAGAGCATTCTTTCTCTTAGGTTCTTGGCTGGTTAGTTATTGCTCACATGTTCAGGGTCTAACTAATCACCATATGTGGGGTCAGGAAGGAATTCCCCTCAGGTCAGACGGGCAGAGACCTTGGGTTCCCCCCCACTTTTTTTGGCCTTCCTCTGCAGTGTGGGTTGTGGGTCTCTTGCCCCACTCCCACACAGGCATGGAAGGGGTTAATGGAGGCTAGATGTGCCAACTAACCTAATAGATGGAATGCTGAGGGGGAAGAGCCCTAATTAGAGGAACAGGCATACCTGTGCCAGAACAGGCGGGGCCTGCACAAATCCAGGTAGCCAGCTGCACACAGGGGGTTGCAGTGGCTGGGAAAAGGCAGACACTGTCAGGAGAAGAGGAGGACTTGATGGAGACTTCAGGCTGAAGTCACTCCCTGGGAAGAGGGAGCAAACTTTGGGAACTGGTAGGCCCAGGAAGTAAAGGGTAACCAGTAGTAGGAAGCAGCCCAGGGATAGAGCAGTGAGGCCAGAGAGAGAAGGCCCAGACTGCTGAGCTGAGGGTCCCTGGGCTGGAACCTGGAGAAGAGGGCTGGCCTGGGTTCCCCTGCCAGCCACTGGGCAATTGGCACTGAGGCAGTGAGCAGGAAGACTGCCTAGGACTATTGACGAGCTAACTTCTCCCTCCCTCTCCCCCCAGAAGGGGGCATTTCAAGTGACCTTGGTGGAGGGCTGAGTCACAGCGAGGACAATGCGGTTGCTGAGGTGGAGAGAGGGGCTGCAGGCTGGTCAGGGAGGTGGAGTGACGGTGTGGGAACCATGGAAAAGGGCATCACCTGAAAGAGCTACTCCCCAGAGCAACCAGCAGGAGGCGCCTCAAGCAGTGAGCGATGCACCCCATGATAGTATGTCTCCCTTAATCGTTTCCCTGACATTGCAGGGACCTTAAGCATGTCTCTCCATTTTCTAGAAAAAGTGTTTTGTACAGGAAGCTAATTTTAATAGAAGTGATGACTTCTGGGCTAATAGGAGACCAAGAAATGCAATTAATTTATATCTATCTATGCTGGCAACTTTTCTAATAAAGAACTATCTGTATACTATATGATGGGAATGCCTCTGAAAATATATCCAAGAGGAACGGGCTTTGAGTTGGAAAAAGAGGATCAGCAACCTCAATTCTTCGTATATAAGGAAATTCCTGTTTCATTGGAACCAAAAATGTTAACAATTATACAGACTGGGGGTGGGGTGAATGTTGAAGAAATTACAGGGAAAGAGTGAATTTTATGCTATTAAAATGTATTGAGATGTGATTCATTATCAGATATTACAAACTGCTGGACATTTATTATGGGGTAATCTGTTGGTAATCCTTCTGGGGCGTCTCAGCAGAAATGGTCACACACAAGGAAATGAAGAATTAATCTATAGTACCGGACTATTAGTAGCTTCTTGTTATTAAAGAGAATCATTGCCCTAAATTAGCAGAATGGTGTCAAAAAAATGGCATGTTATTGTTATGGAGAAGATAGTGCATCAAGTACATATCCAGCAAAAAGACAAAGGACAGCTACTTAGGTAGCAGGTTACCATTTGTTTGTAACTAGGGGATGAACCCAGATGTTACAGTGGTGGGTATATTAATGTAACCCGTCTGCCAGTCATAGGTGGCAGCAACAAGGGCTGGGTTCAACAATACAACACAAAACCGACTCGAGCCCCCACCCAGTGACCTGGGACAATTACACACCACCCCCTCGGTGCCTCTAAAAGGCAATACTTCCCCTCTCGCAAGCACAGAGTCCGAGTGTAGCAAAATAACTTCTAATAAAAGGAGGGAAATAATGTGGCATTAATTTGGGGAAACACCGCAAACAGGGTTTATAAACATAAACCGTGATCAGAAGACCCAACACCAAGTAAGTTGGGCAGTGTTCTTTTCCCCTAAGGTTCTTAAGTCCAGCAACCCAAAAGTCCCTTTAACGTGCCCATCCCTTATCTGCACCCCACTCATAGTTGCTGTCCTTGGACAGTGCAGACCCAGAGTTCAGAGGTGCACCTGCAGAGTTCACCTCCCACCCTGGGAGGTTAAGTAGGCACCTTACTCACTCCGCTGATCAGGCACTCACTCACCACCCCTCTCTGCAGGGCTCTGCTCTGGCACTCTCCACCAGCCGCCCAGCTGGCCGCTTGCCACACCTCCCCACCAGCCACCCTGCTGGCCACACCAAGATGTCTTCAGGGCCCCCCACTTAACACAGCTCTCAGTGATTTCAGTTGTTAGTGGGGGAGCCTCACTGCTGGTACACACTGGGCAGTCTCTTGCATCAGAAACACTGTCCCAAAGCAGGTGGGTGTGCCCATGCAAACATGATCAGCTCCTAAAGTCCTTTTCCACAGTTCACCCCTAGATGTCAGGGGAGAGCTCATTCAGACTCTGCTTACATTAAAATCAACCCATAGAAACAACCAATTTTTGGGCTCATCAAGGAGCAGCTCTAACACAACTCTGGGACAGTTTCTTTTTTCCTTTCACATCTTTGGACATGTCTTGAGCCTTGAATTTTTCTTTTTCGTTTGCATCTTAATCCCAGCCATGTACCTGTTTTTGGAGTTTGCTGAGTACTGTATGTTTGCTCTGCGGGTTAGAATAACATCATTTTACTATGTCACAAAGTCTGGTCTTAACCCATTAAACCTGCCCATATGTTTTCTCAGCAACAGATTCCCCTCCACTTGTGAGTATGTGCACATATCCATTTTGCATTCGGGAAACAGGAGTAGGTTTAAATAACTTGAAAATAGAGACCCTTCCCCTCCCCCACAACCCTTGTAGGGGCCAAATCTCTTTTGAGCGGTACTAAGCACTCTCAGCCCACACTGAAGTCAGGATTTGGCCTTAAATTAGTTTTGCTCTGATTCTGACACACACTGCACATAACAGTATTAGGAAGGACTTTCTAACTTGGCATTAGGAGTTCACCATTTACTTCCCAGCCTGCCCTGCTCAGAAGAATGCTAAGGCTTGTTTTGCTTGGAATTACTGTATAACCTAGCCTTGGTTTCCACTGCCTCCATACAATTTGTAAACCACAAAGCTGAGGTAAACAATAGCTTTTGGTAGAACTGTGATAACCAGAGAGTATTAATCATTAGTTGCCATGTCCTGACTTGACCAAATTGTTTCTCAGGACAATAACGTTCACAAAAATAGAGAACTCTTTCCAGACACGTAGGTGTTTGTTGCGGAGTTGACAGGAGTGTTGCTTTAGAGTGAAATGGCAGAGCTAATACACACTGTTTTGAGAACTTATTTAAATGTCCACTGGATCCTAAAATGTGCAAATGCAAATAGTTTGCATAAATGAAAACAAGGAATGTTCAAAGCATATTATTGGGAGGAAAAAAATATCTATTCTGAGGGCAGATTCAAAGCAGCTTTATGCCACTGACTGCAAAAACCATGTCGGACTTGATGACACAGGATTTCAGGCAGGGTGAAAGTAAATGTGAAATTTATTTTAGAGAAATGTTTCAAACTGAGAAGTACTTATCAATATACTGAGCACATGTACAACAGGGTCCCCAGTTGAGACAGAAAATGAAGTGCTAGTCTACATGTTAAGTAAACTCACAATCTCTATTGCACCAAACCAAACATAGTGTTCTCTCGGGGGAGCTCTGGAGTTACTGCAACTTGAACTGGAATAATAGGAAGCTGCAGGGGAAGGAGTGGAGAACTCATGAGAGTTGTGTGGGAAACCTTGCAATCATGAGCAATGTTTACACAAATTGACAGAAGCCAATTAAGTCACATAATAGAGATCTGTTCAATTCTTCTTCTTGATCAAAGATAATTGGAAGATGAGTCTCAGGTGTCTGAGTCTGTGTACAAGCTCTCATGGCTAACCCAGAGACTCGGTACATTTGAAAATTCTAAGAAGGAAGTTAATTAAAACCTATGAACTCAATAGAATTTCATTATGAAACGTCACCCCGACAAACCATGTACAAGCAAGTGAGTGAGCCAGAACCCTTAGCCACCAAAATACCACATCTGTTGCCCCATCTCCTCATTAAACTCTGATTCTCTGCTTGCTGGCTTGAAGGCTCTGTACATTAGGCATTTGTCAATTCCTGCATCATTAAAGGTAAAAATAGCCAAGTCTGATTCCAAAAGCATCTTTAAAAGATCCCTAGGCAGGGGTTCAGGGACTAATCTCCTCACACGGGGCCTCCTCCTCACAGACTGGGGGCTCAGGGCCTACCTCCTCACAGACCTGGGGAGTGTAACAGGGTGTATTACCCTTTTAAGGGCTAGTGGTGTGTACAGTCAGGCAGTCTGGGGGCAGTCAAGGAGCCCCCTGCCCTGCCCTGCCCTTGTGGCTGGGCTATATAAGCAGGAAAAGGAAGCTGAGGAGGGCAGAGCAGCCATAGTGCCTGCTCTAGGTTGCAGGCCTCAGGTCATTAGCTTGACCTGGGCCCTAGAGATGTTGCTGTTTTTCTGACTATAACTTAGGTGGCTCAGAGGCAAGGGATTTATGAGCTGGGTTAAGCAGGTCCTCCCCTGACCTGATGCAGAAGGGAAGGGGAAAGCCAGCCTACCTCCTAAGGAACTAGGAGCTAGGAGCTCTGCCGGCTAGGAGGGTTGGTTTGGAGCCCTTCCTAAAGGGGACATGGGGTTTTTTGTTGGTTAGTTTTGGCCTCCTCCTTCTTGAATCCTGTACAGGGAGCATTGGGGGAGGGGAGGAGTCAGCCCGGGGCCCTAGCTCCCCAGGGAATGTGTGTGACCCCCTAGGGACAAGCTCCCCAGGAACTGTGTGAGTGTCTGGAGGGGAGATGTCTATACATAAATGGAAGGAGTAAGGGGAATAAATAGAAAGAACTGGAAGTATTAGTACATGAGATAAATTATGCCAATTGGTGTCACACAGACTTGATGGGATAAGTCTCATGACTGGAATATTGGTATGCAGGGGAGTAGCTTGATACAGCTTGTTCAGAAGGACAGGCAGGATAGAAAGGCAGGAGGTGTTGCATTATATATTAAGAATAGATACACAAGTTCTGAGGTTCAGAAGGAGGTGAGAGACAGATGAGCTGAAAGACTCTAGGTGAAGATAA